>NC_077233.1:26885893-27214643 GCF_027887165.1 Monodelphis domestica | reverse complement strand
AGAGAGACCTGAAGCTTGGGGAGGAGAGCTATACTTTCTCCTCAAGGAAGAAGAATCAGTTCAGTCCTTGACTTTACATTCAACCCAGTCTCTGAAGGGATATTCTGAAGACAATTAGTGCTGGTTTTACTGAGGAAAGAGAGGGGAGGAACAATCTATCCCCCACCCCTCTCCACCTCTTTGCCCCATTCCATCTCTCACTCTCTAGCTTCCAGTAAATGTAGTGGGTGACTCCATTCTCCAGTTTTGATTTAGAAGTATGGAGATTCAGGATATGAGCTGAGTGATGAGAAAGTGAGCCTCCAGCTGGCCCAAGACATTGCTCAAAATAGAGGTTCTAGGATGAATTTGTCAAACAGAGGAAAGATGCCACAGTTTTAAGAACTTAAAAAATAGCTAATTCTCCTAACTAGATTAACTGCATCCCAACCTACTTCTCTATCCCTAAATAATCCTCTTGAAACCATCTGCTTAGCTAGCTCTCTTTTTTTTTCCAGAAAGGGTATAAAAGTAAACTTCAGCAAAGTGTTAACTTGGAGATCAGAAGGATGCATATTTGTGAAGTTTGGATGATAATCTGGCACTATTCCCTGTGCTATTTATATAAATTTGTTAAAATTACAAGTGATACCATCCTGAAAAAGGAAGCAAAAAGTCTTCCTTGAAAGCACTATGGATTGATGGATGGATTTACATTTGGAGGAAATCACTTTGTAACCTGTAATGTTCTCTATAAACTAATGAGCTGCTCTGAGCTATGGCACACATCACACTCACACACACACACACACACACACACACACACACACACACACACACACACACACACACACACACTGGTGGGCACTCAATAAGCAATTGGTGCCTGCAGGTCAACAGTCTGAGAATGTGAATGAGAAAGGGCAAAATACAATGTGAGTACAGTTTGGAATCTAATGTTTGATTTACTGGACTCGTTCGTTCAAGAAGAATCGTTGTTGTTTCAAGATCAATGTTCTGTCTAAGAGCAAACACAGTAATAATTTACATAGCAAACATAGTAATGATCACGACCTTTCCAGCTTTGCAGATCACTTAAAACTTTTTAAAGTGCTTTCATGGAAGTTAGTTCATTTAGAATCAATTGAGTCAGAGAGTCTCAGAGTTGGAAAAGCCCCCAAAAGACATCTTTTCCAGTCCACACCTAACAAAAATCCCTTCTATCTCACACCTCCAACAAGAGTGATCATCCAGCAACTGCCTGAAGACCTCCTTGAAGACTGGGAGTTCTCTGACCCATAGCATGTGAGAGGAAAGTCCCATTCCACTTTTGGATATCTCTGACTATTGGGAATTTTTTTCCTTTTTCATCAAGTATTAAGTCTAAATATGCCTTCTATCCATTGCTAGTGGTTTTTCCCTCAAGGGCCGAGAAAAACAAGTCTAATCCCTCCTTTATATGACAAGGTTCAAATACTTAAAAGGTCGATCCTAGTAAAGCCATCTACGGAAAAGGGGAGTGGGTTCTCTGGTCCCCTCTCCTGATTTGTTTGGCCAGTTGTTCAGTTGAGATCTTTGTGAAGTCTTATTATGTCATCTACTTTTTCAAATCCAACTTGAGGCTATGTGGCTCCCACATCTTCTGCCAAACCATCAGTGGAAAATGTTGACCAGAAATGAGCCAACAGCAAAATTAAAGATTTTTAAATGAAGCTATCATCTCATCAATTTCATTGCTTCCTTAACCAGATGATATCTGCTTTTCATCCATTTCTTCCTATAATTTTGCCACAGGGAATCCTGACCTGGTTTCTTGTGACATGGAAAAGATACCAGCAGAAAACTCCAACCATCTACCTGTCATCTCTTTTCCCCACCCCATGACCTGCCCATCTTAGCCTCTCATAGACTTCCTCAAAGCCATCTTTTGGATGTGGTATCCTTCGGTGTTCCTCCATCATTAAATGTAGTAACCCGTATCCACAAAGAACTGAAATGCATCTGGAGGAAAATCTCTTTCAAATGTATGTGGAATTTCCAACTGGATTTGAGTGGCTCCATTTTGGTAAGGATGTATTCATGGCAAACTGCCTGGTATGTATCTTAAAGCCTCTTATGCTAATAGGCTGACAGTTGATATATTGCTATAAGTGGTGAGTTCTTTTCCAGGTCCCTCCCAGGAATAACTTGCACGTTTTCCAGTTATGGAAAGGGTTCAGAACTTTTTTTAATATAGTGAAGCCAAGAACTCTGTATTTCAAATGATAATTTTTCTTGTTTTTACCTGCATCCCCTTGAGCTGGGATACTGATCCAAGTCAAACAGAGAGCTTCCTTCAGTGGCAGCTGAAGCAAGCATTCTGTAAGGCAGAAAAGTGAGCTTTTCTTCAGCCAATTGTCCTGGCATCTCAGTTACAAGTCAGGAGTAATGACATTTTGGAACAAAGATGGCATGTAGGCAGTTGTTGCTGTCAGGCATTAGCAGGTTCTGAGGACCTGAAAGAGTTCAATCCACCACTCATGGGTGTAAAGCTGGGTCTGCTTGATGCCAAGACCCTTCGTCAAATGCAATATAATTTCAGTATGACTTTGTTATCCTAGCTTTGGGTGCATACTCGGTATTGTTACTAGGAATTAACAGACTAGGATGATCTGGCTAATAATAAGCTTAGAAATGATGTTCTAATAATGGAGATTTGTTCATGCCTTCAACAAAATGGAGGGGAAGTGAGTAGAGGCTAGACGACAGGACCAGAAAGTATCTTTTATGCACCATCAGCTTTCTCCACTTCTACTCCACCTTTATATAGGCACCATCCTTTAATGACCATTAACTATCATCTCTTCTTGCCTTGACTATTACAGTCAAGCTTTGTCTTGTTATTTCTGGTTTCTCCACTTCTCCAATCCATCTCCCACACAACTCCCAAATTCATAGTCCTGGGAAACAGTCCTGACCACAACATATATCCAATCAAAAATCTTCAGGCTTTCTTTTACTGCTAGGATAAAATAGAAGTCCCTGGGGGCTTGCCCTCTGAATAGGGTTTCCGGCTGTCTTCCCAGATTTGTATCATATTCATCCCTCTCCACACTCTATTCTCCACTCAAAGTATCCAACTAGCTGTTCCTAGAACTCAACATGTCATCTTCCATCCCTGGGCCTTTCCCCTAGCTGTATGTGAAGAATATTCTCTTCCCCTCTCCTTTTAGAATCCCTTCCTTTTCAATTCTGAGGGGCTTATGAGAAAGAACACTATCCACATCCAGAGAAAGAACTGTGGGAGTAGAAACACAGAAGAAAAACAACTGCTTGATTAAATGGTTTGATAGGGATACGATTGGGGATGTAGACTCTAAGCAATCACTCTAGTGCAAATATTAATAATATGGAAATAGGTCTTGATCAATAACACACGTAAAACCCAGTGGAATTGCTCATTGGCTACAGGAGTAGGGTGGAAGGAGGGGAGGGAAAGAACATGAATCATGTAACCATGGAAAAATATTCAAATTTAATTAATTAAATAAATAAACTTAATTTTAAAAGAAGAATCTCTTCGTTTTTTCTAGTCTCACTCCCACTGGCCCTCCATGTTTAATGTTGTTACTGATTTGACCAACTGTTCGTGCCTTCTTTTTTCCTCAAATTACTCTTTTATTTACTTATCTCTGTATAAAACCCAGTCTCTGCCCCACACACAGCCTCCTAATCTCCTTGAGAATAGAATCTGTTTAGTTTCTATCTTTGTTTTCACAGAGCCTTCAACTTAAGAGGTAAACAATAAAAAGGAATTTTTAAAAAGGTGAATTGAATCGAATTTTGGAATATATATTTTAAAAGATGCTCAGAATGACCTTCTGAATCATTGCCTAGAATCAGCCAGACTACTGAAGTGCTGCCTAGTAGGGATCATTAGGAAGCTTACTCCAGTAAACGATTAAGAATTATTTGTAATTAGCACATCAGTTATGATTTTTAAATGGTGCTTCTGAATTTTTTTATTTTTTCTCCTCTTAGGTAGTTAAAAATTTTCCTTTCAATGTTGCTTCCATTAAAATTAGCATTAGCAAAAAACTACTGTGTTGTAGTGGATAGAGGGCTACCCACAAAGTCTGGAAGTCCTGGGTTTAAACCAAACTCTGCTGCAACACGGATATCCACTTGACCCTGCACAAGTCACTTAGTTTCTTAGTATTTCAGGCAAAATTCTATTTTTTTTTTACTGTAGATCAGTATTAATGAAGGGAGTTTCAATATCAGAAATTTCTCATAGCCAATGAATTCCAGATCTGGTCTCAAGGAGTGGGACAGCTAATATTTAACAACTGGCTGGGGTGGGGAGAAGCAGAATAAATAGTACACAAGACACATTTTCAATTTCAATCTGCATTTATTAGCATTTCTCCATTACTTTATGAAGTCTAAATAATCAACAAAACATATAAATCAAGCCTGGATTTGTAGCATTTTCCAAGTTGTAAATGCTCAGACTAAAAAAATTAATAATTGATTCTCAGAAATCAGTTCTAGCTAGCTCTACCACAACACTGTCTGGACCACTCTCCAACTGCTCTCCATTCACACTTCAACCAAAACCAACCAAACAAAAAACAAGAGTATCCTTTGCTCAGTGAAAGGACAAAGGTGAGTTTTATCCCCACCTTCTCCAGAGCATTCATCTGAATTAATAAATTATATTTTAGGAGAGAGGCAATATAACATAGTGGAGAAAGAAAGCAATCTTGAAGGAAGACCTGAGTTCCAGTCCTGCCTCTGATACATAGTTGAGCTGTTTGACTCTTGAGAAGTTAACTCCTCATTACTCTAAGATGATCAGTTATGGAGGAAATATTAACTCGTATGGATAGAGTTTTCTCCCTGAAGCCCATCATTCCAATGAGCATAGGCCCCAGTTAGGGGCGTTTATGAGCTACAATGAGTAGTTTATGAGTTTTTGGTGTCTGTGAAGTCCTTCATCCCTCAGTATTTTCAGAGGTGTGTGATAAAAGTTGTTATTTACCTGATATGTACTTGTTGAGTAGTTATAGAAGAGCAAAGGGACTCTGCTAGTCACATTTGTGGAAACCGAAATGCTACCATGGTTGGGATTTCCTAGAATAAACAGAATAAACTTGGGTCAGAGCACACACAAGTCCAAAGAGAAAAGGGACACTAAGGCCAGACTCCATCTTGATGAGCCCTGAGTCTAGGAGGAAGGAGATATTGGCCAAATCCAATGGTTTTCCCTCGACTCCACGATTTGACTGTGGGAGCATCAATTTATAGGTGAAAAGTAGCTTAAAGATCGTTGAGCCCAACTCTCTCATTTTATATAATTTATAGAAATTGAGGTTCAAAGAGAGGTGACTTGTTCAAGATTTAGACAATTACTAAGTATCTGAGACAAAATTTGATCCAATGGGATAAAATCACACATTGAAAGCTAGAGTCATTGGCTCCAATCATTCCAATCATAGAAGAAGAACACAGGACCCTGGACAGATAGCACATTTGCTCAGATGTTTATTGTTTGATGGTTTCAGACATGTTAGAATCTTCATGACCCGGTTTGAGGTTTTCTTGGCAAAGATCCTGGAGGTTTTGCCATATCTTCTTCCATCAATGAGGAAACAAGTAGACAGAGTTAGGTGACTTGCTTGGGGTCACACAGCTAGGGTCTGAGGCTGGATTTGAACTCAGGCTGTCCTGCCTACGGGCCTGGAATTCTATTAACTGCTGAGGATTGCCTAGCTGGTAAAATGTTTGGGGCAGAATATAAATCTAAGGCTTTCTAACTTCAAGTTCTGACTTTACCAGCATTAGGACTATAAGGCTGGGGAAGGAGTAGGGATAAAGAAATAAGTATTTATAGAGTCAATAAGTGCAGCACAAATATTATTTTATTTGATTTTCACAATAACCCTGCTATCATCCTCATTTTACAATTGAGGAAACTGAGGCAATTAGAGACTAAGTGACTTATTCAAGGTCACATAGCTGCTAAGTATCTGAGGATAAATTTGAACTTGGGTCTTGATTTGGGGCCAGTGTTCTATCCACTACACCATCTACCCATCTCAACAGAAGCTTGAATGACCCCATCAGGTGTTACTTGACCCGTTCTTCATCAGGGACCAGACCCAAAGGAAAGCAAAGGGAGAGGCGATGCTTAGGCACACTACTGAACTGAACTGACCTGAATGAATGTTCTGTCTTGCCATGCCTAGGCTGAGTCTAGGAAGCAAAGGTGAAACAATGACTAACTTGGGGGTTATTTCCTATTTCAAGTGAGCTGAGAACTTAAAGACAAACACATGGAATCTTTGGCAAGTGCAAATATACTTTGACATTTACTAATAATGAACATAAGGAATCATTCAATATCTTCAGCCTTCCTCATTGCAGGACTGTAAGTTTTCTTGTGTGATTGAATGAATGGATGAATGAATGAATGAATGAATGAATGACAAAGGCACTGACTATGTGTCAAGTCCTGTGTTAAGTGCTGGGGATACAAATTTTAAAAAACATATTGATCTCAAAGAGTAACCTTCTAAAAGGGGAAAGGGGGAACAAATATTTTGAGACTATTTTATAAATATTATCTCATTTAATCTTCACAGCAACCCTTCGAGGAGGATGCTGTTATTGTTCCCATTTTACCATTGAGGAAAAACTGGAATAAAGAGAGGTTAAGTGACTTGCCCAAGGTCACACATCTATTAAGTGTCTGAGGCCCAATATGAACTCGGGTCTTCCTGACTCCAGACCTAGCACTCTATCTGATAGAGAAGAGTTCAACTGCCCACTGTTTTCACTTATTGGTTCTCATTTGCAATTCTGTATATTTCTGAAAATTTGCATAAAATAATAGTTTATATTTGTAGTATGTACTAAATTTTGCAATGCATATTGCATAGGGAATGTCATGTGAGCTTGATGCCAGCCATGTGAGAAATTATTTTATTTTACAGATAAATTTATAGCTTAGAGAATATAATTAACTTATTCATGATGAAACATCTAGTAAACATCTGAGGTGGGATTTGAACCCTAGACACTATACTCTATATCAGTGATGGTGAATCTTTTATAGACCAAAGGCCCAAACTGCACCCTTATGCCACATATGAGCTGCCCCCTTACCCCAGACAGGGGAGAGAGAAGTGCTCCCACTGGGCTGCTGGGCAGAGGAGCAAGTGATAAAAGAAATGTCCTCAGGCACAGTGGAGAGGGTGAGGGGAACAATCCCCCTCCTGGAAGCTCCAGCACCTGTGCCATAGGTTCGCCAACACTACTGCTCTATAGTATGACATTGGCCTGGTAACATCATGAAATTATACATTTAAACCAGAAAGAGTCCTCTGAGGTCATTTATTCAAATCTCTTCTTTTTCATGATTGAGATAAAAAAGAGGCCCAGAGAGGTTAAATCATTTTTTCCAAGATAACACAGATACTGCATAGCACAGATGGGATTGGCATACAGACTCCCTGACTCCAAACCCAAGACTCATCTCCACAGTAACACTTTGCCTTTATTTTATTTGGAATATATTAAAGACAAAACAGCTCTTCTCATTTAATTCACCAGGGGAAAATGGGGAAGGGAGGATCAGTGTGAAAATATGATCATATCCTTATTGTCATGTGTATGCATGCAGATTGGAGTAGAAGAAGACTCAGTTGTTGGCATCATTAATATATATATGTATATATATATATATACATATATATATATATATAGAGAGAGAGAGAGAGAGAGACAGAGAGAAAGAGAGAGACAGAGAGAGAGAGTGAGAGAGACAGAGACAGAGAGGGACAGAGAGAGACAGAGAGACAGAGAGAGAGGGAGAGGGAGAGAGAGAGGGAGAGGGAGAGAGAGAGAAGGGGAAGGGAGAGGAAGAGAGAGACAGAGAGAGAGAGAGAAAGAGAGACAGAGAGAGAGAGAGAGAGAGAGAGAGAGAGAGAAAGAGAGAGAGAGAGAGAGAGAGAGAGAGAGAGAGAGAGAGAGAGAGAGAGAGAGAGAGAGAGAGAGTTATATTACTTATTCCTTGTACTTGGTTAATTGGGAGAGAATGTATCCTCTCCCCCGAAATATCAGTGGTATAACCTTTGTGCTTACAAATGTGTGGTCTAGAAAAAGCAAATAACTGCCTTTTCAAATACTGTTTAACCCTTCTGGCCCAATGTTTTATCAAGCAAAACAAAATTGTAAGTAGTAATAAAACTGTGATCCTTATGAGAATCTAGTTTATTGGACAGAGAGAGACCAAAGACTGGTTTTATCCAGGCAAGTGACTCCCCCAACCCCTTTTCCTATCTAGCTCCTGGCCATCCTCTTTGAACATCAAGTCCCTGGCTAGGCTAATTCCAATGAGTTCCCGAGTTCCTTTTCTTTCTCTTTAAATAGCTCTTGCCTGGCAAAGGGTTTAATGAATGCCCTTCCAATTCATTTACCCAAGCAAGATGGCCCTTGGCATTCCATTTCTCCCAGAAAAAAAATGCTTCAGAGGAAGAGATCAAAGGAGGTGCTGTGGCTAAATATTTTAGTAGCTCTGAAAACCTGACAAAAAAGGCCACTTAGAAAACTCTTGGGTACAGAAAATTGTATAAGAGAATGACTGCTTCTTTACAGATTAAACCATTAAGTCTCAGTCCCGATCTGCTTAGAGAAGTGACTGGACATTGGATCTCAGACCCTCTTTCTCTTAGTCTTCTATCCTTCACCAAGTCCTGTCTTCCATTGCCATCTCTCCTTGCTTCTATATCTCCCCTGGAGCCTTTTATTTTAACCTTGCTGACATTTTCCTTCCATGTTTCAAAACTTACTTGTCTGCTCATTTTTCGCTCTCTATCAATATCCAATGCTTCTTCTGGTTCCTTTAAAAAGCAGGGAAATGATCATTTTAAAATTTTTCTTAATTTGTCACATCTCAATTAAATTTAAATCAGGGTAACTAAATGTAAGATAATAATACGCATATGTACACATATGGGAATACATGTATTTATGCATTAGATTTAGAGTTACTAAGTCTTGGGTTTGAATTCTGCCTCAGACACTTAGAAGCTAAAGGACTGGTGCACTTAATCTGTCAATCAAAAAGCATTTTTTAATCTACCGTATATTAGACACTGGGGTCCTCAAGCAACTTGAAATTTATCAGGGGAGACAACATGCATGTAAATATATATTATATAGATATTTATGCTAAGCCTCAGTTTCTGCATCTGCAAAATGGGAATTATAAAAACCCCTACCTCACAGGGATTACTGCAGAAACAATGAGTTAGCATGAATAAAGCACTTTTCAATCTTTAAAGGAAGCTACCAAAGACAGTATTTTCAGCTATTATTTTAAATAATTCATACTATTATATATCTATAGCTAAAAAGGACGTTGGAGTAAATCCACCTTGTTTTACAGATTAGAAAATTGAGGCTCAGAGATTTTATTTAAGGTTATTAAAAAAAACAAAACCCTTACCTTCTGTCTTAGCATCAATGCTGTGTATTGGTTCCAAGGCAGAAGAGTGTTAAGAGGTAGGCAATGGGGTTAAGTGACTTGACCAGGATCATACAGTTAGTGTCCGCGGTGGGATTTTTGCTTTAGAATTTAGGTAATGGGGGTTAAGTGACTTGCCCAGGGTCATACAGCTGGGAAGTGTCTGAGGTCAAATTTGAACCCAGGACCTCCCATCGCTGGGTCTGGCTCTCCATCCACTGAGCCACCTAACTCACTAACGTCACTTTTCATGCTTTTCTCATTAGCTGTGGCTTCATGGATCATGGAATTCACAAACCTCAGAGGTCATGTCATCCAACATCTTCATTTTACAAACAGGAGGTCATGGCTCATCCAAGGCCACCCTAGAGAGTGAGGTTTGGAGGCAGGAGACAAACAGAGCTTCTGCCCTTTCCATTCTACCAACTTATTGCCATCAGAGATCAGGTTGTGGTGATAATATTTCTGGGAACAATCCTTTACGTTGCCCTGCAGAGAGCCTCCCAGAGCTTGTGAACATCAGTTTCACAGACACGGTATTTGTTAACCTCTTGTTGTTTGGGTCCATTTTCCAAATGTTTAAATGTGCGGTCAACACTGTGGTTATTACATCCGTATTTTGTTTAGGAGAAGCAAACTCCCCACCCCCAACCTTGAATCACTGCCAGCGAGACTTTTTTCTCCATCTAGGCAGACAAAGTGTGGTCAAGAATATTTTGCACTCGCAACAGTTCCGAATCCCAGAGCAAGCTGCTGCTTCACTACCAAAGACTTAGGGGAGACTCTCTTGATTGTGGGCTGTAGGTGCGTTGGGTTTTGAAGGTGCTAAATGAGTCTCATTCTTACTTGTCCTCAGTCATCCCTTGATCAATATTCTTGTTCCCATTCTACAAATTTAAAAAAAAATGTTCATGATCAGCTGATTCCTGAGATCATCCTCCAGGTTTCTTCATTTATTTCAAGTACTCTTTGGATTCTTTTTTTTTTTATGAAAAATATCCACGTTTATGCACGAACTGGGAGAAATGAGAAAATAAATAAAAGCTCCCTTCTACTTCTTATAATCATAACCTTGAAATGAGTACTCTTTGGATTCTCAGAGGAAAAAACCAGCACAATTAAACGAGCTCCAACCAAGAACTTTCTCCTCACCTTCTTCCCTAGAAATTTCTCCTAGATCCTCGCAGATCACGGATTTAAGAAATCGAAACAGATAAAGGGCTGCAAACTAAACAAATTTAGTCTTGGGTGATTTAGATGATGAGTGGTTAGTGATAAAGGGTGGTGGAAAGAGGGCTAGATTGGTGTCGTGGGTTTATAGAAGTATGTGGAAGTGGAACCTTTGAGTCTGTCTAGTTCAAGTCCCCTCACACAGCCAATAAACATGAAGCGAAGGGCATCAATTATGTCTCCTCTCAGAAACTTGGCCTTCAGAATAAGGAGAAATTGGCTCTGGAAAAGGGAGGGCGGGATTAAAAGCCCAGACAAGCTCCCAAGACACTGTTCCCAGAATAGGAGATGCTGTCCAGGGGTATCAGGTTGGAAAAGGTCACACTGATCCCACCACACCTGCGGTCTGACTACGCTCATTTGTAGGTTGCCTAACCTCACCTTACCAAGTGATTCATTGCTATATATTGATTTTAATGCTCTTGAGTTCTACGGCAATCTTGAAATTTGTGGTGATAATTTATTTCGTATTAATAAGCTGGCAATCTCTTTCTCATTAAGTAATTAATTAGTTTGGATTCTCAGGCCAATTCATTGCATATTAACTATTTGGTGAACTAGAAAAATGTCTTTCTCAATAGTAGCTACTATTATTTCTCTATAATTTAAGAAACACTAAAATCAACAAATATATACAGAAATTATTTTAAAATAGAATAAATAAGGTAAATACAAAATTATGTGCCTGGAACATAGTAGGTGCTAACATGTTTATTGACTGTTTGATATAATAATGCACTCAAAGAATCCTTAAAAGTCAAAAAGAGCGTCAGGTGGGTGGCTTAGTGGCTTGAGTTCAGGCTTGAAGAAGGAGACCTGAGTTCAATTTTGTCCTCAGACACTTCCCGGTTGTATGTCACTTAACCCCTATTACCTAGCCCTTACAACTCTTGTGCCTTGGAACTGATCATTAGTGTACATTCAAAGACAGAAGGTAAGGATTTGGAAAAGAAAAAAAGAAAGAAAGAAAGAAAGAAAGAAAGAAAGAAAGAAAGAAAGAAAGAAGAAAGAAAGAAAGAAAGAAAGAAAGAAAGAAAGAAAGAAAGAAAGAAAGAAAGAAAGAAAGAAAGAAAGAAAGAAAGAAAGAAAGAAAGAAAGAAAGAAAGAAAGAAAGAAAGAAAGAAAGAAAGAAAGGAAGAAGGATGAAAGAAAAGAAAGGAAGAAAGGAAGGAAGGAAGGAAGGAAGGAAGGAAGGAAGGAAGGAAGGAAGGAAGGAAGGAAGGAAGGAAGGAAGGAAGGAAGGAAGGAAGGAAGGAAGGAAGGAAGGAAGGAAGGAAGGAAGGAAGGAAGGAAGGAAGGAAGGAAGGAAGAAGAGAGAGAAAGAAAGAAGGAGGAAGAAAGAAAAAAGAAATGAAAGAAGGAAAGAGAGAAAGAAACAAACAAAGAGAAAGGAAGTCAATTACAAAATTAATTGAAAGAATAATTTCAGCAGTTATAGATATAAAATAAATCTGCATAAACCATCAGCATTTCTGTATAATATCAATAAAATCCAGCAAGAAGAGAAAAGAGAAATATAGAACTGATAGTAAACATAAACACACATATGTAGCCATAATGTTTTGGCTATAAGCAGTGGCACACTGATGCTATTTCCTAGCAGAAGCTTTTCTTGATTTCGCTTAATGCTACCCTTCTCTCTCTTTTGATCATTTCTCATTTATCCTGTCTGTATCTTGTATGTATATACTGGTTTTCATGCCTCCCTTCCCCAGAATTAGATTGTGACTAGGGACTGGGTTTTGCCATTCTTTTTAATCCCAACACTGGTACAGTATCTGGTATGTAGTAGGAGTGTAATAAAATCTAATTGGCTGACTGACTGATCCCTCAATATATCAGTATTTGGCCATCTTCATCTGTTTGCAAATTCAGTCAGAAACTGTTTAACTCGCCCCAGTGATTATAGTCTACTAAGCAACTCCTTCCTATTTCTTCTCAGAATTTATCTCTTTATCTCTTTGTCTTCTCTTAAACACACATGTGACAATAATTGGGGTTTTCATCAGGCTCTTCAAAGACTTCTCTTTGTAACTTCTCCATAACAGCGCAGTTAAAATAGTTCCAACCAAGAACTTTCTCCTCGCCTCCTTCCCTAAACCTTTCTCCCAGACCCTCGTGGATCATGAATTTAAAAAATCGAAACGGATAAAGGACAACAAACACACACCTTCTTACCTGGATCCGCAGGGAAAGAAGTTTTCAGGACTAACCATTTCTTTAGTTGACATCTCAAGGACCAGCCAGACTTTTTTCTCAACATCCTATTTGAGCTCTCAGAGGGATTGTAACAATATCTGATATTTTATGTGGCTCTTAAAGATACAGTAACAATCTCCATAGTCTAGGTCAGATAAACATATGAAAGCCATTAACCATAGCCCAGAAATGTTAAGAGACTTGTCAGAGGTCACACAGCTGGTGAGCAACCAAGCCAAAACTCAAACTCAGGTTCTCCAATTCCCAAGTCAAAGACTTTCCATTATACTCCACTTCCCCCTACTTCCCCAGTGGGAGGTCCTGCCCAACTGTAAATCAAGGGTTTAGTGATAATCTGCAGGGGAGTCATCCAACGATCAGACTAGTTAAGTTTAGAGAGGCTCAACACCAAGTTGACCAAATAACAATAAATACTCAACCCATGGCAACTCTCAATGATTGTCTGATACATCATAGGAGATTTGAGATACATATTCATGGAGAAATCTATAAATCAATTAAAATATATATTCTGAATTATAAATATAATATAATGTAATATAATAAGACATGACAATATCATGTAATATAATATATGACATAAGGTAATGTAATATAATATGATGTGACAATATAATATAATGTAATATATGACATATATATGATATAATATGATATGACATAATATAATGTAATGTAATATAATGTGACATGATATGATGATTTAATATATGATATGGTATAAACACACACACACACACACATATATATATATATATATATAATATTATCAAGGCAGCTAGGTAGAGCAAGTAGTAAAAGCTGAAAGACACACCAATCCAGACCTTTGTTCGAATAAAGGGTTGTTATTAAATACCACGTATGCTCTAACTACTGCTATTTTCTTCACCAGAATGTCTGAACTGAAGTTCTATCAGGCTCCCTTTTAAGCCTCTTGAAGACTCCTGGGGCACTGATACCTCTCGAATGTTCACAAAGCTTGTTGTAAAGTCCAAATCGGATAACATATAGAAAGTGCTTTGGAAGTCATATGAAGCCATATAAATATATGAGCTGAGGTGACACAATCTTCTTGAAAGCATGAGAGGATTATTACTTTGTAAGATATCTGAGGGACAGAAGATGCCAAAGGAATGAAAAGTCGTAAGTGATATGAACGCACTCCAGATTGACTAAAGAGGCATCCATAACTTCAGATCTCTACACCTGTTTCCTCCCTATTACAAAATCTCCATGCAAACGGTCTCTCTAAATCCAGCAATCAACAAGCATTGACAGGTGAGATCTCCAGGCGTGACTGCTTCCACCTTCGACATCATCTCCACTCCATCCTTCCTGGAAAATGAGATCCTTCTCCTGGACCCAGCCTGGGCTTTGCCTGAGGAGTTCATGAGGTTTGGCCATATCTTTCTCCATTCTAAACTCTACAGTATTCCTCAGACATCTCTCTCCATGCCACTCTGTGCATCCCACCCACCTCCTTTCCAACACCCCTTTAGGTGATGTCTTCCCACATTAGGATAGGAGCTCTTTGAATGTAGGGAAGGGAAGGGAAGGGAAGGGAAGGGAAGGGAAGGGAAGGGAAGGGAAGGGAAGGGAAGGGAAGGGAAGGGAAGGGAAGGGAAGGGAAGGGAAGGGAAGGGAAGGGAAGGGAAGGGAAGGGAAGGGAAGGGAAGGGAAGGGAAGGGAAGGGAAGGGAAGGGAAGGGAAGGGAAGGGAAGGGAAGGGAAGGAAAAGGAAGGGAAGGAAAAGGAAGGGAAGGCAAGGGAAGGCAAGGGAAGGCAAGGGAAGGCAAGGGAAGGCAAGGGAAGGCAAGGGAAGGCAAGGGAAGAAGAGAAAGAGTGACAGAGACAAACAGAAAAAAGAGAAATGCAGAGAAGAGAGAGAGAAAAGATAGAAGAGGGAGGAGAGAGAGAGAGGGGGGGAGGAAGGGAGAGAGAGAGAGAGAGAGAGAGAGAGAGAGAGAGAGAGAGAGAGAGGTTTATAGGGCAGACATGAGGTTTGGCCATATCTTTCTCCATTCTAAACTCTACAGTGTTCCTCAGACATCTCTCTCCATGCCACTCTGTGCATCCCACCCACCTCCTTTCTAACACCCCTTTAGGTGATATCTTCCCACATTAGGATAGGAGCTCTTTGAATGTAGGGATAGGCTAAGGGCAGACAATTTGGAGCTCAAATATAGAACAGTTTGAATTTTGAGCCCTAGATTTTAACCTTTAAAAAAAATCCTCAATCTAGCTAAAGGCAAAGGGTTTAGACTCGTTTCCACCAACCCTGAATAATAAGTGGTGAGCAGAGTTCTTTGACCCTGAAGTTTTCAAGGTCTTATACATTTCCAGTTGGGACCGACAACTCATAAAAAGATGCCATATGCAATAAAAATCATTTTAGAATGGCTCCTTTCAATGCTACCTACCTGTTCCTAGATACAGAACAAGCTCATAAAATTGCTTCATATTTTTTTCCTCCAAAAAGATCTATCCTCTTTTAACCTATAAATACCACACCTCCTGGTAAACTGGAGTTTTTGGCTTTCTTCTTCCTGTTTTCTATGCCT
Organism: Monodelphis domestica; assembly: GCF_027887165.1. Classification (NCBI taxonomy): domain Eukaryota; kingdom Metazoa; phylum Chordata; class Mammalia; order Didelphimorphia; family Didelphidae; genus Monodelphis; species Monodelphis domestica. The sequence goes on along the minus strand of NC_077233.1, from coordinate 27,199,143 downwards.
TTAGGGTTATCTCTTTGGAATTCAGAACTGGGGAGGATTTTATGAGGACCCAGGCATTTGTCTTCTTGAAGATGTGTTTTACATTCGGTTTCATTGTTATCTGCACATCATCTATCTCCTTCAGTGATGTGCCTTGAAATATGATCTCTGCTGCGGCTATCCTCTATTCTTTTCGTCCCTTCTAAAGCCAGAAGGAAAATAATTGCTTTTTAAAGTGAATTTAGAGCTTTGGAAAGGTAAGGGAGTTGACAGCCTTAGAGACGAAAATCCCCTATTAATTTACTGAGCACGCACAGAGCAGGCAGGCCAAGCCATTTTCCAGAGCCCTTCCTGTGGATGTCGACCACATTTGGGAGGAACTCCTTGTGCCAAAGCGTTGGCCTACATACACCCCATAAGCATGGGGGAGGCTTCATTCTCAGTGAGCTCATTGCTCCTGGCCCCTCCAGAGTTCCTGAAAGCATCCAGAGGCAGAAACGATTAAGTGTTATATTTGTTTCCTTTGCTTCCTTTCGTTCATTGGGTTCTATATGTGTTTCTCATTTAGAGGCCCCAACCCTCTCCTCCAGATTCTTTCCTTCTGTCCAGGTGCCTGAAGTCACTTCTACACCAGCACAGAATGGGATCACGGGGCCCCAGATTCTAGAGTCAGAGGGGACTTGAGGAGTCGTGGAGGCAGTTCCCCTCCTTTGACAGATAAGGAAACTCAGGCTCATTAGAATGGAAGATAACCTGGTGGGATTGCTTGTCAACTTGGGGAGGAGGGTGGGAAGACAGGAGAGAGACAACATGAATCACGTAACCATGGAAATCGTATGTGTAAGTTTGTTATTGAAATAAAATAAAGATAAAAAATTTTTAAAAGAATGGAAACTCCTTGAATTGCACATTTTTATCCCTCAACCTTTAGCATGGTACTTTGTACCTAAAAGTATTTCATTCATTCATTCATTCAGTCAGTCAGTCATTCATTCATTCATTCATTCATTCATTATTTCATTCATTCATTCATTCATTCATTCATGTTTAAGATCACACAAGTAGTAAATGGCCACGGGGAATTTATTTATCCATCCATTCCTTGATTTATCATTGGATGGCTACTACGTTGTTCTTCTTCCCAAAAGGGTCCTTCTTCCATTTAACAAATGGCTACCACTGTCCTTGGAAGGAGTCACACAGAAGTTAGGTTGTGAACTCCTTCTGAGCAGAGACTGTTCTTTTTAGTATCCCCAGGCACAATGCCTGGCATGGAAAAGATCCTGAATAAGTGTTCATTGAATTGAAACAGGGCTATGAACGTTGAGATGGTTGGGATAGAGTGGGAAGTCACTGAACTTAGAATCAGAAGTCCTGAATTTGGATCCCTGCTCTGACCCTACCAACTGTACTGCCTTTGACAAGTCACTTAACTTCTCTGGACTTTCGGGTCCTCATCTGTCAAATGGGGGTAATAGTACACCCCATAGGAAAATTGTTAGGTTCGAAAGAGATTTAAAGAGGTATTATGAATTTTTTACCTTCTATACTGAGTTTGCTAAACCCATACTATAGTTGTTGATATTTAGTGATTTTTCAGTCATATCCAATTCTTTATAATTCCATTCAGGGTCTTCTTGGCAAATATACTGGAGTAGTTTGCCGTTTCATTCTCCAGCTCATTTTACAGATAAGGAAACTGAGGCAAAGTTAAGTGACTTGCCCAGGGTCATACTAATTGAACTTAGGAAGATGAATTTTCTTGACTCCAAGTTTGGCACTCCATCCACTGTGCCACCTAGCTATTATAGTGAAAAAGAATGGTTAGTTCACTTAAAAACCAAACTCTTTAAAATAAAGTCTACATCATAGATAACATGACAATTTTAGATTATTTTTGAAGTTGATAGCTTTATCTCTATAGACCTGAAAGTATCTGAGGATAATATAGTTTAGTGCTAAAAGGAAACTTAGAATTCATCTCCCAAGATTCTTAGCCTGGGGGCCCCTGAACTTTTAAAATGTATGTATTTTGTTCACTTATTTTTCAATATAATTGATTTTCTTTGCAACTTGGTATATTTTGTGAATTTAAAAAATATTATTCTGAATACAAGTCATTCCCCAGTTGACAGATGGTCAAAGGGTATATATATAAAACATTTTTGAATGAAGAAATCAGAGCTATCAATAATCATATAAAAATGTTTTAAGTCACTCTTGATTAAAGAAATGCACATTAAAGCAATGCTGAGGTATGACCTCACATCTATCAGATTGGTCAATATGACAGTAAAGAAAGATGGTAAATGTTGGAAGGGATGTGCACAATTGGGACACTAAAGCATTGCTGGTGGAACTATGAACCGATTCCACCAATCTGGAGGGCGATTTGGAATTATGCTCAAAGGGCCATAAAACAATGCGAACCCTTTGATCCAGTAATACCCCTACTAGGTCTGTATCCCAAAAAGATAAAAAGTGGGCAGGGAAGGACCTACTTATAAAAAATATCTATAGGAACTCTTTTCATGGTGGCAAAGAACTAGAAATTGAGGGAATATTCATTGGAGAATGGCTGAATAGATGGTGGTACATCACGGTGATGGAATACTTTTGTGCTAGAAGAAATGATGAACAGGATGATTTCAGAAAGAGCTGGACAGACCTACGTGAACTGATGCAGAGTGAAATAAAGCAGAACCAGGAGAACATCAGAGGCAGCAGCAACAATATTACACAATGATCAACTGTGAAAGACTTAACTACTCTCAGCAATACAATAATCCAGGACAATTCTGAGGGATTTATGACAAAGAACACTCTCCATCTCCAGAGAAAGAACTACTGGGAGCTGGAATGCAGATCAAACAATGTAATTTTTCACTTTAGTTGATTTAGATTTTTGTTTTATATGATTAGTCTCTTGAAAAAATGAACAATATGGAAATCTGTTTTGCATGTTAATATATGTATAAATCAGATCAAATTTCTTATCAGTTCTGGGAGGGGGAGGGAAGGGAGAGAGGGAGACAATTTAGATCATGTGACTTCAGAAAACTTACATGAAAAAATTTTTATTATATGTTATTGGTAAAAAGATATTTTTATAAATTAAAAAATATATATATGTATATTCTGAAAAGGGGTCCATAGCCTTCACTAGACTGCTAAATGTTTCCATTACACACAAAAAATATGAAGAACCCCTGATGCAAATGAAGTGAGGGAGATAAAGTAATTACAGTGACAACCATGATAATAATATCTAACATTAATAAAGCATTTTAAGGTTGACATATAGTAATTTACACGTTATCTTTTTTGATACCTAAAACAATCCTGTAAAGTAGGTGCTATTATTATCCCCAATTTATAGATGAGGAAACTGATGGGAAGGGAGGCTGTGACCTACTCTCAGTTACACAGCTCATAAGTGTCTGAGTCAGAATTTGAACTCAGGTCTTCCTAACTCCAAACCCTACACACTGTCCACTGCACCACCCAGTCACTTATACATCTAGCTATGTGGACTTGGCCAAGGTCAACTTTTACATCCATAAAATTAGCAGTAACAAAATTTTGAAATCCCAAGCCGGTGCTCTTTCTAGGATGCTACATTACAGTCAAAGTTATTTCCTTAAAGGCACTCTAGAATTCAGATTTGTGCTCATTCATACTGCCCTTCCCCTCAATTATTCCTAATTAGTGAGACTTTCCTGTAATGTGTTTTGCCATAGCTCTATGTAAATGGCTGCAGATGGTGGACACAAATATATAATTGCCGCTACTGTTCCTTGTATTCTGCCCCTCCCACCCTGCCTTTCCTTATCCTCCTACCTTTTTCAGAGCCAGGTAACTAGGATTAATTTTTCCTTCAGTGTTTCCAGCTGTTTTTAATCATTAATTCCTACTTTGCTGCTGTAGATTTCCTATTCATTATAGAAGTCAAATGAAAATGCCGCAGGGCTTTTCACATTCCCTCATCGTCAGCTTTCCTAACCTGAAAAATCTCTCTGTTTCTTCTGTAACTTCATGTGCCCTCTCAGCTTTTTTGTGTCCAATGCTGATATACCAGAATTGGAATCGGAAGCACACTGCCTGATTGCTACCTGCCTTTTCTTAATTGGCTCATTTTTTAGGCTCCTTTCCAAAAAGAAAAAAGAAACAAAAAGGTTGGAAGAGTGTGGGCCATGCAGTAAACTGGGAAGTCAGGCAAGTCTGCTTTTCTGGGGAGGAAAGGGGGTGCCTCCTTCAACTTTATATGATGTTTGATCATTCACCAAGAATCAATTACAATTTCTTTCAGATCTGCCCCTTTGGTGCTCTCCAGAGAGATTTGGAAGGAAAAAATAACAGGCATTTTGTTGATGATGGTTCCTGTGAACCATCCCTTCCAGCAGGGAAGATTACAACCACCATCTTCAGCCTGCCTTTTGTCCCTGTTCCGCCATCTATCCTCCAGCCACAACACTGGAGACCTGCCATTAGGTCTCTTGACCTTGCCTTTAGGTCTAAGAAATGTTTCTGGAGCTCAAGCCAAGACATCACAAATACTATAGTTTAATAGTAAACTTTAATCCAAATTTGATTAGCTATACTAAGACAAGGAAGCAGGGACATAGGCAACCCCAAACACAAGATAATCCCAAACATTGGTGTGGAAAGTGGAAAGAAAGACACAGTAGAAAGGAAGAACATGGGTTCTGGAGAAAAAGGATCTGGTTTCAAATCCTACCTCTGATGCAAAGTATTTTTGTAGAAAGGAAGAACATAGATTCTGGAAAAATAAAAAAGGATCTGGTTTCAAATCCTACCTCTGATGCCAAGAACTTTTGTGACTGAGCAAATCTAGACCTCAGTTTCCTTACCTGTAAAATGAAAAGATTGTGTCAGAACTCTGAGTTCCTTTCTACATCTAGGATCCTAGAACTTTGTTTTGGATTATATTGTTGGAGATTTCTATGCATCAACAACTTACTAATTAAGCTTTGTTTTCTGTCCTAAACTAGAACATTTGGAAAGATTTTAAATATAAAGTCCCACTGACCAAGAAGTGGGGCTCTGAGTACAACCCAATATGTCGTGCCATTTCCTTTGGAAAATTCTGATCTTCATTAAGTGGCACCATCTATAATTAATTGCCATCCGACTCTTCTTCAGGGAAAATGTTTCTGAAAACCGGAAGATAACTTTCTAAATGTAGCAAATTACAAGTAACAAAACCCCACTTTATTATAAGAAGAATGATCAGGAAGCTCTTCTGGTCAACTTGATGAGATCTAGGAAAAGTCCATGTTCCAGTGAAAAGTATACAAATGCAGATTTCCATATTCATGAGGATGAGAGATGGAGTTTTACCAATTAAGGTTGTTTGGGATATCATGGATTAGAACAGCACCATTTGCATTGGACCTATAATAGCAGACGTAGTGGAATATCAGCTCCTTTTTTCCAGAAAGAACTTGAGTCTGCTGACTTGGACCAGAAGCCAGAGATCTGAGATGAGAGGACCACGAGTTAAATAAGATGATAAATAAGTATCATAAATTAAGAAATGGAAGGGACCCGAGAAGTTCATCTACAAAACTTTTTGTCTTAAGAATGAGAAAACTAAGACCCCGTGAGGTGTGGGGATATGATTGGGGATGTAGACTCTAAACAATCACCGCAGTGCCAATATCAATGGTATGGAAATGGGTCTTGATCAATGACACATGTAAAACCCAGTGGAATCACATATTGGCTATGGGAAGGGGTTTGGGGGAAGGCTGGGAAAGAACATGAATCTTTTAATCGTGGAAAAATATTCTGAATTAAATAATTAAATGTTTTTTTTTTAAAAAGAGTAAAAGGAAAAAAAAATTATATTGGCAATATTTAATTACTTCTTACCTGTAAAAATTAAGAGGATTAGAAGATAAATATTCTTTAAAGAAAATAAACAATAAAGCTTTTTAGGTTAAAAAAATAAAAAATAGAAAGCTTCTAAAACAAACAAACCAAAAAAGACCTCGTGAGGTTAAATGACTGGGCTAAGGACACAAGGGTTGTAAGTACAGAGTTGGTATTTGGATCTGGGGTCTCTCTCTCCAAACTTTCACCTTTTCTATCACACCTGACTGCCCCTCAATATGGATAAAGAAACCAATATTCATAGAGTTAGCCCATTGGTATACCATCAGCACTAGCAAAGATTTGAATCAACTGTCAAGAGTGAATCTGTTTGTCCATCATTGTGACATCGCATGGTTATATGGGTAAAAGAGTCATTGTTAACCATGTCAAACATGCCATTCTTCCCAGGGAAAATGATTCCCCCCTAACCAGGGTCCTTTCCATTGATTCCAGTTCACCAGGTCCATAGAATTCTCAAATTCCCTTTTGTCCCCCATCCATCAACTTCAGATCTAATTCATCTCAAAATTTCTTAAAAAGATGTTTCAAAGAATGTTTCAGAGGGGCAGAAAGAACACTCCCTCACCAATGAAAAAAACCTTTAATACAAATATGATTTTTATTGAATCTCATTCCCTTTGAAACTCCTAACTGAATTTGTATGCTGAAAAGCCTGAGGAAGATTCCACTTCCCACATGGGAAATTGAACAAGTAGAAAAAAAATAATCAAAAGTCATACTAAGTGGTATTCTTTGCGTTAAAAAAAAGAAGAAGAAGAATAGGAGGAGGGAGGCTAATTCCCTAGTCTCTAGGTTTGGGAATCAGGCTCATGCAAACCTATAGAAGGAAATATTTCTGTTTAAAAATATATTAGTAAAAGCAAAGCCAGGTGATTCAGTGGATTAAGAGTCAGTCCTAGAAACATGGGTTCAAATCAGGTCTCAGATAGTTCCTAGCTAAGTGACCTTGGTCTGGTCACTTAACCCTGTTGCCTAGCCCTTACCAATCTTTTACCTTAGAAATGACACACAGCATTGATTTGATATTGGAAGAAAAGGCTTTTTTATCTATTTTATCATTATATTGTTTAATAAATATATAATGCATATAAGTAAAAAGTTTTATTAACGCCTTTTGTTTTTACATCTTTCATTTCCCAGTACACAATCCTACCTATCTCTGTCACTGAACTGTCTCTTGTAACAAAAGAAAACTTCATGAAACCAGTTCGCCCAGCAGTCCCCTCTGACGTCCCAGGTAAGGAAGGTAACATTCTGAGGAGAGGAAGGAAGAGTGCTTAGTCTTCCTTTCTCTGGGACTGAGGAAACTACTTCTGGCCAAATATTTCTATTAACCTATAGGCTTATAAACCCAGAAAAGAAATGCAACTTATCTGCAGGCTTCCTGCGTGAAAGCAGAATGGTTTGATGTGATACAATCCACAGGGGGAATAGACAGCCCCAACATCACACACGTGGATAGCATCGCAGACTGAACTCACAATCCCTCCTTGCTCTCCCCTCACCCTCTGTGGCCAAAGTTTCTGAGATGGGCAATGATCTAAAATCTGATTCAACAATAACTAACATTGATAGCACTTACTAAGTGCCAGGCTCTGTTCTAAGCCCTTCACAATTATTATTTCATTTGATTCTCCCAACAACTCTGGGAAATAAATGCTATTATTATCCCCCTTTTAAAAAAATTCTTAAGTACTGGGTCCAAGGCAAATGTGGGTTAAAGACTAGGCAATGAAGATTAAGTGACTTGCCCAGAGTTATGAAGCTAGGAAGTATCTGAGGCTAGATTTGAACCCAGGACCCCACCCTGGGGTTGACTCTCAGTCCATTGAGCCACCTAGCTGCCTCTTTCCCCCTTTTTAAAGATGAAGAAACTGGGGTTGACTCTCTGTCCATTGAGCCACCTAGCTGCCTCTTTTCTCCATTTTAAAGATGAAGAAATGGAGGCAAATAGATGTTGAATGACTTGCACAGAGTCACACAGGTAGTAAATATCTGAGGGGAGATTTGAACTTGGGTCTTTCTGACTCAAGGTGCAGCGCTCTGTCTACTGTACCAGCTCCCTGCTAGGGATACTCTAAGGCTTTTCAGGCTTTGCTGGCCACATATCCTTTCAAGAATGTGGCTATGAAAGGGGAGGAAAACCTTTCTCAGCCTCCAGTTCACCTTTGTTCCCTTCCTCCCACAAATGGAAGAGTTTAGAATTTTTTTTTAATTAAGGCAAGTGGTGACTCTGGGCACCCAAATCCTCGGCCATTTGTTGGGAAGACAGCTGCTAGTACATGGGCTGGTTAGGTGTAATCTAGACATCAGAGGCAAGTGGAGGGCACATGCAAACCAGAGTGACCCAAAGGGAGAGACCCAAACCCAGTGATCAAGAAAAGACCGAGCCAAGAACAGATCGCTGGAGTGATGGAAATGGCTCTGCCCAGGGCTCTGAGTCGTTTGGCATCTGGAGCAAAGAATCTCTAGCTGGAGATGAAAGCACATTCTAGCCCAAGACTGAATCAACAGGCTTGTTACCCATAGAATAAAGCCAGGCAGGTTTTTGGTTTCCTTCTTTGGTGAGTGTCTGCTTTTTCAAGGCTGAAAGCTGCTACTTTTCTAAAAGACATTAAAAATGGGGGGCTTAGAACTAAAAGAGCATGGCAGAGCACACTCGTCCGATGAGTAGGAGACTCGTCTTTAACAAATGACTTCATGAAATCAAAAGCTGCAAACAGGGAAGCAACACAACCTAGCAGCACATCCATTGGAGTTATGCCTTCTGCCATCAGCGGGGACACTCTGCTCGATGGAGTGGTAGCCAGCAGAAACAACACATTTAGTATATCAACATCTAACCGAGACAATACTCATGGGAGAGACGACATGTTTGGCAGAAACCAATAAGAGATAGATCCCAGCAGGAAAAATGATAATATCGCCAAAAACCACCAGAGGATTTTCACTATTGGTGTGAGCTGACCTTTCATACATGTACCTAGACCAAATGTGTTTTCTCCATGTGTAGCATAGGACCCAGTCATATATGTTACATGCATGTCTATTCTTTACATTTTTAGTGTGGCTATTTTGAAAGAATGTCCCCAATTTGAGGGAGAAATACTATTTTTACTATATTATTTCATTATTCTTTAAACTAATTGCATCTTCCAATAAAGCTAAACTCATTGTCAGGCTCTTCTGAGCTATAGTTTTGAGTGTATATAGATGCAAAGAGTACCATGAAACTAGGGTGGCTTCCCTCTTTGTGACTTGGAGGCGTAGGGGATGCCTATATAGATCACACTTTACTGTGGGCAACAATTTCCTGACCTGTTATTCCCTCAGAGGATCACAGAAAGCCTGCAATGCAGGGAGATATCATTATTTTCATTTTCCAGATGAGGAAAGATTCAGGATAGTTCAATCATTCACCTAGGTGTATGTATTTTCTAGTTGTCAAAGCAAGGACTAGAACTAAAACTAAGGTCTTCTGATGAAGGTCCATTCCTCTTTCCACCATAAGATGCTTCCATTATAAGTCGTTAGGCAGATGAATTTATCCTGAGAGAATAGTCACCTAAAAATGCGATAGAGGATGGGTAAGTTTTGATAAGTGGAGAAATGGAAAGGAAAGAACTCCCATATCCTACGGCATTGATCAGACGAGCAATGGGTAGAGTACCATAGAGAAAGGAGAATTGGGATTGGCATCAAAACACCGATTTCTGAGAAATGTTGAATATGAGTTGTTGGATCTGGGAAAGGAGGGTAGGGTTACTGAGTATAAATGCTCACCTTTATAGAATATATAATTAATATAATATAATATAATATAATATAATATAATATAATATAATATAATATAATATAATATAATATAATATAATATAATATAATATAATATAATATAATATAATAGATATGATATATAATTAATATAATATAATATAATATAATATAATATAATATAATATAATATAATATAATATAATATAATATAATATAATATAATATAATAGATATGATATATAATTAATATAATATAATATAATATAATATAATATAATATAATATAATATAATATAATATAATAATGTAATATAATTTATATATAAATAAGAGCTCACAAACGAGCTCTACAGCCAACCCCAATCCCAACAAGAAGTGCTGTATCAAAGGGCAAGGGAGACTGTGGCTCTTTGTTGGCCCATCTTCTCATGGAAGTTCTATCCCAGTGCCCAGCGTTCAGTAGAGTGACGACAGGGCTATCTCGATGGCAACAGTGTTGGCAGGGAGTCGGGGAAGGATGTGGATAGAAAGTTATCTCCCCTTGGACACTGTGAGGTGCATCACTGGAGAAAGCTAAGCATATTCTCTAATTCCAGGTGCACACATTCTCACCATTTTGTCCTCGTATCATTTCCATAGTCTTTTCCCTCCGAAGACAGTCATTTTCCAAAACTTCTCAACAGAGCTCACGAGCTAAGTCTTACCTTTACTGAAGCTCCAACAAGTTGTCATGGTTAGATCATTAAAATACAAACAAGGCCATTTCTTTTTACTTTTTTTTTGTGCTGCCACATGGAGCAAATGTGCTATTTATTATCTCTTTCTGACTAATCCTCATTTTGTTTTTAGTGCTCAGCATTTTCCTTTTGGTGGAGAGTCCTAGGTTTGGCACGGATTCAGGGAAAGACTGAAAATGCTTCTTAGAAACTATTTTAATCCCAAACAGTTAACGTTTGGAGAACAGGTTGAAACATATGTAATAAAAGCATTTGAAGTGTGTGCAATTATCTCGAAAGGGCAATAGGGGACAGAGGAGAAAACCTGTTCCACCCTTCAGTTGGATAACAAGAACCAAGGGAAGGCCTCGCCTGGTGTTCAGAGGGTCACGATGGCAACCTCAAAATGACATGATAAGGCAAATGGAACAGCTTGATAAAACCCAAATGAAGGTATTTCTTCTCATAGTTCAGGTCATGCTAGGAGAGCTATTTTCCTCTCTGTCCTGGCAACCATTTTGAACATTCTAACAAGAACCAGAACGTGATGTCAAGAAAACATTAATAATATTCAGAACATGGTAGATGAAAGGTGGCATGTTGTCACTAGATGTGGGCAGAAACATTTCTTCAAACCCTGCACCAGGGGAAGAGAGTTTTTGCAATGAGGTCTTCTTTCAAGGACAAAAGGAAACAACAGTCATGCCCAGATTCTTGGAGTATTCTTGGAGCTTCATGGGAGGCTTGGTCTTCCTGGGTCAATGTTTTAGCCTGTTTCCCTAAATCGGAGACATAGAATCTCAGAGCTAAGAGGGTCCTTAGTTGCATCGATTCTAAGCCTTACCATAACAAGAAAACGGTGGCCCAAAATCAATCAACCAATTCATTCATTCATTCATAAAGCTTTGATTGAATTACTAGCAGGTGCTCAGTCTCTAGAGCAACAAGAGACAAAAAATGGAATCCCTGTTCTCGATGTACTTACATCGTAATGGAGGGGAAGGTGGGAAAGGTAGAAGGGTGTTTGGAGGAGCTGGCAAAGGGATCTTTGGCCTTCTCTTGAAGACAACAGAGAGGGGCAGTCCCCTAGCAGCCCATTCCACTTTGGGAGAGCTCTAATTGTTTCAAAGCTTTTCCTGACATCCTATTTGCCCAATTACAACTTCCACCTGCTTGCGGCTCCTGTTTCTGTCCTTTGGGGCCAAGTAAAACAAAGCTAATCCGTATTCCACGTGACAGTCTTTCAAACACCTTAAGACCACAGTCATGTTCCCTCATCCAGGTCATCTTTTTTCTCCAGGGGACACATTCCCATTCCCTTTAACTGACTCTCATATGGCCTAATCTCAGGGGTCCCCCCCCCCATCCTGGTTGCCCTGACTTTTTGCCACAGCTGTATCCCATCTCAGATGCTTGGAGGGAACATTTGGACCTTCAGTCACATGTCCTTCATCCTTGATCTAAAAAAGCCTCCCCAGATACCCAAAGAGCAGCCCTGGAAGCCCTTCCCATCCAAGCCTGTGCCACAACCATAGGATAGGACAGGACAGGACCTCAGGGGAGGAAGTGTTTTCCCACAGACTCAGCATTACCTGGCAAGAACAATTAGGAAGAACAGATGGCCAATGGAATAGGAAACGTTGCTCCATATTAAAGCAAAATTATGACAATCCATGAGAAATCTATAGATTTCTAATGCATGTCAGCCTTCCCTGAAGGAGACCCACTTCCCTGAAAATATAATACGTCTGGTATTTGCCCTGTCAAAGCCAGACATATTTTTTTAATTGAAGCTTGGACTGAGAGTCTTGATTTTTTTTCATCTGTAATTTGCTTTTTATGTGTGGGGAAAGAAGATCTGTTTCTCTTCCCTTTGGGGGGCTGGGGGAGATTGTCATATTTCTGAAGAGGATAAAAACACAATCAACTTTGGATCGTTTATCTCTTGTGCCCACGGACTCTGGGGATCCAAGGCTGGGTATGTTTGTGATACAGCCTTTTTCATTTCTTTATTTTACAATCACATTATTCTCAAGTGTCCCGCGTTCATTTTCCAGAACCTTTCCTAACCCGATGACAAGGCCGTCGTCTGTGTTTGTTAGCCGTGTCCCGGCTGCCTACCTTTTCATGTAATAATTGCTTTCAGGGGTGGGGGCTTGTGGAGAGGCAGTATTGCTTTGTTTAAATGAAATACATCATAGTGCAACCATCTGTGAAAATAGCCTTCAGTTCTCCTCAGATTCAGCCGTGGCTTAAAAAAAAAAAGAATAATAATCCATTCATATGGGAGTGTTTCGAGGGCTAATGTAATATTGTTAGAGAAGATGATATTGTATTTATGTTCTGGCATTGGTTTAAAAAAGGCCTGTGAGAAATAATTGAATACCATATCTCTGGATTCTTTTTATTTTTATTACCTTTAGAACAAGTGTTTTCAAAATGGGAGATACCAATTGGCCGCTTTCTTGGAGGCAAATGCTGGAAATAAAGTCACATTTACTTATAAGATATTAGGATCAGAAACTTATAACCGAAAAGGATCCTGGAGGCCAAAAGTTTCAACAGCTTCATTTTACAGAAGAGAAAACCGAGACCCAGAGAGGCTCTGTGGCTTACTCACAGTCACACAGTTAGAAAGTGTCTGCAATGGGTCTGAGCACAGATCTTCCTGACTCCAACTCCACCGCCCTATTGATTGGATCGTGTTGCCCATCAAATGCATTATTACATCCCTTTTTTGTGGTTTGTGAGACATCAATTTGGAGTATTTTAGAGTAGTTTCAGAGCTGGCAGCAACCTCAGATCCCAGCTAGTCAAGCCTATCTTTGAGAACTAAACCCTTCTAAACTAAACTAAAATAAAATTAATATACTGTAGTATATTAATGGGTGGGCAGTCATCCTTACTTATAGCCTTCTATGGAGGTGGAACCCATTATTTCCCAATGAATCTATTCTGATTTGACACAATTTTATTTATTGGGAAGTTTTTCCTACTCTACAGCCTCAATATGCCTCTTTGTAATTTTCACTTATTTCTCCTTTGAAACTGAACAGAAGAGGCAGGTGGGTGGCTCAGGGGATGGCCTGGAGAAGAGAGATCCCAGCTTCAAATCTGGCCTCAGATGCTTCCTAATTGTGTGATCCTGGGCAAGTCACTTAACCTCTCATTTGCTTATTCCTTACTATTCTTCTGCCTTGGAGCCAATACTCAGTATTGATTCTAAGACAGAAGGAAAGGGCATAAAACCAAAGAAACTAAATAGAATGATAACAACAATAAACAACAACAATAAAAATTAATAATAGCCAGCATTTCTATAGCTCCAGGCACTATGCTAAGCATTTTATAAATATCTCATTCTATTCTCATACTAACTTGGTTGCTGTGCTATTAGGTAGGTGCTATTATTATTTATATTTTTTGATTGAGGAAACTGAGGCGCTATTAGAATACATGTTTTATAGTTAAGGAAACAGGAAAACAGAGGTTAAGTAACATACCCGCTCAGGGTCACTCTGCTAGCGAGTGTCTAAGGATGAACTCAGGTCATCTTCATTCTAGGAGTAATTAAGTAGTGCAATGGAGAGAGCACTGGGTCTAGAGTCTGAAGACTCATCTTCCTCAGTTCAAATTCAGTCTCAGACACTGGCTAGCTGTGACTCTGGGCAAGTCCCTTAACCCTGTTTATCTCAGTTTCCTCATCTGTCACATGAGCTAGAGAAGGAAGTGGCAAAAGTTCCAATATCTTTGCCAAGAAAATCCCCATTGAGGTCCCAGACAGTTGGACAAGTCCGAAACATCTGAACAACAACAACATCTTGACTCCAGGCTGTGCTCTATTTCTCCCTCCACTTAGTCTGATTTTCCTTTCACAAAAATGTCTTGAAAGTACTTGAACACAGTCACCACAGTCCCCAAAACCTTCCCTTCTCCAAGTTTAATATCTCCATTTCCTTTAATGGTTTCCAACAAAGCGTGACACTAAGCCCTTCTGGACACTTTAGAATTCATCAAGGTCCTTCCTGAACAACTGGGCTAGCATATTCCATCTCTAGCCTCCTCTAAATAAGCATGCATTTCCAAAACCATTGACGTAGCAACACCTATTGCACCAAAGAGAGCTAGACTTGCAATCAGGAAGAACTGCCTTTAGGTGATGCCTCTGACATGCTGCCAACGAGACCTTGGACAAATCACTTCATCTCCGAGTGACCCAGGCAACTTTCTAATATTATAAATTATATAGGAATGGGAGAAATTTCCATGCTGGGAGTTGCCCAACTGATAAAATCCCAGATCCAGATCAAATATGCATGGCTCTACCCTAAGCATAGAAGGGGACAAAGACAAAAAGCTTAAAAACAAACAGAAAAAGAGCACCTTACTTTAGGGTGCTTACAATATACAGAGGGAATATAACCTCTACATAGATAAGTTTCCCAAATAGCTACAAAGTAATGGGGTCAGGGAAGGACCTCCAAAAACTGAGGGATAGGGAAAGCATCATGGAAATCTCAAAGAGGAACCTTGAAGAGAGTCAAAAATAGATGGCCATTACCATCTTCCTATTATTACCTAATCACTTCCTCTCTCAGATCTTCAGTTTCTTCATCTATTAAATGATTGAATTAGACCAAATTACCCCAAGGTTTCATCTAAATCTCTGTCTATAAGCCCATGATGCTGTTAAAAATGACTGAGTAACACCTCGGTTTTCGTTGACATTGGTTATTGTTGCTTTCGTTTTTTGTCAATTTTTTTCTGCAAAAAATTTGTCTCTGTTTTCGTCAGTTGCCTCAAATTTCATCACTATGCCCACATGACCTCAGTGATAATTTTGTGAAAACAAAGGGCGACCCATACATTCTCCTGCTGAGTGTGGCGTTGTTTCTTGTTGTATGAGCATCACCTCGTTGGTCTGGCCAAAGAATTCCATTGCTTTTGTTTTTGTTTTTCTGCTTTTTTTTTTTAATTGATTGTGAGTGCTAACACTACAATTACATGTAAGTGATTACTGCTTATGCAGTATTCAGTTTAATGTGTTTATTTTACATTTTTCAATTTCAAAATGTATGTAATGCACATAAGATAAAATCACATGTGCTCAAACCTCATTGTCCCTGTTAAGTGTTTCCCTTGCTAATAAGCTAGCCTTTTCCTTTTTGCTCCATCATGGGACCAAAGAAAGTTTCCAGACAGTGCCTTGATACCTAAGGTCCTTATGGAGAGGGATTCCCCTTCCAAACAATAACCTCTCTCTCCCCTCTGAGTTGTTTTGCACACGCCAAGAAGAATCTTCAGAAAAGTGAATGCCATGTTAAATGTTCATTTATTCTTTATATTAGTCTTTTATATTTGTTTTATGTTAACTTCTTATTGTTTTTAGTATTAAACACTATATTTATTCTCAATAAAATGTGTTTTTGGTATGTATTTTGGAGGGTCTAGAATGAATGAATTGGACTTACATTGATCCATTTGGAAATAATTACCTTGGTTTTCATTGTTTTCCGATTTTGCTGATTTTTTTCAGTTGTAATATCAGGAAAACTGAAGTGTCACTGTCTTCTTCAGGTAAAAACTACTATAGCCTCGTTTACTTTGTAAGTGGCACCACTGGGATACTCCCCAATCTTGCTTTCATACTCAATAGAGGGTGACTGCAACTTTGATAGAGTGCCCATTTCTATTACTGTTACTCATAAGGCCCCAACCAGTATGCTTCCCATTGACAATCAGACTTTAGATGCAACTAACTCTTAGTAAGGGTAAAAGATAAGATAAGGGTAAAAATAGCTACAAAGTGGTCCAATCATATACATGGAATATATTCTCCTACTAATCAATGATGTTCTTAAAAAGAGTGGGCCCATAAATAATGTATAAGGGTAATGATGCACAGGTTTAGGGAATGCATTTGGCAAAGGCTACTCATCCCATTTCTGTCAGATAGGTTGCTTTGATGAATTTTGGGGGGCTTTCTCCTCCCTGGGTGTTTGTAGTCTCAACCACCTCCAGCTTTAGACTCAGCTACAATTTTTGTTTGCATACTGCTGTGCTCTTTTAGAAAGACCAGAGCCTTTTTCTCTTTATTTGATCTCTTTTGGTCATAGGTCTAGCAGTGGTATAGCTGGGTCAAAGGTGTATATATATTTTAATGACTCTTCACAGCAAAAAAAGGGAAACTAAGGATACATCAAATGAGGAATAGCTAAATAAATGGATACAATGGAATACTATTTTGCTATAAGAATAAAGAAATGAATTATTTCATAAAGACACAGAAAATTTTGTATGAAGTGATGTAAAATGAAGTAAACAGAACCAGGAAAACAACTGATGCCATAACAGAAATATGAAAATGAAAAATTTTGAATATTCTTATAAATGGATTTTAAAATAGAATTATTATAACCAGGAAAACAATTTATAAAATAACATCAATATTATAAAGACAAACAACTTTAAGAGCTATAAAAACTCTGATTGACACAATGACCATCCATTATTCCAAAGGAATAATATGAAGCTTGCCATCTAATTCTTGACAGAGAGGTGAAATACTAGGGGTACAGAATGAGACATAATCATTTGAACATAGTTAATGAGAGTTTGTTTGGTTTACTAGATATATTCATGATGAGGAATTTGTTTTTCTCCCCACCCCACCCCCAATGGTGTGGGAGTAGTTAAGAAAGAAAGCAGATTTTAGTTCATTTTTTTAAAAATATATTTTTAAAAAGACCAGGAAAATTTAGCATCGGACTAGCAGAGACCTCCCTACTTATGCTCCCTTGGAGCTTCAGTTCTGAAGTCTATTACTTCCTAGGCAGGAAGTAGGAAAGCAGACATTGAACCTTTCATTTTAACAACTCTCCTGGTACAGAGATCTCACCCTAACAGATGGCGACTCTCCAGAATTTTGTTCAAATCTTCATTTCTGCAGGCTAGGTTTGCTATCACCAAAAAATGGCCATTTGTGTAATAATTACCAAAGAGTTTTAGAATTCAGGGTACCCCGATTTAAAACCTTGAAGTCTGCCAATGAGAAGAAGGGGGAAGGGAGGGAGGTAGTAGCTCATGTGTTGGAATCAAATTCATTGTCTTTGCTGGTTCCTCTGCTCATTTCCTGGCTTTTTTGCAAGCAAGGTGAAAATGAATCTAATTAAAGTTTAATACCCATTAGAAGGTGCTAAATAATCCACAGCCCTGTAGAGAATACGCACCTTTTACAGGGTGTAAATGTAGTTTAATTCAGTGTTTCTTACCCCTGATGTACCTTTGCCAAAGTCTGATAGGGGTACACATACACCCTTAAACTTGGATGGTAAGAGGGAGGACAAACCAGAATTGTTCCTGAATTGCTCTGAAACTTGCCCGATTTTCTCCTGCTTTGTGTTGGGTCCAGAGAAGCTGAGGAAACTTCAAATCTGTTCGTTTCCAATGTCTTCTTGGCTTGGCTTTCTATGCCCCTTCTTCTATTATGCTATTGTTTTAAAAGATCAAACACTGAGACCCGCTTCGAATTTCCATCCTCCTCTTCGGAACTGATTAAGTTCTTTGATTTTTAAATATCCCTATTGGTGAGATACAAAATAGCTGTCCCTTGCCATCTAATATCCCAGGAACAGGATGGAGAAGTGAGCTGTTTGGAATGTGCTTCTAAGAAGCTGCCAAGGGCCAGGGGCCTCTCCTTGATCTGAAAGTCATAAGAGGCTATGAGATCATTGCTTAAATTTAATTATACAAAAGGGAATTGGGACTTAAATGAATCAATTTATCATTGATTAGGTTTGTCTTCTCTGCAGTTGAAAAACAGCTTGCAAAGCAGAAGAGAACTATTTTATGTGGTTAATGTGGAGCGTTTAGATGTTTGTGTGAAGGGGGAGTGGGGGAGACATTTGCCGAAATACTTTGATCCTCAGGAGCTAATGGGGGGAGGGATGACGCATCTTTATAAAGCCCCCAAAGTCCACCTTTTCCCATATTCCCATTTGAGACACAGGGCTTAAACCTTAGTACTTTGGGGGCCAAATTCATTCTAAAATAACCCATAATGATTATTATAGGAGAAAGAGAACTACAATTATATGTTAATGGATGGCTGGGGGGAAATATTTAAAAGGCATCTGTGATGTTCCTATCGAGATAAACCCATGGATCCATAGGTGACTGAACCCCCTCATTACCCACCCCCTTCAGAAATTTCTCAGATTTAAATAAAATACGGGGGGCCTCTGAATAAATACTTGGTCCAATGAAGAGACTGAATACTATTTAATATTTGTAGTAATCTAGCAAATGGATTATACTAATGAGAGGCAAAGAGGCAAGTGAATAGGAAATACTTGAAACCAGACTCCAGACTTGCCTCTTCTATAAACTGACTACATGACCCTGGGCAAGTCATTTAACCTCAGATTTCTAGGAAAATATACTCTTGTTCCCATAAATTATTTCCTATTTATCCCATACATGACTGGCTTTATATATATTTGTTTGCCTATATTGTCTCTCCCCATTCCATATTTAGCAACTCTAGGACAGGGAAACCCATTTGTATTTCTTTGTATCCTCATTGCTTAGTACAGTGCCTGGCTCATAGAGGCCCTCAATAAATATTCATACACTGATTGACTAGTATATTTATATTGAAAACCTAATTATCATATGCCCAGCAATCACCAAATTTGCACCAAGAATGGGTAGAGGGAGTTTCCTTTACTTGAAATCCACTACATCAGTGCAATCACAGCATCCTACAATAAGGCAGGAGACTCAGAGATTTATTTAGAATTGGAAGAGATCAAATTCAAGCCTTCAGTTTTGCAAAAGAGAAGACTCAGGTCCAAAGAGTAAGCCTTGCTTGAAGAGACTTGTTTGAAATCTCAGAGGTAGTTTAGTGTCAGAACTGAGATTTGAACCTACGACTCCAGAATACGATGCGCTTTCCATTATGCTGAACTGACACAAATGCACTATTAGTTTACTAATAACCCTATAAAATGGTCTCCTGGCACAAAAGGAGCTAAGCTTTAACATGTGGGCCTTTTTATTTTAAGTAGAGAGTTCACTGTGGCCATCATTTAAAGAAGACAGTTTGGCTGACCTGATTTCTGAAGGGCCCCAGAATTTTCTGGAAGGAACATGCAGACACCATCCCTTTGCAAAGAATGCTGCTGCTTACACTTTCTCCTCAGTTAACACGGCTTTGAATGTATCACATATGGAAGGGGAGGCAGTCATCCTTCTCCAATTCCACATTTGTCTGTAAAGACCTTTGGAAAGAACAGACTTTTCCTTGTCCGTGAGATTTCCAAATAATGGCTCTTGGAGGAAAGCTCCCAAACGCTACAATAATTTATCTTTTCAAAGATTTGGGGATTCAGTGAGATTTGGAAGATCAGGAATAGAGTATATTTATGTGCAGTTAGTAACATGAGTCCTGTGATTTGGTCAGAGAAAAAGAAGGTAGAAAGGAGGCACTGGATGGTGGTCAGGACAGAGATGGAGCCCCTCTGGGTCCATTCTCCCACTGCCCATATTCCCTACTCTGTGAGTAATGAGCTAATTAAAACAAAAGTCAATGGTCTCCATTTTCTAAAAAGGGCCAGTCCATATTAGAATCGGTGACATGAGGATGATTTAGCAGACTTCTCAGGCTATTCATTCCCCTTCTGGAAGTGCAAGTTGAACAATAGTTGGGAATTGTGTTTGGTCTCCTATCTTTTTGCCTGTGCATATAAGTATAGTCATAGGAAATGACATTAAACTCAATTGTGTTTGCCATAGAATTCTTGTTTTTAGAGCAATCCATGCCGCAGCTCTTTAGCTGAACAGCAGATGTTTTATCGGGTGTCATTTTTTTCAACTTTCGTTAATTCTGCACTCAGAGCAAAGCACCGGGTATGGTGTCCAAGCACGCCAATCCATTCAAACTCTGAGGCTCTGGTTCCATTAGGTCAAGGCCACGTGACAAAGGCTGAACCCAAGAAGTTCTAGGAAGACAGGAGTTTGACTGGTAGGATGAAGACTTGGTTCTTATTCCAATTGAGTATACTCAATACAAACCTTGCACCCTAGGCTGGAGCTGGTATCACCACCAAAAAGAGGAACAGCTGAGGGACATACGGCCATCATTCTCGGTGTAAGATTAAAAAT
The DNA here is from genome assembly GCF_027887165.1 of Monodelphis domestica. Taxonomy (NCBI): domain Eukaryota; kingdom Metazoa; phylum Chordata; class Mammalia; order Didelphimorphia; family Didelphidae; genus Monodelphis; species Monodelphis domestica. The sequence goes on along the minus strand of NC_077233.1, from coordinate 27,178,588 downwards.
TAATATCCAAAATACTCCAAGTAGTATGCTTAATAAGATTTATTAATAATCACTTGAAGCAAAAAAAATGAAAATAAAAGGCTAGAGAAAAAGAGAGAGCTCACACAGCACATGAGGGAAATACACAAGTGAGGGAAATATACAAGCTGGGGAAATACACAAGCTAGGGAAATACACAAGTGGGGAAATACACAAGGAGGGAAATACACAAGTGGGGAAATACACAAGCATGCAAGGTGGGGATGAAAGAGGAAAGGGATGCTGGGAGATGTAGTTCAAAGGTACAATTTTGTAATTACACATGGGGAATCACAAAGATCCTCAGACTGCCTTATCCCTTATCCTTGGTGAACTGAAATACCTACACTACAAGGAGAACCCTTTTTTGTTTAGGGTGCTCAGAATTGTCAGCTGGTGGTTCAATTCAAGCTCAGCTTCTTCAAATGACCTTTATCAATAAACAGCATTTATAGTTAGGCTCCATGCTATAACAAATCAAGAAGCTAAAAAGGTAACAGTTCTGTTTCCTGTACGATAACAAGAACTCATGAGACTGGCCTCCTTTAGAAAACGAGGCCCATGCATGTCTTCATAATTTTATATTTCTCCCATCAGCCAGAAGAATGAATTGCTCAGAACTGGTGCTTAGTAACTGAATGGATTGAGGCAAAGTATCTGGATGAGTGATTGAATTTCCCTTTTCATCCAGATATTTTAGCATAACTTAAGCACAGTCTTTGATGAAAAGAACCTAACAACTACCCTAGCCAGCAAAAACTTGATTTTTTGGCCAAGTGGAGGGACATAGCAGCCAAGGGTAATACCATTGTAGAAGGTACATTTGTTTGTAAAATCTTACAGAGAAGGACAGTGGAAGATTGTGAATAGTATTGCCTCATAAAATAGAGAAAAGTAGTGGAGGAAAAAACAAATTTACAGAAAGCTTTGCAAGAAATTCAACGAAGCCAAACCATCCTAAGGGCATTTACAGATGAAACTAGAAGGAAGGCAATGAACTGATGAAAAATGGAAAAGATCTGTCAAGATTTAGAAATCTATCAAATTCTTTCCTTCATCAATGACAATGGAGCCAAGACTTTTAGACTCTAGTATCAAACTTGCTAATGTACTATAAGATATTTAAAGAAAAACAAAGATGAAAAGGGGAACTGAATTAGATCAGGAATATACCCAGAAGATTCGTGAGAAAGGTGGCACAATTTTGAGAACAAACAATCTAAAAATAAGAAAGAAATTAAAGGACTCAAAATAGGAGGAAAGGGAGAAATAGATCCTATTCCAAGAAAGGAGAATGAGAACATATCAACAACTATTAATCTATATTCCTGCTTTCCAATCTTGCCATCTTTATGAAACTAATTATCCTGTGTATAGAGGTCTCCTTGATAAGTTTATGAAAAGGTAAGAATAAAACTTCAAAAATGATGTTCTGTGGTAGACCTGTAGAGTCACAGCATTACAGAATCTTAGATTCAACAACATCAAGTCCCATCAGGATGTGAACAAGAATCTCCAAAACAACAGAACTGACAAATGGTCATCCACTGTGAGGAGGAAATGCCTCCCTCACAGACTGGAGCAATTTCAATTTTCAAGCTATTTCAATTTTTTTTTTTAGTTTTTATTCTAAAGTGAGTTTGGGAGTTCTTTGGGGGCCAAGGTGAGGAAGGGGTGGTTTTCTGATAACAATCTAGACTTTGTCTTGTAGTTCCCATTTACTGCTTCTGGTTCTGCCCTCTAACCACATGGAAATCTTTTAAATACATGAAGACAGCTATTACATCCCCCAGAGCCTTCTATTCTATAGCCTAAATACTCCAGATTCATTTCACTGATTGTCAGGTGGTATGGACTTGAGGCTCTTCTCAATATTTGTCTCTCTATGTTGTCCAGTTTACCAATTTCCTTCTTAAAATATAGTGCCCCAAATTTAATTCATTACTCCAAATTTACTTAGAAAAATACAACTATTCATTTCTTTTGGTCAGCACATATTTTTATTGGATGGAAATTCCCTCTCTGGATGCAGATTAGCAATTTCTGCCATTTGTAGACTGAGACTGGGGTCTCTGACAAATGGAGTGACTTATCCAAAGTCACAGAACAATAATAATGGCTAGGACTTTATAATATCTACTACATGCCAGGCATTGTGCTATATGCTCTACAATTATTATATCACTCACTTCTTACAATCCTGGAGGTGGGTTATTTCCATTTTATTATTATTCCCATTTCACATATGAGTTAAGTGAAAAAGAGGTTAATGGCTATCCAGGGTCACCAAGCTAGTAAGTTGCTACGGCTAGATTTGAACTTGAGTTCTTCTGAGTCCAAGTCCATCTACTGGATTACCTACCTATCCAATGTATAGATGATAAATAAGCCAGAGATAAGTATTGAATCCAGGGCTTCCTGATTCGACAGCTAATTCTCAGTTCACTGTTCCAATAGAGCTTTTCAATGAGTTTGTCACATAATTATTCCCAGAAGATATAACTTTCTCAAAGCATTCCAAGCTCATATATAGTCTTTCTTGTCTACCACATCTCAAGTTAACTCATACAAACTTACAGAATACTCCCCTGCCCTCCTTATTTTTTCAGACCAATTATTGCCTACTGAGGGCTCTCCCATACTGTATTTTTGAAGTTGATCTTTTACATGTGAAAGAATTTGTGTTTATCCCTTGTAAATTCCATCACATTCCATTCAGGTTGGTGTTATAGGCTGGATCTTCTTAGAACTCAATTCTATCATCTACCTAGCTATCTCTCCCGGCTGTGGCCTTCTTCATATCATAATTGATTAAAAGATGCAAAAAAACATTAGGATACTACTATGTGTGTTACTTGTGAATTATAAAAAAAAAATTCACCCATAGGACAAACTGATACCCTAAAGTCCCTCTCCAACCAGGTGTTTCCTTTCCATGTCATAAAATGGAAGATGTATCAACAACAATAACTTTGTTCTATAATCCCCAATTGTCAAATGAAACATAAAATAGGAGGATGTGCTCACCAATGGTGTTTGCCACCATCAAAGAGTCCATTGCAGATTTCAAATGGAAAAGCGATTCCTTACATATTATGAGTTCCTCTGGATAATCTAGTTTGCAAAAAAAAAAAAAATTACACTAAGTTTATCATGTCCTAGAACACTGCATAGTCACCTAAATTTAATCTATCACTGTGCAAAAGAAAGTGGCCAAAGTAGTTATATGGGAAAAACCAAGTGGGTGAAAAATGCCGATTGTCCAGATAATGATATAGAGTTAGATGGACAGCCCTTAGAGGTCATCCATCACTACATAAATCTTGAGCAGATGATCTGGGTCCAGAGTTAAATAAAGGCAGGAGAGTATACTGAATGCTCTTCAGGCGACATTATATTGCTTCTTCCAAAATTTAAATTTGTTTAATTTATTTATTTGTTAGATTTAAATACCCAATTAACTCCCTCCCTCCTTCTCCCACATTAAAGAAGGCATCATTACACACACACACACACACACACACACACACACACACACATAAACTATGTCTTCCTTATTTCTACTTATCAGTTCATTTTTTAGAAGTGGACATACACGTCATTCTTCAAACAATATTTCTATTGCCGCATGTAATATTCTCTTGGTTCTGCTCATTTCAGTCTTCCTAATTCTATTTAGGTTTTCCCCATGCTTTTCCAAAAATAATCTCATCATTTCTTACAGCATATTAGTATTCTATCACAATCCCACATGCCACAACTTATTTGGTCATCCCCCAATTGATGGGCATCCATTCTTTTTTTTTTTTAAAGAATACTTTTCCATGGTTATATGATTCATGTTCTTTCCTTCCCCACTTCTGGAGCTGACAAGTAGTTCCACTGAGTTATCCATCTATCATTGTTCAAAACCTATTTCCATGTTATTCATATCATATCATAATAGAGTGATCTTTTAAAACCAAAACCCCAATCATATCCCCATCAAACTATATGATTGATCATATGTTTTTCTTCTGTGTTTCTGCTCCCACAGTTCTTTCTCTGGATGTGAATAGTGTTCTTTCTCATAAGTTCCTCAGGATTGTCCTGAATCATTGCATTGTTGCTAGTAGCAAAGTCAATTATGTTCGATCATCCCACAGTGTATCCGTCTCTGTGTAAGATGTTCTCCTGGTTCTGCTCCCCTCACTCTGCATCAGTTCCTGGATGTCGTTTCCAGTTCACATGGAATCCCTCCAGTTCATTATTCATTTCAGCACAGTAGTATTCCATCACCAACATATACCACAATGTGTTCAGCCATTCCCCAAGTGAAGGGCATCCTCTCATTTTCCATTTTTTTGCTACCACAAAGAGTGTGACTATAAATATTTTTGTACAAATATTTTTCCTTATTATCTCTTTGGAGTGCAAACTCAGCAGAGGTATGACTGGATCAAAGGGAAAACATTCTTTTAAAGTGATGGACATCCTTTAAATTTCTAGTTCTTTGCCACTGCAAAGAGAGCTACTATAAATATTTTAGCACATACATGAAAATATATAATGCTTCTGTATGTTGCCAAGCCTTCTCTATGAATCAAAACTTCATTTTTTTTCAAAACAGTAATCTTGTGATGATGTCAAATGGGGTGAGATAGGGAATAAGAACTAATCTTTCTAAAGAGTGGCGTTTGTGTGTGTGCATGAGTGAGTGAGAGACAGATAGAAGGAGAAAGAGGCAGGGAGAGAGGGAGAGAGAGAGGAGAGGGAGGGAAAGAGAGAGAGAGGAGAGGGGAAGGGAGACAGAGACAGAGAGAGACAGAAAGAGAGACAGAGAGGAGAGGGGGAGGGAGAGAGAGACAGAGACACAGAGACAGAGAAAGAGAGAGAGAGACAGAGAGAGATGGGTGATATATAACCAAGGAGGTTTGGGGAAAGAGTCATCAGAGATATGTATAATTATACAAGACAGTTGGCCAGTTGCTAGAGGGAGGGAGGATGATTGCCTTGTAATCCACACAATGTCACAAAATCTGGAGGAAGGTCTCTAGTACCTTAGGTGACAATGTGGAACATTTATGGGAGAACAAGGGCAGGTGTCACACAAGATGAGAAGGCATGGATTTATTGCTAAGTAGGCTGTTACAAAGAGAGTCCAACCCCTATGATGAAATTAAAGATCCATTCAAGGTATTGATGGATGAATAGGTATAGACCACAGCTATCTAATGGCCCTCTGACCATTCCTCTGAGATCTGGTCCTATAGGGACTAGGGTATACTTTACAATTAATCTAAGAGGAGGGCTGTCTCCGAAAAAATGCAGGGCGTTTGAACTTCCTTTTCTAGAGTGACAGGGAGCTGACCTCTGGATACAACATACATTGCTATTAAGTTCTTTTGTGGTAGGTTTTCTCCTACTTTTCTCATTCTGGAATTTTTTTTTTAATGAGGGAGGGTGAGAGGGATGAAGCCTAATCTTTATGTTGACTCTTTTCATTTGATTTCACATTAAACCAGCAGAGTTAACTCTTTCAGCCATTCTTGATTTTGAGATGCCTTCTCTTTTTATATGACTATTTCTCATCTGGCCTACAGGCTTCCCATAGAAGTGCCTCTAAACACAAGTGATGAAATGAATCCATGACAAAGTGTGGAACACCCATATTTTATTTGGTGAGCAAGGGAGAAAGAAAAATTTACCCTAAAAAATCCCAACACCAAAAGACCCGCAAGAAGTTTGGGTGGTTTGTTGTTGTTGTTTTTCATTTCTGGCAGATTTATAATACAATAAAATTTGTTCTGAAGTCCATGTGGTCGATATTACACTTCTCAGTCAACACTGTTCATGTCTTCAAGAGGTTCTAAAGCTTTTTTAATTCAGTGAAGGATGTTGCTAGGATGTTGAACTCCACATCTCTCTCTCTCTCTCTCTCTCTCTCTCTCTTTCTCTCTCTCTCTCTCTCTCTCTCTCTCTCTCTCTGTCTCTGTCTCTGGCTGTCTCTGTCTGTCTCTCTCTCTCTCTGTCTCTCTCTCTCTCTCTCTGTCTCTCTCTCTCTGTCTCTGTCTCTCTCTCCCTCTCTCTGTCTCTCTCTCTCTGTCTCTCTCTCTCTGTCTCTCTGTCTCTCTCTCTCTCTCTCTCTCTCTCTCTCTCTCTCTCTCTCTCTCTCTCTCTCTCTCTCTCTCTCTCTCTCTCTCTCCCCCCGAATTCTTTCAAGAATGTTATGGATAGTCCCATCTTAAAAAATTCCAGATGAACTGGACCAGTGGAGATGAAAGATAGATCTCACCAGCAGCTGTGTGCAAAGATGATACAAACATGTGTGAAGTAGATCCCAGCGATGGCAGAAATGTTAACGTTGCATTTAAAAAATAATATTAACAACTCTGAGCCCACGATGAGGGGAGGGGTGGTAGCAGGGAGCAGCAAAGGACTCGTTAGGCTTTGCTGCTAGGACACTGCATTGCATAATATCAATCCACAGCCCTTTCTTGTTGAAACTCCCTCTTCCCTCCACCTTGCCCTATCTCCTTCCTTCTCATGCATCTCTGATGGTTCCTTCCTAGCACCCTCATTGCTTCTTTCTTCATCCCTTAAGTGTGGGTGTTCGTCAGATCGGTACTTTTGGTTTTTCTTTCCTTTTAATACATTCTCTGCACAATCTTTTTCCTCCAGTCTCATGGCTGAAATTATTATATCGATGCAAATGTTTCCCAAATATATGTGTCCACTTCCATCTTTCACCTGAGCGAAGAATACCAAGCAGTGGACAAATCCCATTAAACATACATTCATAAATGTTCAAGAAAGCATGCAATAAATCATCATTTTGTTGTTGCTATTGAGTCATTTCAGTCTTTTCCAACTCTTGATGACCTCATTTGGGATTTTCTTGGCAAAGATTCTGAAGTGGTTGCCATTTTCTTCTCCAGCTCATTTTATAGATGAGGAAACAGAGTTAAGTGACTTGCCTAGGATCACACAGCTAGTACATGTATAAGGCTGGATTTGAACTTAGGTCTTCCTGATGCCAGTCCCAGTGTTCTATCCAATCTTGCTTACCATCACCTAATTCTGGTCCTGTTGACTTCTTGCCTGGACTATTGTAATAGCCTCAGATTCCACTGGTATTTCAGACTCATGAAATCCCAAACTCAACTTAACAAATAAAATGCAAGCCAACCAACATTTATAAAGTGCCTGTTCTATACCAGCTGGAAAATAAGTACTGATTAGGCACCTACTGTTTGTTAGCTCTTGGGTTAGGTGCTAGGAGTACAGAGACAAAATACAAAACAGGACAGGTGAAAGAGTGCATTTCTTCCAGATATAGGGAACATCTATCCAAAGACAAAGAACAGGAAATAAAATGTCAAGGCTAGAGAATGGCTAGTGGGTCAGGATGACTGGAATGTGATAGTCATAGAAACAGCAACAAAAGCAAAGGTTTGCAAAGAAAGCACCTGACAAATAGTATTTCATCTGATCCTCACGACAGCCCCGGCAGGCAGGGGTCATAATTATCGTGCAGGAAACAAGGGCGATAGAGCTGAGAGCTCCTCAGGTCCCTTCTGGTTCCGACGATGCTATAATTCCATGAAGCACAAAAGTCAATGGATATATTTTTGAGCAGGAGCTGAAGATGGAGGCATTGTCAAGTCAAATCTCTCTCTAATGTCCTGTATTCTCTTGCTTTTTCTGTTTAGAGGAGAGTAAAAGAATGTAGTAATTCAAAGCCCGTCAGTGTTCATGCTTGTACCGTGAAGGATTTTGGCAATGAATCTTATTCATAGACGTATCCTTTGATACCAAAAAGGAAACAAGCATTTGAGTTACTCACATATCTATGGACCCAGCAAATTATATGATTTCTCTCCCCTAGTTTGGTCTATCCCCGTTATAGAACATAATAGTCATTTGAGGTGTGGAGGAACAGCTGTCATGAAGGCAGTTTTTCCTTTGGCTCACAATCCCTCGATGTGGCTCCTGTTAAGGGTGCCCTGGTCATACCAGGGTCAAACAAAGGGCACTGCCAAAACATAACTGGAGACAGAAGTTGACCAAGTGGCCCCTAAGTTCCGTACAAGACCACAGCATCCTAGCTGGAAGGGAGCTTAGGGACCGTCTAGTGCAACCTCTTCATTTTACAGTTGGGGAAGTCAAGACCCAGAAAGGGGGCAAGGTCATTTGGCTCATGAGGGACAGAGACAGGCTACCTCACCAGGCTGCACACCTTAACATCTCTACCCAGCTAGGCCTTTGAAGGGTTGAGGGCACAGTGTTAGAGGAAAAGATCACTGACTCTGAATTCAAGTACTTCCTCTGAAGTGGTCTTGGGCAAGTCTTTTAACCTGGACCTGCCAGGCCTCGGCCTCCTCCTCTTTAAAGAGAAGGGGTTGCTCTAAATGGCTTTCATATCTAGATCTACAATGTATCCCTGAAGTCCACAATGAAGGCTATACACAGTCATTCTTTTGATAATCAACCAACAATCATTTATTAGGCACTTGTTTAAGTCCTGAAAACTGCATTTAGCTCCCCCCGCGTCCCCCGCATCCCCCAAAACTCTGTTTCCTTATCAGTCCTGAGCTACTCAACCTGAACTGACACAGTCCCTTTTTGGGGTTCTTGCCATTCAATCCAGCTCTGCTTTTGTCTTTGTCTGCCCCTCTGCCATGATGTCTATTTCTCTTCCACTCCAGGTTGGACCAAGATCTAGTACTTCCGAGACTCACTTTTCATCACTGCTTCTGCACCTGACTCCTTTCCACATATGAAGAACAGCTGGATCCAACTTGTAGGACGAGACTGGCCTCAGAGCCCAAACAAAGGCAGGACAGGCTCTGCATTAGGCAACAATCTGGTGTGTGTGTGTGTGTGTGTGTGTGTGTGTGTGTGTGTGTGTGTGTGTGTGTGTGTAGGGGGCTGTAGATTTTCTCCCAGGGATAGTCCAGTTTCTGGAATCCCCGTGCTTCATGGTCCATTGGTCTGCATAGTCAGAGTGCTTAGGGATGGAGGTAACCCTGGACAGGGAGTGAGAGAATAAGGCCAAAGGGCAGCGGAGAATGTGTTGATGGAGGTTAAACCACCCTATCTCCCAGAAGGCGCCTACCCACATGCCTATGAACTTACTACTGCCTCCCTTCATGATGCGTGTATACTATTATCCCCGTTCTAGCCTTCTGCTAGCCTTCTCTTTAAATGAATTTGGTGCCAATTCTGAGTTTAAAAAATAGAGTGATTAATAGCTAAAGAGAACAACTTGAAGAAAAGATGAGGAGTATCTTTGTCAATGGAGGACGACTCTTCATGGGAAAATTCCTTCCCTCCTGCGGGTCCAAGAAATCCTTTACATGTTTTCTTCCCCCATCAGGTAAGGTGCTTAGCAAACTGCTAAGTGAGAATAAGCTTTTAAATGCCTTTTCATTCATTCATTCATTCATTCATTCATTCATTCATTCAGGGGATAAGTGACCTACCCAGGGTAACACAACTAACAGCATATTCATGTAGAACTTGAACCCAAGTGACTCCAATTCCTGAATTTCATACACTATGCTAGGAAATCTATACATTAAATAATCATTTCACATTTCATGAGGACTTAACATAATCCAGATCTTTCCTTTTTCTCTTGACCTTAATGGCATTGTCAAAGCCTTGAATTATATCAGGACTGTGAAATCCTTGAGATCAGAGAGCCAAAGCTTAATCAGGATGAGCATTTTGTAGTCCTCACAGGGTATCTAGTGTATAATTCTCAATAAATATTTGTTGAGTGAAAATGGAATTGACCTGAGTGGGTGAGGTCTGGATGTGTGATTTTATTGGTACAGAGACTCTTCAGTGAGGAAATTCTCTCTGCCAATGCAGGTCTACACCTTCTGGAGCATTAAAGATTTATTAACTATAGGATGAGGTAAGTAATCAGCTAAAGAATTTATTTTTAGGCTCTAGGCATTTACTTTTTTCTGACATAGGTTGAGAATAATACACTTCCTTTAGTCTTTCATTCATCCGTCCATCATACATTTGATTGGGACAATAAAGCCAAGCCTTTTCTCGTCAAAGACTAACCAGGGTAAAGGTTTGTCAGAATTAAAGAAAAATCTGAATAATGGAATATTTATTAAGACATGAAATTTTATTTTGCAATAATACAAAGACCTATAACTTGCAAGCTGCCAAGAAGAGGCCCTTCATTAGTAATAAGACATTTGTAATGAATTGATAATTATTTGTTGTTCTAGAGTGGTTTAAAATGGAAATCTGATATGATTCCATTAATTTTGAATGTGTAATAATTCACCCAGCATGACAGAGTGGTTAGAGAGCTGGCCTCCAAATCAGGAAGGCCTGGGCTGTCACTTAGCTCCCAGTGCCCCAGACAACTCTCCTATTTTCGGTTACAGAAAAAGTGAAGGCACTGATGAGGACTGGGGTAAGGGGAGTTCCTCCCTGGAAACTGTCTACTCCAGTGGTGTCAAATTCAAATAGAAATGGGATCTACTAACCTTAAATAAGGATCCCTGCAGGCCACATCTTGGCTTAGAAAATCACATATCCACACTATCTATGTCCTATTGTATTTTTATTTATTTTGCTAAATATTTCCCAATTATGTTTTAATCTGATTCTTGTTGCCTGTGGCAATAAGGGCAACTAGTAACTCTACAATAAACCAGTAAAATTATGAGTATAACCAAAAATAAACAAATAAATGGATTACTCAGACATCAGAAGTTCATGTTTATACTATAGAGGAAGATAGGATTTGCCGAGACAAGGCAACAAACATTTCATAGTGCTTACTTTATGCCAGGCACTGGGCTAAGCACTGGGTTATCAATTGAAGCAAGAAGAAAGGCAGTCTCTTCCCTCAAGGAGATGATATTTTAATGGGCTGAGGTTATACAGAAGACATTCTTGGAAAGAGGTAGGGAAGGAAGGGAGGGAAAGTACCAGGCGAGAATGCTCCGTTTTAAAATCTGGAAAATCAGGATTCAAAACTGGGAGGGAAATGAAAGTTGGTCTGCCTTATGATCACCTACAAAATTGTGGAATTAGAATCTGTTACCCTAAAAAAACCTACGATTCCCAGCACCCCACTCTCTTCCTGTCGTTACATGCTGATGTAGACGGGATATAAATTCTATGGCGTTCCATCTCTCGCTCTCTTCTCTTTCTGTGGACGTGGGGTAATTGAGCAGGTAGAAAAACTTAGTCACACGGTTCTGTTTAATTAGCTGATTCCCTTTTCATTCCTTTACTTCTAGTGATCATCAGTAAACTTTATAAAATACACTTGAAGTATTGGATGTTAATTTAAATCCTACAAAGTGGAGACCCCAAGAGGAATTACCCATTGAGGGGAGAAAAAGAAGACCAGCTAAGTAAAGGGATATTCCAGGGTAGGAAGTTCTCAGGAATAGTTAGAGGTTCTAGGGCAAGGAGGTCCCAGGTAACGAGGGAAATTTCTAATGGCACAGTAGCTGAGGCACATTATTTTCAGTAAGATTGCAAAGGAACTCTTCCACTTAATTAAGAATATGGCCATCTTTCTAAAGAGTTTTTTAAAGATCTATTTGCATATAAAAATGCAATCATTTCAATAGTGACTCCTCTTAACTGACTCATGGGAGACCTAATTTTCTTAATGCTGACCATTATTTTGCAAAAGAGTAAGTAGTGGGTAATAAGAAAATTGGGTAAAAAATATGAAATAATATAATTAGTCATAAAATTCCAGCTCTTCAACAATTCAGCCTGGTCTTACTGCATTGATTATTCATTCAGTCACTCAGTCAGTCAATATACAATTTAATACGCCCCATGGGTCAAGCACTAGAGACTCAAAAGGAGAAAAAACAGCCCCTGTCCTGCAGGAGCTTATAATCTAGAAACAAGCAAACAAGTACAAACTATGTATGAGATAAACAGGAAGTAATTAATAAAGGGAAGGTGATAGAATTTTTTCAAAACTCTTACCTTCTCTGCCTTAATATTAATTCTAAGACAGAAGGACAAGGGCTAGTTAATTGGTGTTAAATGAGTTGCCTAGAAACAGCTAGGAAGTATCTGAGGTCACATTTGAACCCAGGTCCTCCTGACTCTAGGCCTGGGGCTCTCTCCATGGTGCTACCAACCTGCCCCTAGAAGGCACTAGAATTGAGAAGGGTTGGAAAAAATCTACCTGTGGAAAATGAGATTTTAGTTATGATTTAAAGAAAGTCAAGCTCTAAACAACCACCCTGGTGCAATTATCAATAATAGGGAAATAGGTCTTGATCAATGACACATGTAAAACCCAGTGGAATTGTGCGTGGGCTACCAGTGGGGAGTAGAGGGGGGGGGGGAAGAAGGGGAAGGAAAGAACATGAATCATGGAACCAGGGAAGGATATTCTTAATTAATTAAAAATTTCAATAAAGAAAGTCAAGAAAACCAGCATATGGAAAGAGGAGGGAGAACATTCAAGGCATGGGAGACAGCCAGAGAAAATTCCAGGGGCCAAGAGATGAAGCACCTTGTTTGTGGAACAGCCAAAAAGCCAATGTATGGCCAGACATTCTTGGGAATATGAAGGTCTCCTGGCCTGTGTTAGCTTTGAAATCTGGAGAGCTCAGTGCTTCCAACATTTATGTAGAAAATCGGGCAATAGCTCTGAAAGAAGAATGGGCCAACAACGTATTCAGGATCATTTCCAGGCTTCTTCAACCTTCCTCCCTTGTCACACACTCTTCCAAGGGAGGAAGGGATAGGAGCCTGAAAATGATCCAGAATATGCTGACAACTATGCCAAGGTCTTTAAGGGAAGATGATAGTAGGACCTTTAAATTAGGTCTTTATGGACTTTATCTACGTCCACTGCAATGGTTTAATGATCTGGTGCCAGCACAGCATAAGGAGAGAATATGCACCAGTTCCCTTCTACTTCTTGCTATGAGAACAGTAATCAAATCAATAGGACTGTTCCTTAAAAGGACACAACCATGGGAGCACTGAGGTGGCTCAGTGGATTGAGAGCCTGTCTAGAGATGGGAAGTCCTGGGTTCAAAAGCAGCTGTGTGACCCTGGGCAAGTCATTTAACCCCCATTGCCTAGCCCTGACCGTCCTTCTGCCTTGGAACCAGTACACGGGATTGATTCTAAGACAGAAGATGAGGGTTTAAAAAAGAGTGCAACAATAAATTACTTTGTCATTCCATCTCTACGGCATACCTACACAAAATACTCTCCTGGCCACTCTTCTCTAATTAGTCTGTAAGCTCCTTGAGGACAGAGACTGTCTTTCTTCTTGCATTCCAACCAGTCCATGGTAAAGGAAAAGCTCTGGAGCCATTATTCAAATCCTCCCACTGTATTAAATTACTTGTGTGACTGGGGGAAAGCCACATCTCCTCCTTGGGTCTCCTTTTTCTCTAAAATAAGGGGAGACTCTCGGTTGACCAGATGGTCCGGCTGGTCCCTGGCAGCTCCATAACTATGACCCCATGATCTAATTTGGAAGAATGAATGGCTTATTCAACTCTTGGGGTTGGAAGACCACCATGTCAGGAAGTCTCAACAGGTGGAAAAGGCTACTCTCCTCCCAGACCCCAACCATTATCATTGGCATTAAGGAACCCATTTGTAGATCCTGACAAACTTCTTGTGATAAAGGATTAGATTTCCCTGACAATTCAGGACTCCTGAGTCTGCTTCCTTTGAACAAGAAATATTCTAAATGGCGAGCCCCCCAGATAAGGAAAGGGGAAGAAAAGGCTTTGCTCGTATATACATCTCACATGATAAGCTTCTTTTAATAGCCTCGGTGTTCTTTGGCTCATACTAATGGAACATGAGAGAAGAACGACGATCTCAGACTCCAGTGGGCCAAGTCCAATGAGCTAGTCCACTACCATGCTTCAGGGAACACCTAGGTAAGATGATTGGTTGTTTGAAGAAGAGAACTCTGGGGAAAGAAGAAGGGACTCCTCTCGGTTCAGATAATGATTTCTAATTTTCCTGAGGCGAGTTGTCTCATCAGCCCAAGAAACCTTGATTACCATTGTCTTAATTTACCCAACTAAAATGATAGCTACTTCATTAAGGGCCATTGCGAAGTTTAATTAAGTGTGTGAAGAATGTGGAGATTCTCTGATACGACACTGGAGAAGTAATAGAGAAGTACTAAGGGACAGTAAAAGGTTAGCAGCTCCATTTTTGTTGCTTAGTCATTTTTTAGTCACATCAGACTCTTTGTGACCCCTCTATGGGATTTTCTTGGCAGAGATTACAGAAGGGTTTGCCATCTCTGTCTCTAGCTCATTTTACGGGGGAAGCAACTGAGGTAAACAGGGTAAAGTGACTTTCCCAGGGTCACACAGTCTGAGAATAGACTTGAATTCAGAAGGTGAGTCTTCCTGACTCCAGACCCAATACTCTATCCAGTAGCCATGTAGCTGCCCTTTTAACTAATTTAGGGAAAGAAGTAGATCAGGTACTGTGCTAAGAGCTTTATAAATACTGAATCATTTGGTCTTCAGAATAACACAATAGGGAGCACCTGGGTGGTTCAGTGGATTGAGAGGCATACCCAGAGATGGGAGGTCCTGGGTTCAAATCTGACCTCAGACACTTTCTAGCTGTGTGACCCTGGGCAAGTCACTTAACCCCCATTGCCTAGTCCTTATCAGTCTTCTGCCTTAGAACCAATATACGGTATTGATTCTAAGATGGAAGGTAAGGATTAAAAAAAAAGAAAGAACACTGCATCCTTATGAGGTAGGTGGTGTTATTATTATATTATTTTTTCACTTGGGGACACTGAGGCTGACAGAGGTTAAGTGACTTGCCCAGGATCACACAGTGAATAAGTGTCTGAGGCCAGTCCTCCTGACTCCATATGCCATGCTTTAATCTCTTGGACCATTCCAACATGGGGCATTCTGGCTCCCTCCTTGGGGCTTTGCCCTTTTGACCAGTGAAGATAGGCTTGATAATTGGGTGAGAAGATGAAGCCAATATCGGGAAAGGGCTGGAAGCCTCTAAGAATCCAAGCCACCACAAATATCATTTCTCAGCCTTGGCTCTCCTCCTCACTGGGGAGAGAGTGGCGATGATGATGCTCTCTGCCTCTGTGAAGGTGGAGTTGGCAAGAGGATGAACCAATATATCCACCAATGAAGAGAATCTTACACACGTTCCCCAGCTTGAACACCGAGAACTGGATTCCAAGGCAGATCCTCTGACTATAAATCTAGCCCTCTTTCCTTGGTCCCAAACCCCCTCTACCTATTTGTGAGGCGTCTTCTTTGGTGTGAGCCTTGACTTAGCCCCCGATTTCTTTTGAGTAAGGAAGGCTCCCCTTTAAAGCTGATTAGCATCTTCTCTGTAATTTGTAGCTTCAGAGTCCCCATCTACCGCATTGAGAATGCAGATAAATTGCCCAAGGTCACATCGCAGACTCGAACCCAGGCCTTGCTGAATCCAAGGCCAGCTGTCCAGCCACAGCGCCATGTTGTCCCTGGGAGTGAGCTCTGGAATGGTCCAACAGCACTGCACTCTGGCTAAGAGTTTCCTCACACTCAGGACATTCATCAGCTCTCTCTGTTTTTCCATCACTTCATCACCTTTTCTTTTTCCTCTTCTTCTTTCCCTTGTCCTCCTTCCAAGACATGTCCTCATGCACCAGGCTCTATTGTAACCTCCTGTTTGTGATGCTTCATCTATTACCTCAGAAGACTCATGCTTGGACTTCTGGCCAAGCTGTTCTGTTGTTTCATAGAGGAAGATGTTGGCAGACTCCTCCAAGGCCTGCGAGGCTTGTACTTCCCCCAGATGCTTCCTTTCATTTCTCCGGGCAGCCCTTCTCCCTCGGGCCTGAGAGCTGCTGGGCAGCGGCCCAGGCCTTGCTGTTGTCCAGTCTCCTCTCCAAAGTCTCTCCCCTTGGGTAGAGCCATGGATCCCAAGTCCTTTTTTCTGGTGCCCTTTCTTCCTCAAGATCTGAGAGAAGGTCTCCCTGCTTCCTGCCTTGAGAGCAGAAGGACATTGATCTTTTTTCTGTTAATTTCCAAGCCTAAGCCTTATCTTGGACTCTGTTGTTTTGGGAGTGATGGAGGGGCAGGGAAAGTCCACCCAGCCTCATCCCTCTGAGCACAATCTCCAGAGAAAGGAGGTCCTTGGCCAGACCATCCCTCACAAAGGAAGAATCCTGCCTGGACCCCAACTTTGAAAATAACCAGATTGTCTCCCGATGGCCTCAGCCTCCCTCAGCTGCCTTTTCACAGCCTTCCTTTTGCCATGTAGAGGCCAAACCCCTAAACCGTGGATGGCCCAACTGAGTCTGGGTTGCACAAAACTGAAACACAGGCCACGGCTTGCCCCGTTTTGCCAGCACTGAGACACCTGTCTTTGCAATAGGATAGGAGCTCTATTCTTGGTCGCCTGCCCTTGGACTGCACCCTCCACCCAGTCCTTGGAGTCACACATTCACCCTCTCCTTTCGGCTATCACCCAGAACATCTTTCAGGTTCGTAGCTCGTCGGGGGCAGGGAACCCAGAGCTGGTTCCTCAGAGTTCTAAAGCTCCAGGTCTAGGAAGTCTGAGGAAATGTTGGCTTCCCAGGAGGAGTGGAAACCTGGTCTCTGATATCCTGTCTTTGCCATTGACCCTGGAGTGCTGGGAGTGATGGCAGGGAAAACACATGAAAGAAGAGAGTATCTATTAGACAGCTCCAAAGGTCTCTACTGTAATAATTATTGAGAAAGAAAATAGGATTGGGGAAAATGGGGATAAATGGGGAACTGTCAGTCTTGTTTCCTTTCCACACTACTCAGTCTTATGTTACTTGATTTTTTTTGAACCCTTACCTTCCATCTTAGAATCTATACTGTATACTGGTGCCTAGGCAGAAGAGCAGTAAGGGCTAGGCAGTGGGTTTAAGTGACTTGCCCAAGGTCACACAGCTAGAAAGTGTTGAAGACCAGGACCTCCCATCTCTAGATCTGGTTCTCAATCCATTGAGCCACCTAGATACCCCTGTTATTTGACATTTTGTAAACAGCAATTTGGATGAAGATATAAATGATTTATTTTTCATCATAGTATATGACCCTAAGTAACTAAGGATAGCCAACATACTGGGTGATAGAATCAGGACTCAAAAAAGTTCTCAAAAGGCTAGAATAAAGATATTAACAAGATAGTTAATAACAACGAATGCAAAGTCCCATGCTGAGGTCCAAAAATTCAATTTCACAGTCTAAGCTTGTGGTGGTGGGTACAGTGCCTAGGTATCATTTCTTTTAAAGAGAGGATCTGGTGAAATGCAAACTCAATGCAGAAACAGCACAATTATAGTTCTATGAATCTATCACTTCATTGATGAGCTTGCTATCTTGAATGGTTTAATTATAATTCCCTCCATGTCCCCTTCTCACCTTGTCTAGCTTTTGTTCCTCCCTTCTCCTTCCTGAGATTTATGGGGATGCTCAAGGAGCAGGGGTCTTCCTTGGATAACAATGGAGTATATGGACTCTACAAAAGGTCTGCCTCATTCCTGCTATATTAGAGGACCATTTGGAAATTTGATTTCAGAAAGAAGTTAGGGGAGAGGAGAGTCATTAAAAGAACAGCATGATTTATCAAATATAACCTGGCCTATTATCTTCTTTTAATTTTATACTGTCTAAATAGTCACTCTATAGAGTTTTACAGCAAATATGTACTTATGGAACAACTCTAAAAACAACTGTATGTATCATAGCCCAGACAATAGGAATTCTTCATTTACTTGGCTCTTCCTATGTGAATAATTATTCCAAACCCTTCAGCAATGTATCAGATTTGATTTGGGAAATTCCTCGATAATTGATCATTTGATGCAATCACCCCAATATCAAGCATAAATGACAGCATCTGGAGGACCTCACCAACTATAGGGAAACCCTTTTCCATCCTGACTCTGGGCTGAATCTCTCCCTTGGTTTATGCCTTACTTAATATTGGTAATCAAAGGGTTGGCAAACAAGTTAGCTCTGACATCATACCCATTGAGAAATCTTGGCAATCTTGTTTCCAGCCAAGCTGGGGGCATTTTACATGCCGCCACATATACTGAAGGTGACTCCTGAGTGGTGGGGAGAATGCTGATGAGCCTGCTTGAGGTCTAGAATTGGTTCCAGACATTTTTTCCAAGGCTGGACTTTAGGGAGGAAGTGTACGGTTGCAGACTCTCTTCAGGACCAACCCCAATGAGGAGAAGAAAGAAAGACTTAAGAAGCTGCAGTTAAGCTGATTCCTTAGCATGCTCCTCATTTCTAGCATCCTTCCCTAAAGACTGGTGGATTTCTCCTTGGGTGGGATTGGGACGTCTCTCTTAGTTTGCCTCACTCCCAGGAAGTGGGAGAGGTCATTCATTCAGTCATATTTTTCCTATATATGCCAATTTGTAGAACATCCACCATTGCTGTTTGCTTGGATAAATGGGTTTATTCACTATGTTTTTTAAATGTAACTGGCATTTGAAGGGACCAATCCACTGAGTGTAACCTTAGGTGATCCCCTTATGGCTAAGGTCTAGTGACCAGGGAAGTGGCTTTTATTTGGAATCTATTGTAGAGATTATCTAATCTGGTACCCTTCCTGGAAACTACAGAAAAGAATGCCTAGCCGTGGTCCCACTCCTATTCCCCTAAATAGAGCAAATGAAGTCAAGTCAATAAGCATTTATTAAGCCCTGCCATATGTCATGCAATATGCTAAATGCTGAGTAGGCAAAGAAAGGCAAGAACACATTCTGTCTTCAAGGAGATGACAGTCTAATGGTGCAGACATCATGCAAACAACTAAAGATAAACAAAATATACGCAGGGTAAATTGTAGATATCCACAGAAGGAAGGTACTAGCCTTAGGGGTTTCGTACAGGAGGTGGAACTTGAGCTGGAACTTTAAGGAAGCTAGGGAAGTCAAGAGGTAGACAAAATGATGGAGAGGATTCTAGGCACTGAAAATTTCCAAAGTCAGGAGATAGTTTTGTGTCCAAGGTGGAGCAAGGAGACTAGGGTCACTGGATTATCAGAATCTAGAGATCAGTCTTCATCTCATCCTTGAGCCATGTGAGTCAAGCTATCCCTTGTGATCAAACCTATCTTGCAGGAGCACACACTCATGTAAAAAAATACTACTCTGATTTGAGGCTATGTTAGGAGAAACATAGGATCCCAAATTAAGGAGTTGGTAGTTTGGCCTTATATTTGCCCTTGTTAGAAAACATCTAGAGTACTGTGGTCAGTTCTGGGAGACATATTTTGCAAAGAAAATTGAGAAACTGCAAACCGATCATCCCAAGGAGGTTGACCAGGATGGAAAGGACCCATGGAAATAGACAATAGGAATGTATGAAGGAAATTGGCATGTATAGCCTGAAAAAGAAGATTTAAAAGACACAGGTCAGCTGTCTTCAAGTATTAGAAGAAACACCAAGTGGGAGGGGATTAAACCTCGTTCTGGTCAGAGCTAGACAAAATCAAATTACAGAAAAGTAAATTTAGACTCCATGGAACAGAAGCCTTCCTAGTCATTAGTGATGCCCAATGGTGGAATTTGCTGACTTAAAAGACACTGTGATCCCCTCTTTTGGAGAAAAAACTAAATGATCTCTATTTGGGGACAAAGAAAAGGGAGTCATAATTGTTAGATGGATCTTTAGTTTGAATTTCAGTCAACTGGTTAGCATTAACCAAAGTGAAAGAAAAAATTCAAGCCTAATTAGAAAGAGAGAGAATTCAATTCTGTAACCAGAATCTCAAAGCTGGATGGAGTTCATGAGAGGAGCAGAGAAAAAAACCTTACTCTTAACTGTCTACAACCCCATTTCAAACCTCATACAGGACAAAGTCCTTGATTTCCATCAATGAGAAAAGAGTCCCATATCAAAGGACTTTGGGGCTCAGGTTACAATTATTTGGGGGCTTAACCTGGTGTTTGTGATACACAACAAAGATGGTTTTTGTCTAGTTAAAGGCAGTTTGATGCAGAGGAAGAGCACTAAAGCTATAGTCAGAAGAACTGAGAACTTTGTCTCTTCCTAATCCCAATCAAATCACTTCATTTCTTCATACCTCACTTCTTTCATCCCCAAACTGAGAGGTAGTTGGTCTCTAAGAGCATTTCCTAGCTCTAGATCTATGATCATTATGATTCCAAATTATTTAAAACTAGTAGAAAAAAGACAGATTTGATAACTTTCTCATATAAGAAAATAACTCATAATTTACTGCATACTTGGAAAGCAGACACCAACCTGGGTAGTATTATCATGCTACTGACACATGGACTCCATCCTTCCTTTTCCCAGAACCCTTTAGGTTGATTCTGACCAACTTGTTCCATATCACCATTTGTTCCTTCTGAGAAAATAACTCAGAGGGTCTCTCTCTCTCTGCTTTGGGGAAAAACTTTATCTCCAAATCACCATATGCATTCACCTTCTAAAACAATGGCTTTTTTTCCTGTGGAAAAGAAAAGAAAAAATAGCAGCACTATCAGTAATGCTTCATAAACAATTATTTCTGGATCCCAAAATAAAATAGGGTAAAGTGAAGGAGGGAAAGGAAGTCGAAAGGAGAAACAGAGAAGTACTAACTGTGCAGTTAGAGTCACTGGGTTCAAATCCTGCCCCAGAGAGGATATTTGTTAGTCAAGTCACTTAAACTTCCCTGATCTCAGTTTCCTTCTCTGTGAAGTAAAGGATTTCAATGTCCCCTTAGCTCTGGGTCTATGGTCCTGAGATTTGTTCAGGCCATAAGTAGGTAGCATATTGACTAGTGTACTGACCTTGGTGCCAGGAAGACTAGAATTCAACTGCCTCAGAAAAATAGGCTATAAAGTCACAGCCCCAGTTCTGTATTCTGTAAAACGAGGGCATTGGATTCAGTGGAAGTCCTTTCCATTCCAAATTCCTTTCTGATTCCTAATTGGGAAAATAAAAGCACTTCTTCATTCCCAATGGAGAAGCAGAGAAAAATATTCCATTTCCTCCTATGAGGCAGAAATGTAGACCCTGAAAAGGTCCAGAAACAGAATTCTGGGCAGAGGAGTGGGGATGGGAGAGTGCAATATACAACCACCTAGTCCATCACAACCTCAGACCCATTTCAAGATTCAGCCCCATCACTCTCTTCCTTCCTCCCTTCCCCCCACTGCTTCAGAGCTAGCCTTATAAACAATCATTAGCTGTCTTCAAAAAGTTTTAAATGGCTATCTTGGTAAAAGGGAAATCAATATTCTTTCAGCCTGGGCTTTTAGCAGATAATGTCTCTCCATAAATTGTGAGCTTGACGACAGGGGAATAATTCATCATCTCATTACATTTACATATGATGTTCCTCCTTGTAGTAGGCAGGTTATCAGCTCTGACTGGGAATCAATCCAGAAACAAATAAAAAGGCCCAGGAACCTGATTATTTCCCATCCTGTTTATAGACGCCATAGCTGCACCATTTTCCTTACATCAGCTAGTTTTCCTCTTTTACAGTTCTGCAGTGCACACTCCCACAGCCATGCAGCCTCCTGACTGTAGAGTCCTGATGACCTCGGCAACTTCACAGACTCCTTAAAGGAGGTGCCGGTCTGGGGAGAAGGTTCTTCCCTCCCCCCGGCTTTGTAGCCTGGGCCTCGCTGCCTCTCCTTCAATGTATTACCTCGGTTTGGACAACCCTATCTCTAGGGGGTCAAGAATAAGCAACAGGGCTTTTTTGTATGAAGCAACAACGGAAAAGAAAACAGGTCATCATCAACCAAGGAATGTCTGCAACAAGCGGTCTATGCGAATGACAGAACGTCATTGTGTCATAAAAGGAACTCAGAAAAGCAATGGAAGACTTGTATGAAAGGATACAGAGAGAAGTAGGCAGAACCAGGAGGCCAGATAAACAATGCGAATGATAGAACGTCATTGTGTCATAAAAGGAACTCAGAGAAGGAATGGAAGACTTGTATGAATGGATACAGAGAGAAGTAGGCAGAACCAGGAGGCCAGATACCTGATGGCTACAAAAATGTAAAGGAAAGCAACGCCAAAAAAGCAGCAGAGCCCTGATTTATTAAAAATGACTGGACTCCATTCCAGAGAAGAGTTTACAAAATATACCTCTTGGGGGCAGCTGGTGGCTCAGTGGATGGAGAGCCAGGCCCAGAGGTGGGAGGTCCTGGGTTCAAATCTGGACTCAGCCACTTTCTAGCTGTGTGACCCTGGGCAAGTCACTTAACCCCCATTGCCTAGCCCTTACCACTCTTTTGCCTTGGAAGCAATATACACTATTGATTCCAAGATGGAAGGGTTTAAAAAAAAATATATATATATATATACATATATATATATATATATGTCCTTGTAGAGGATATATGAAGGATTATAGACATAAAGTGTTGCTATCACTTATCTGGTCAAGTCATTGTTCATTTTTTTCTATGACAAAAAGAAGGGCTTAATGAGTTGGTAGGAGATATGGTTATCACTGGAAATAATAGCAGTACCAAAAAAATAATGTCCATAAAACAAAAATACAATAAAAAATCATCTTAGGTGTCATCTGGTGAGGCAGATAGAGAGCTAGACTTGGAGCCAGAAACACACAGGATCCTGAGATCAAATCCTGCCTCTTATCTATACTGGCCTTGTGATCAGGCCAAATAGCTCTAATCAGCTT
The DNA here is from genome assembly GCF_027887165.1 of Monodelphis domestica. Taxonomy (NCBI): domain Eukaryota; kingdom Metazoa; phylum Chordata; class Mammalia; order Didelphimorphia; family Didelphidae; genus Monodelphis; species Monodelphis domestica. Next base: position 27,155,890 of record NC_077233.1, on the reverse strand, counting down.
TGATTAAAGCCGAGGAGGTGCCCATGTGAATTATAAAGAAGTTACTTATCCAGAGTATCCAAAACCTATGAAATCTCAGTTTTTGCCCCTATTCATACTGCTGATGAGGAGGACAAAAGACTACTAAGTAGAAAGAGCAAACTATGTTAGGGGGAAATTTAAGGAGAAATCCTCAGATTTGGCCTGTGGCCCCTCTCCATCACAAATACTAAGATTTTCCCCAAGATGTGTTTCCCTTCTCCCTCCCCCACCTCCAGTAGAAGAGGGATCTGCCATGGATTAATTGGAATTCCCTTTCCAAACAGAAGGGCTCCCTCGGTCCTTGACCAGTGGAAAAGCAGCGTGTCTGCTCTTTTCAGCCATACTTATGTCATGCCTACCTATAAAAGCAGAATGTAGTATCTGCACAAATTCTCTTCCCCCAATCCCCAAGGCCTTCCCCAAACATGGCAGCTGCCCTTTTTATTTCCTCGTCCCAAGCAGAGGGAGGAAGCTATCGATTGGAGCTACCAGTGTCCCACGATCGCTTTGTCGCTGCAAAGATGGCTAGGAAGAGTGGAAGACAAAGACTGAGAGTCCATCCAGGGCCCTCGCTTTAACCTCCTTTGGCCCACCCAGGGAGCCTTCCTTTTCTCGGGGTGGCCTCTGCCCCACATGCTTTGGCCAGGGGTGTTTTAGAAAGAACAGACAATCTTTGCATATCTGAACTCTACAAAGCTTATCTGGACTAAACCCAAATTCCAAGGGTTTTAAGGTTGTGCCCATCACTTATCACAGTCTGCTTGGTCTGCAATGGAACACAGATAGGTAACCCTCATCATTCATCTTTCCTCTCCCCTCCCTTTGGATCCAACCCGCTAAGTATCTGCAAATAACTTGCTAGGAGCAGATGTGAGGGAGCCCACAGATGAGTCACCGGGTTTGGTCTGGTGAGCCACAGAACAAAGAGAAAGATAGGCCTGCCTGCCTGCCTGCCTGCCCTACAAGATGTTTGCAGTGTATTCAAGGAATACTTAGGGATGTCAGCGTGACTGTTTTTATTTGTTGTTCCTGCTGCTAGGGTCTGCGCCGACCTTATCTCTTCCTCCCTCACTGGATTATTCACCATCTCAGAACACAACACACATGTTCCCTCCCTGCGTGTTTGCTCACACGCCATTCCCCTCCCCTAGAATACCCTCCTCTGGCCTCGCCACTCATTACTCGTTCTGGAGGGCGCCTTCCCCTAGGATGGTGTTCGGTGAACAGTGAATGCATCTGGGCCCCTCTCTCCTGGAGGACAAGATGAAGGCCTTTTGCTCTCTGAACCCAACAGCGTGGGGCACTACTGTGGGGAAAGAATAAGTCGTCCATCCATTGAATGGATTATTGGGTGAATGTTGGTGAATCATGGATGCAAAATGATTAAAAAACTTTCAGACATGGGGAAGAAATGAGGCCATTGTTTCTGCCTAGATTTCAATCCCCAGAAGTCCTTGGTATTTCCCAGAATTCCCTATAATCTCACCTGAGTCTCCACATCCTTGATTTCTAATAATCCTTATTAAACCACAAAAAATATAATATTTTATTACTAGATACTAATTTAATTTTTACACTAGGAACGGTAGGGACCACGTTCATTTCTGGGTACACAGAGTTCTCCAAGGAGATGCTTTCAGACATCGAAAAAGGGCTGAGAATCCAATATAAATCCCACCTGACAAAAATGGAGAGGCATCAAGTGGATAAGAAAATGCTGATCCACACAGCAAGGTTCTTAACGAAATCAGGCCATGGAATTCAGGAGATTTTGCCTTTTTGTGTCTCTCCTATCCATGTCCTGAAGCCTTGGTTTTCCTGGGATTTGTTGTCCATGTGAAAAGGCAATGTCATGGCTCCAGAGTGTTATCCCATCAACTCCTTTGATTGGTTGAATCCAACTGATTATCTTATTCAGTGCATTGACCAGTTGTTTGGCTAAATCGGCCAAGTGGAATGGGTGCTTTGATACAGAATTTACACGGCCTGGTTTCTGGTTAACAAGTTAGAAAGCTTATGGAAATAGGTCTTTTTTTTTTTAAACTCTCACCTACCATCTTGGAATCAAGACTATGTATTGGCACAGAGGCAAAAGAGCGGTAAGGGCTAGGCAATGGGGGTAAAGTGACTTGCCAGGGTCACACAGCTTGGAAGTGTCTGAGGTCAGATTTGAACCCAGGACCTCCTGTCTGTAGACCTGGCTCTCCATCCATTGAGCTGCCCCTGGAAATAGGTCCTGATCAATGACACATGTAAAACCCAGTGGAATTGCTTGTTGGCTACAGGAGGGAAAGAACATGATTCATGTAACCATAACCATGGAAAAATATTCTCAATTAATTAAATAAATTCACTTAAAAAATTAACAAACAAATTAGCAAGATTTTATTAAGGCCTTACTATGCAGGAAGTACTTCCACCAATTACCAGGCACACAACCATCCTATAGACTGATTATTTGAGAGGGTCCTAGAAGAATGGTGGAGATGAGATGGGTGGATCGTGTGAAGAAATCTTAGGGCCTTTAGGAATCTGGTTAAACTCTGCAGCATCTCTTTTCGCAATCTGCTGATTTACAGACCTGGCTCACGGTTTGAGTACTCAGGATTCACTCCTCAGGAAGCCCATACGTTGTGAAATCAACTTCACCAATTGGTTAAATCCATTTATACTTATGTTCATTCATTCAACAAATTTTTACTGTATACCTCTAATAGAGGGAGGCCAACAATTTGGGGCAACTGCCTCACTTCACTTGCAAGTCAAGATATCAACAATGATGTCATTTGGTCCTCTTTGGAAATGAAAGATGAACAAAAACAGCAAAAAACGTTAACACTGCTCTTCAGTGCTATTGTCTATTACCCAGATACATACACAGAGACATTAGATAGAGTTGCCTGCCCTCAAGGACCTTCGATCTAATTGGAGAGAAGTGCAACACAGCAAATGAATACATTTCAAAATGAGGGACATAGAAACAAGGCAGAAGAAGAAGAAAATCAATGAGAGCTATCCAGGGGTATAATGAACAGAGTGAGCCTCAACGCCAGGAAAATCTCTGGAATATACTCTCCAAGCAACATTGGGCAAGACTTTAATCTCTCAAAGATTTAGGCAGCTTTCTAAGATTATCACTGAAAACAGATAATAAATATTATTATCTGTTTTATTTTTTTTATTTTTTTTTATTTTTTTATTTATTTATTATTAATAACTTAATGCTTAATGTAATATAATAAGTGACAATCTAATGAATGCCGATAGAATGATCAAAGGTTATAAAGTAAACAGAAGTGGGTGAAATCAAAGTGGCTGAACAGACAAGGAAGGCTTTGTAAGAGAGATGAGACCAGGCGTTAAACAATGGGGACCATTTGGTCAGATGGAGAAGAATGGAAAAGGTCTTCCAAGTACAAAGAAAACCCTGAGGAATTAAGAGAAGCAAGATAGAGGATATCTAGGTGATCAATAGCCACAACTGACATTGTTTTAAACTAAAATACCCTGGCTATGTCTACACAGGAGATCCTGGTTTCATTAGTTTAAATTATTAAGTTTAATAAATATTATTTATCCAATAAATTCATTAAATTATTAAATCAAACCATTTATTAATAAATATAAAATTAATAAGCATAATACATATAATAAATAATATAATGAATTAATATTAAATAATTAAGTTTAATAATTTTTAAGTTGAATTGGGGAGAAAGCATTTTAAGGTAGGCAGAGAAATAGGATTGGCTTTACTGATTTTCTCTCTTTTCAGCTACGTTTCCACATCAGATCCACATGACCTTTGAAGATAGAGACCAATAGATAGACCAAAAGACAGACAGACAGACAGACAGACATAATATGTATATTTATTTCTTTAAATGCCTGGCACTTAAAGGATGACTGTCTGATGTGGACTTTTACTGAATCGACAAGAAAATGCCCTCCGTCTGGACGTCCTTATCAGAATAAATACATCAAAACGTACTCTGCGTGTTCAAAAGCCACAGCCTTGTGGAGGCATTCACTGGGAGAGGTTAGCAGAGTAAGTCATTTTTACGATAAGGGGGAAAAAAGCTTTTCCTTCAAATCCAGCAGATCTTTTGTTCAGCTCGTCCTCTTAAAGCTCATTGAGAAGGCTTATTGTTTCTTTCCCCTTTTCCCAAACTAGGCAATGCTTTCCCTCCTTGACAGTTTTGTTGATATGCCACAGAATTCTCAGCTTCTCCAAAAACTCCCTCCAGCAAAGCTCACAGCCATTTAAACCCTACATTAATAAGCAAGGGGAATCCCCTTTGCCTCAAGTATTCCATCAAACTGGGAATGTCTGAGGATCTGACCTTTGCCCCTTAGAACCAGGTCAGATGCCTTGCCGGAGTGGAAAAAAAATTAAGTGTTTAAAAAAAAAAACCAACAAAGATTTGGTCAGTGGTGCCCAGTCTACTGATTAATTGATCGGCACTTACGAGCTGCATTTCATGGTCAGTCTTTTCATTCTCTGTCCCTCAGTTCCCTCAACCTCAAAATGGAAAAGTAAGGCTCGATGGTTCTAATGCCCCTTTTGGGTCTAAATCTGTGATCTTATCATAAATGTACTCAAACCAACGTTGGTCCCCATTGATTAAATCTTGGTCTAAAAAGAAACACACTAAAAAAGCAACTTGTTGCAAAGTGAACACAAAGACAAAAACAGTCCCCGTCCTCAAGAAGCTTACAATTAAAAATAAAAGATAAAAAATTAAAAATTAAAAAAGAAGCTTACAATCAACACATACAAGGTCTATAAACATATCGTGGATATTATATAAAAAAAGACATTTACACAAAGTAATTTCTAGAAAGAGATGGAAATGAGGGGAGAGATTGAATAAGCTCTCAGGGAGAAAGCCACCCTTGAGCATCACTTTAAAGGGAGGTTGAGGCAGAGGTGAGGAGGGAGCCGTGCTCAGAAAAGGGGTTCACGTGTACAAAGGCCACTAGACAGGAGACAGAATGTTGTCCCTCAGAACTCTTGGTAGGCCAGTTTATCTAGAATGACTGAATCTATGGAGACTGCAAGAAGAGAGAGTTGAAGGCAAGGATTATTGGGCTTTAATGGCCTTCCAGACATCACAAGGTTCTAAGGGTTCAATATAAATGATGAGAGCTTATGAAAAAGTCAAGCCCCAAATAACTGGGGAGCCAAATGCTTAGCTAGCTCACCGGGCTTGGGACTCTGTAAAAATTCCATCTACCCATGAAAGGCAATAATGCCCCTTAAAAAGATGACATTGCCCTTGAAAATACAATTGGAGCAATAAAACAACATGGTTTGTGGTTAGCAGAACTTATTATAAGAGAAGCATATCCCATATCCTTAGGCTCAAGGCTGAGTGCTTCAAGGCTGAGATTATCTCATGATAATAGCACCCCTGCTGTTCCTTTTTGGCTATTCTGAGCCTCCTTTATTGTAGGGGGAAAAGTGTTTTTTGGTGCCAGAAATAGTTGTAGCTGTCTGGTTAGACTATGAAACTTTTCAGCTGAGCTGCAACATTCTGGGTGCTTAATCTGTAGCAGGCTCGCTGGCCAGTTAGAATTATGTCTCTTGCTTGGGGACCCAACAGGGAAGGGCAGCCCCATAGAATGGAAAAAATAAAAATTAAAGAGGGATCACAGAGAGGCCAAAGGGGACACATGGTCATTGGCTTTGCAATTGAATATGGAGCCAATGGAGAAACCAATTGGATTTCTGCATTTGGAACTGACACTCTGGGATCACTCCATGGGGCGGGCATGCTGCACAGGGGAAGATGGTGGCAGGAGAACTCCTTGAGTTTGTGATTTTCCAATCCAATCATTAATGGGATTAGCATTTGCTTCCAATAGATCGGTCATGAATGCAATCTAATGGAGACATTTTCTGGACATTTTCTGGCTTTGTTTCCCATCCCATGAAGGCACATAGAGACGATACCAAAATGTGGAAATCATGGATAGGTGTTTTCGGTGTCCTTGGAAGACATTCTAGCAAATGGAATTATTGGTCAATAAACAACTGTCCTTCATTCATTCCTGTTTACTAAACACCAGTCAGACCATGATAAGGAGAATTTTAAACCTCATAAATGGGAATCATATAAAAGCAGATTGGAAAAGTCTTTAAATTTGTTTTTTAGGGAACATACTTTGATGTCGTTTTCTGTTTCTTTGGCTTAGAGCTTATTTCTTTCAGCCAATGTACATTTTTTTCTTATTGTCTAGACTGGATATCCTTAATATTAATTAATTAAACTCATGATGTTATTGTTTCCTTCTTCTTCTGAAACTTGCCTTTGTTTCCAGTTGTCTGGTATGAGGATATTCAAAGCCAACAAGAAGTATTAGCTTTCTGACTTCAAACCCTGAAAAACACAGTTAGGCTTGTGATGAAATGTTTCTGTATTTCTTTTTTAAAAAGGCATTTAACAGGAAAGGGAGCTGAAAATAATTCCAAATCTGGTCTTTTTTCTTTTTTTTTTCAAAGCAGAGTTAGATTTACTCAGCATTCAAAGTCCAAGACCTTGATTTATAGGGAGAAGTAGAATTTGGGTATTTTAGGTAGACAGAAATAGATCAGTAGCATCACAAACTGACCTCAGGATTAGGGGCACCTGAATTCAAGTCCTACCTTCAGACATACTGCTTGTATGTCCTGAGTAAATCATTTATCCTTTCAAAGGGGCTTAAGTACATTGGTAGAAGGAGTACCTTAAAGTCTCAAGCTCCCTAAAGATGAAAGAAACCACAGGTCTGGTCAAGAAAAAAAGAGCTTTGTACATGGGACTTTCTGGAATTTTCAGGGGAAAAAAAGTCATGTGTAGACATCTGCATATTTTAATTCAGTTTTCATTGAACCATATGTGAGGGAATAAATATTTTTGGCATTTTATTTTTTAAAACTGCTTCAAAATGTTCTTTTTCAGGAAATAAAGTATAAAAGTGATTATGGTAGTACACCCAGTCTGTTCTAGCCATTTGGGGAATGAAGAGTTTTCTTCAGAAGAGACATCTCAGCCAGAGATACTAAAAGCAGAGGGACTTCATGAAAAGCACAGCTTAACTTACACAAGGGAAGATGAGAAGTCTAACGCGGGCTGCCAAGGACCATGTGAAATCGGCTGGTTAGTCAAGAAAGATTTATTAAATGAGTTTTCTGGGCAGGGCACACAGAAAGGGGATGAAGGAAAGCAAAAACACACTTCGTGCCCTCCAGGAGCTCCCATTCTAATGCAGGAAGTGTTTCGAGTAGGACTTGAACTCAAGTCTTTGTGAATCCAAATTCTGTCCTCTATGTCGTATTTCCTCGCAGTTTCTATCATAGAAAGCTCCAGGCAGAGAGGATTCCAGAAAAGAAAGGAGAGGCAAGGAAAGGGGACTATGCCCAAAATAGAGAGCTCCACTCACTAAAAAGAAACCCCCTCAACATGAGTTTTCTGGATTATCCTAGGAAAGTCCAGCCCCCTAAATGAATTCTAATTTCTTCCTATAAAGAGCTCCATTTAAAACAAAAGGTACAGAAATGTCTAAAAGGTTCCAAATTTCATGTTTTTGAAAGGTTCTCAGAACATAGCGCCATCATCATTCTGTGAGCCAGCCAACAAGGCTCTCCTTTGATACTGGCTCTGTGTGCTGGGGAGGGTCTCCCATCATCTCCCAAGATCCCTTCCAGCTCCGAATCCCATTTCCTAAATGGCATATTCATGAATCAGTCAACGTATGTAATAAACAAGCGCTTGTGCCAGGTACTCCGCTAGGCACTGGGGATACAAGCATCAAGAATGAGACAAACCCTACTAACCTTGTGTCGGTAATGGCTCAACGTCTCAACTGGGCAATAAGGGGCAGGGAGTGATGTCTGGGGGTTCTTTTCCAACCTTGCCTCATGTACCTACATGTTTGTTCCTGGCTCAGGCTATGTCTATACCCAAGTCAAAAGACCACCCAAAAGCATTCAATCTGATCACGTATCCTCATGTCAGTAATTAATTCAACATCCCCCCTTGTCCCTCCCCAGAAATCTTATCCATTTCTCTTAAGATCATAGATGGAAAACTCACGGTACCTCAGGGGAGAGCGATGCCAAGAGCCCCATTTTACAGATGAGAAAACTGAGGTCCAAGGAGATTTAGAGACCTGCCCCATGCCATACTAGGAGTATTTGTTAAAGAGAAGATTTGAACATGGCTCCTCTGAACTCCACATCCAGGATAGTTTCCACTGTACCCTACAATCCATAGGAACCACAAGGAACTTAGTGTTACATCCCCCTTTTGTTCACCAGTGAAAAGAGCCAAAAAAGGAACCGAAAAAAGTAGGGAAGCGTTATATTTCACATTGGATCCCCTGCCTGGCATCCGTTTGCCCTACTCTGGTTTCTTCCAGACCCCTGAGCACTAGGGGCAAATAGGAGTTTTCATGGTCACGTCCAATAAATTTTTCCTCTTTATTAATGATTATAACAACAATACCAAACCTTTACTGTCATTGAGTTCGCTTCTGAGCGTGTCCTACGATGGGTCTGATATCGATCCTCCTCTGAGAAGCATCACCTGCAGGAAGAAGGCAGCAAGGTTCCAAAGGAATGTCTCCCCTTGCCATGGACAGCCCACCGGGGCGTAAAACCCGAGATCCTCTAAATCATTCGGCCTCAATTAGATTCTTTCAAAGGAACACACAGGTGTTATTTGACCTCCAACCACAGGCGCACTAGAACAAACGAGCGTCTGATCTGTTCCTGAGTTGCAGAGAGAATGGGCTGGGGTCATTTTTTTTCATATTCTCTGGGTTTTGAGAAGGAATTATGAAGGTTGAGTAGGTGAGTTATTTACTTAAGTAATATCCTTTTCAATGGCCTCAGTTTTCTTCTCTAAGGGGAGCAGCCAGCCAGGTGTTGGCCATCACTGGGCACCATGGAAATAGAAGTATTTAGAAGAAAGTGTTTGGGGTTTTTTTTTTATGGTTTGGGAATTATATGGGGAAAGAAATGAAAGTGGGAATGGGGGAGGAGCACCAAGGAATCTGTGTTGGAAAAATCATGGTAAGCACTTGCCCCAAGTAGGCAGTGATGGCGCACCTGTGGGCCTATCCTGCCCTTTCCATGCCTTTCAAGGGCATAGGAAAGAACAACAGTCATTGACTCCTCTTGGAAGATCAGTCTGGTGACTCAGTATCATGGAAATGCAGGGTCCCTGCTTAGTGGTATGTGTATCATCACCACCCTCATCATCACTGTTGGCTTTGTCATCATTATCCTCATAACATTTTTATGGTGCTTTAGAGTTGGAAACACAATTTGGCTGTGATCTCTTGATGTTCACAACAAACCTAGGAGGTAAGTACTATTCTAATCTGCATTTTACAAAGGGGGAAACTGAGGCTGAGAGCAACTTGCATAGAGGCACATTGCTAGAAAGTATTTGAGATAGTCTTTCTGACTCCAAATATAGGTGCCCCTTCTACATTGCATTTTCCTCCATTGTGGTGTCAATGAATTGTGGGTTGACCTAAGAAATTAAATGGAAATTTGGGGTGAGTTTTGAGGAAGTTGGAGATGACATGTAAAAGTCATCAGATGACACAGAAAAAGTTTAGAAACTCATCAGTATATAGTACTGTATAATATCAATATATTTTATCTTTTTTAATTTTTAATTTTTGGAAAATTTTATTTAATTAGTTAATTTAGAATATTTTCCCATGGTTACAAGAATCATATTCTTTCCCTCCCCTTCCCGTAGCCAAGGAGCAATCCCACTGGGTTTTACATTTGTCATTGATCAAGACCTATTTCCATATCATTGATATTTGCTTTAGGGTGATCATTTAGAGTCTACAACCCTAGTTATATCCCCATTGATAGCAGTTGTTTTTCATCTGTGATTCTGCTCCCACAGTTCTTTCTCTGGATATGGAAAGCGTTCTTTCTGATAAGTCCCTCCAAATTGTCCTAGATCATTGCTTTGCTGCTAGTCTCTACTAGCCCATTACATTCTATTGTACCACAGTGTATCTGTCTCTGTGTTTGAGGTTCTCCTGGTTCTGCTCCTCTCACTCTGCATCAATTCCTGGAGGTTGTTCCAATTCACATGGAATCCCTCCAGTTCATCATTCCTTTGGACACAATAGTATTCCATCACCAACATATACCACAATTTATTCAGCCATTCCACAAAGGGCATCCCCTCACATAGTTTATCTTTTAATACCAAAAATGCACACAATTTCTTTTTTAAAGTTAAAATAAGTAAAAAGTTAGTTTTCAAAAAGAACTCAAATGCCACCAGAAAAACAAAGGCTAGAACTATAGGGATATCTTAACAATGACTTATATATAATCTATGACCAAATACTTAACCCAAATTTTACAATTAGATACTTTAAACTTTCCATAAAAGAAAAAGAAAAAAATCCAGACTTCTTCCCTCTACAAAGGAAAGACTAAGAAATTTTGCCCAGATTTTTCAGATTGTATGTATGGGTAGGAGTCTTTGGACTTCAAAGTCATATGAGGGTATACGGTAGATGAAAATGCACAAAGACAATTGTCATTCTCGGTCACCGAGATACTACCACTATGTATGTATGGGTACTATGCTCCTAATCTCGATAATGTGGAAGGGATACCTGTATATTGACTCTATCCATTGGCTTGAAATCCTGCTTCTGTCACATGATTTGTGTATTTTTGGATACCTCCCCCAAGCCCTTAGATAGCTGAGGCAAAGAAAAGAGATCAGTCCCTATCACTCACGTGACCAAAATGGAGAAACAGTCTCAGGGGCCTCCACCTCCAGCTTCCTTCAGAGCAAGCTTCTCAGAGCACAACCTCTCCAACCAACAACCTCTGGAACCAACCCCCTTCAGTCCTCAGACCTCGCTATCTTTAAAGAAACCATCCAAGTTCCCTCCCCTCAGTTCTCACATCTACCAATCACTGTCCATGTCTTCCCTGTGCCAATGGTGGCTCTAGCTTAACCCAGGACTGCCCAGAGGTCTGTGGCTTTGCACATGTCTGTTGAAGGTCATATTCTCAAATAATTAAATCTTGATCCTTTGCTACAGCCCTTCCTAAATCCTGTTACCCTGAGTAGGGTGGAGATTGGAATAATTAAATTTTGATCTATGCTGCAGCCCTTTCCATTGTTCAGCAAAAGGTTTCTGTCCTAAAGTAATCTTAAGAAGGGAGGAGGAGGAACCTCCCTTGCCAATGGGGTTCACATTCCAATGGTGAAATTTCCAACATTAACAAGTCTAAGAAATTTTAAGGTTTACACTTCCCATCTCAGGATCTTAGTTTTCTCGTCTTTAAAATGAGGGAAATCAGCCAGATGGCTTCTGAGTTCCCAAAGATTTTGTATATACTCATATAAGCCTAGGATGTTTCCTCTAATTAAAAAACATATATAACCCTTGAAGACAAGGACTATTTGCTTTTCCCTTGTACCCCCTGCACCTAGAAAAAAAGTGCTTCAAGCATACTAGGTGCTTAATAAATGATTACTGAATGAATGAGTGATTGATTGATCACCATGGGTCCAGAGCCCATTGATCTTCAACTTCAAAATTCTGAAATTCACTGTGATCTCTAGAAACAGAAACTAGGAAAGGCCTAAGATGATGTGACTCAGAAAAGGAGGACTGGACTAGAAATGATATTTCAACATCATCCATCAACTTTATTTCCCCTTTTTAAAATTTTTTCCCTAATTTTTAAATAGAATTATTTAAAATTTAAATTTTAAATAAAATTTATTTATTGCTACACAAGTGTGAGAGTGCTGAGACAGCCAAGTAATGAACTATGAATGACATCCATGAATACCCATCACCACTACCAACAGAGAGAGAGAGGGACAGAGAGAGACAGAGAGACAGAGAGAGAGACAGAGACAGAGACAGAAAGACAGAGAGAGACAGAGACAGAGAGAGACAGAGACAGAGAAAGAGAGAGACTGAGACAGAGAGACAGAGAGATAGAGAGACAGAGAGAGAGACAGAGACAGAGAGAGACAGAGACAGAGAGAGAGACAGAGACAGAGAGAGACAGAGACAGAAAGAGAGAGAGACAGAGACAGAGAGATGGAAAGATAGAGAGAAGAAAAGACATAGAGAGAGAGAACACCATGGGAAAAGGAAACTCATGGCAAAATCCTGATAACCTGCTCTGAGTTTTTCTCTCTAATGCATATACTTCAATTTCAACAAAGAACAAGAAAAATTCAGAATTAGAACTAACCTCAGTGGTCATCCATTCTAATTTGTACATGACAAAGAAACTTCCTGCAGCATATCCATTCAGTCTTTGCCAGAAGATCCCCCATGCAGGGGTCCCACTACTTCCAGCCTCTTATTGAACTACTCTACCCACCTACAGCTTGGCTTTTGTATTTTCTATTTGCTATGCCAGCTGTCTTATAGGACCTTAAAGGTGAAAAAGTTCAATCCTTCCACTTTAGAGATAAGGATACAGAGATATGGCATGATTACATTTTTCTGAGGCAAGAGTCAAATCCAGACTTTTGTGACTCCAAGTAAGATGCTTTTAACTACTTTCTAATACTCTTTCTCTTCTTCTCCTCCTCCTCCTCCTCTTCCTCCATACTAAGTATTGGTTTCAAGACAGAAGAGAAGTAAGTGCTAGGCAATTGGGATCAAGTTACTTGCAAAGGATCACACAGCTGGGAAGTGTCTGAGGTAAGATTTGAACCCAGGATCTTTCATCTCTAGGCCTGGCTCTCTTTCCACTGAGCCATGTAGCTCCCCTTTTAATACTTTCTCTCTTTCTCTTTCTCTCTTCCTTCCTTCCTTCCTTCCTTCCTTCCTCCCTTCCTTCCTTCCTTCCTTCCTTCCTTCCTTCCTTCCTTCCTTTCTCTCTCTCTCTCTGTCTCTCTCTCTCTCTCTGTCTCTGTCTCTCTCTCTCTCTCTCTCTCTCTCTGTCTCTCTCTCTCTCTCTGTCTCTGTCTCTCTCTCTCTCTGTCTCTGTCTCTCTGTCTCTGTCTCTCTCTCTGTCTCTCTCTCTCTCTCTCTCTCTCTCTCTCTCTCTCTCTTTCTCTCTCTCTCTCTCTCTCTCTCTCTCTCTCTCAAAAACCCTTATTGATTCTAAGACAGAAGTCTTAGTGGGAAGGGCGAGGCAATGGGGGTTAAGGGTTAAGTGACTTGCCCAGGGTCACACAGCTGGAAAGTGTCTGAGGCCAGATTTGAACCTAGAACCTCCCATTTCTAGGCCTGACTCAATCCACTGAGCCACTTAGCTGCCCCCTGTACTACTTTCTGATGACATCCTTTATGCTGGTCTTCAAGCACAGTTCTTTATTTCTAATGTGTTGAAGCCTTGCTCAGGTGACCCTTGTGTTTTGTGTGATCCTCAATTTAGTCTTTCATGACTGTGAGTTTCCATTGTTGGTAGCCATACAGCATGATTAGAAGAATTATCATATCAAGCTGATCATGCCTAGCATGTTATTGTTCTCTATTGAATAATTGTCTACTAAAATGGGGTTCAGTTATTGAAATTTGAAGACAAGCCAAAGTCTTGAGCACCCTATTCTACTGTGTGCTTCTGCCTGTCTGTTAACTCATAACAGACATTTTTCTTTCCCTTTTTTAGGGTCACCTTTCTTTATTTTGAATATTTTTCCATGGTTACATGATTCACAACCCCCCTCCCAAAGCCAACAAGCAGATCCACTGGGTTATACATGTATCATGGTTCAACCTCTATTTCTAATAACAGACAATTTTCAATTCGTGGGATCATCGCTTATCTTGAATTAATTGCACCTTGGGTGAAACGTTGGAAATATTCTCCTGTCATCGACCATACTGGCCAGTCATCTCTGGGGGTGGATCACTTCTTGGCACCGCTCCTATGGATGGCTCAGTTCACACGCTGGACGTGAATCCTTGCTCCCTTCAGTTTCACACCATAGAATTCTGAACGTGAACCTGCATTTGAGCCTCAGAGTTCTCCCAGCATTCCTTCACTGGGGACCCTGAAATTTACTGAGAGGCCTTTTCATTTTAGGTTGCTTAAGGCCACCTCCTGGATCTCCAGTGAAGAGGTGACTGAGATTCCTGCAGAGGGCACTTCATTGAACTTGAATACAAACATCTGTTCTCTACTTTCCCCAACCTCGTCATAGGACAGAAGGAAAGACTGAACAGGAGCAGAAAGTTAGAACTGGAAGGAGCTTCCTACATCATCTGGTCTAAACAGCTCATTTTCTCAATAAGAAATGAGACCCACACAGTTTAAATGACTTGTTAAATTGGGTCCAACCCTTCATGACTCCATGTTGGCTTTTCTTGCAAGGATACTGGCGTGGTTTGCCATTTCCTTCTCCAGATCTTTTTTTACAGATGAGGAAACTGAGACCAACAGGATTAAGTGACTTGCTCAGGGTCATTTAACTAGTGAGTGTCTGAGGCCAGATTTGAATTTAGGAATGTAGCAAAGGAAAATAAAGGAATTCTGACCCAACCAGGCTCAGGAAGATTCTGATCTCAAGCCCCTGTCCATCATTCCTTGCACCCTTTATTTTCCATTGCTACAGGAAGAACAGTCTTCCTGACCCCAAGCCCTGTACCACCTAGCTGTCTTTAAATGACTTCCTCAAGGTCTTATTGGTAGTCAATGGTCCAGTGTTGGCTCCTTGACCAAAGTTCTTCCATTATATCACACAGCGGTAAATAGCAGCACCTACCTCTTAGGGTTCTTGTGTGAAGATAATATTTGGAAAATGCTTAGCGCAATGCTAGCACATAAAATGTTCGTTTCATTTCATTCCATTTTAGGATTAATCTATATAATGGTTCCAATATGGCAGTTTTCTTGCTCAAAGCAGTTATGAGAATGAGAAAACATAGATGAGCTGCAACCTGCCCTATTGGAGAGAATTAATACCCACTTTGATGAAATCATCGATATATCAGTGTTTGGATGTAAGAGGTGAAATGAAGTATTCCAGCCACCATGACAGTCAGCAATTAGCGATCAGCTGTGCTCAGTTGTCCATTGGGTGGAGGGAACTTAAAACTAAGAAGCCAGAATGAGGAGAGGGAGCCAGACTGAAGTAATTATTTCCCCAAAGATCAACTGACCATCAGATGATCAGCCAAAAACTATTATGGTCTTTTCTACCTTATTGTTTCCAAGAAGCCCAAGGAGACTCTAGAGAGATTCTGATCCACTTTTCATCTCCTAAGCCTCCAAGAAACTGGAGCCTTAAAAGTGGGAAAAGGGTTCTGGAGAATTCCTAAGCTCAAAGCCTAGACCGATACGATACCGAACCATCTAAAACAAAAGGGAAAAATCAATTCAAGCATATGGATGGTCTACTGTACAGTGCCAAACATCCAGATATTGAGGCTCATTGGACATGTCCAGATGTGTGGCAATATGGAGAAAACACATTGTATGTTTCGTTTCTCATCTGGTTGCTTTGCTGTCGTGAAATATATAAGAAAACGTCTTCATTTGATTATTTGATGTTTGTTTGTCAACTTTGAGCTTTCTGCAAAGCTGGGTTTGCTTGAGATAATAAGCTTTGTGTTTCAAATTGTCTGGTTTTCAAGAGTGGCTTCCCATAAAAAAAATTGCCATTTGAACGGGCACTATTCTTTTTATTAAAAAAAAAAAAACAACTTAAAAGGATCTTGAATTATTAAACCCCAGTTATTTTCCAGGCCTGAAAATGTTTTCAGCATGTTTCCCAAAGTTTCCCCGAGTCAGCACATAATAACACATCTTAGAAGACCTCAGTTGGAACCATTTCCTTTCCTTGAGATGGTCTTTTTTTTTTCCTGTGACCTGATTTTTTTCAGTGATCAGTTTTTAAGTTTTTAAGAAGGAAATGGTGAGCTTTTTTCCCCCTTTTCCTAGCCCACTTGGAGAAGCCTTCCTGTGGGAATTCCTCCGAGCTGAGGGACCAGTGCATTGACCATGTAATCAGATGCCAAGATATGAAGATGCCCATTTAATTTTTTTCTGGGTGACTTGGATTTCTTCATAATCCTCTCCATCTAAGAGTCAAACCAACAGGAAGCCACAGTTCATGGGCAAAAGAGTGAAAAACATTTTCAGCTCCAACTGATATTTCTTTTTGGAGTTTTAAAGCCATTACAACAAAGGGGAAGAATCTGAGCCAAGCCAATGAAAACTGGTCAAAATATTGCTTGATTGTGGCTGATCTCAAGACTGGTCCCAAAACACCAAAGAAATCTTTGGGGGTCATTTTCAGGATTGCTGAGACTAGATTTCTACATCGGCTGCATGGAAACACCCCTGAACACACATTTCCTGGGTTTATTAGATGAAATTATTTTTCATGAAGCTGTTTTTGTCATTACCCAGAGGCTGAAAAATGGCCTGCAAGAGAGGCTGAAAATAACTGGTGTAACTAACCCAGGCTGACTTTTAAACAAATGACTCTCAAGCTCTTGCATTTATCATAGCAGGGTAGGATCTTTGGAAAGATAAGCTGCATAACTTAATGGAAACTTCTTCTTGTTTCTGACTAGCAAATGGAGAAGGCTTCATAATTAATATCCATTCAGAGAGCTAAATAATTGGAGCATTTGATATTGAGGGATGAATGCTCCTTCTTTGCCCTCACCTTAAGCCATATTTATTAACGTGGAGGGATGCAGAAGAGGAGGGGTGTTGCTCCCCTTCTCCCTTGTATAGAATCATCATTTTCATAAATTATTCAACACATTTGGGCTCCTTTGTCTGGATGGGGGCTGAATCTGTGATTTCATCTAAAAATGGAAGTCTTAGTGAGGAAACGACTTTCCCCATGCTGATGAGCACTTGTCCTGGATTTTATAGTACTGGAGAGTTGCCTGGGTTACAATTAAGCCATTTGTCCCAGGGTGTATAGCCAATATATGTCAGAGGTGGGATTTGAACCCATGTCAGATGAGCTCTTCATCTATTATTTCCTGCTACTTTTCATAGGGTTTCTACTAACTGCTCTCTATGGTGCTATTGCCTTCTCTGTCTCCTCTTCTGGTTCTTATTTATTTTAATGCTTCTGATCGCTTATTTATTCCATTTTCCCCTCTTATTATTATGAATAAGAATTAGTTCAAACTATCCTAAACCAAGGTAAATATTTAATTGATGAACCACTGCTTAAAACCTCTCTTTTAACATGTTACTACATTGCTTTGTGCCCACTTAATGTCTCCCCACTCCACCCTCCAAAAGTGATAAAACATGGAGAGTAAATGTAAAAATAGGTGTTGGAAAATGAACAATAACAATTAAAGGTGACAATTAAATAGTATTTTGAGGTTTACAATTATATTTATTATTAGCCCCATTCTACAGATGAGTAAAGATGTCTGAATAACTTTCCCAGAGGCACATACTCAGAAGATGCAAGATTAAGATGTAGGATACCCTTATTCCAAGAACAATGATCTACTAGCAACATAAATAAAAAGCTGGGGCTTAAACCAATGGATAGAAGGGAGGTGGGAACTATCCAAATCTCATGCAAACTGTATTCCCATTTTCCTTTCCTCTAAAAAAAAGTACCCTGTTGTAATTTCATAGAATCTCAAAGCTAGAAGGAATCACAAAGATCTGGCCCAACCCCATTGATGATCCAAAATCCCCTCTATAAGATACATACCAAGGAGTCTTCTAGCATTTATTAAAACAAACAACAACAAAAAAAGTTCCATTTATATGGGAAAATATCTGTCATCTCCAAAGGCAATCCATTCTACTAGGGGCAAGTTCTAATCAGAATGTCTTTTCTCCCATCAAGTCTACACTGGCCTCTTGGTAGCTCCTTTACTCTTTCAATGTCTGCCCTTTGGATTAAATAGAATGAGTCTCAATTACCTCTTTTCTTAGGAAAGCTTTCCATATTCTTGAAGGAAGCTATCTTGTCTCCCATGAGTCATCTCTTCTCCAGGACTAACATATTCCTTAGGTCCTCTTCTTTCTCCTCCAATTTTGGTTATTCTTATCAATGTCCTTCCTAAGGCACCAAGAACCACACACAATATTCCAACTGAATTCTGATGAAGGCAGCCTATAAGACTTTGCAATTCCTAGAAGAGATGCCTCTCAGTAAAGTTTCCTGGTCTGCCACATTACTCTGCTGACTTCTATTGGGCCAGAAGTCTACTAAATCTACTTTGGCTAATTAGTAAACAGTTCTGAGAGAAGTTCTCTTTCCACTTAAGAAAGATGGAGCCAGAGCCAAATGGAGGAGGAAAATCCTAGACCAAAGTCAACAGGTGAAGGCATCAGAGTTGATCTAGCTCAGACAACCAAGTGGAACTTTTATTCTCAGTCTGAATAAAGTCAGCCTCTGGCTTCTGAAGGGAACCTTTCTCAAAGCCTTCTTAAAAAGGAGGTGGGTGGGGAAGAACCTTACCTTTCATCTTAGAATCAATGCTATATATTCTTATACAAAAGAGCAGTAAAGGCTAGGCAATCAGGGTTAAGTGACTTGCCCAGGGTCACACAGCTAAGAAATGTTTGAGGTTAGATTTGAACCCAGGACTCCCTGTCTCCCGGCCTGGGTCTCTATCCATTAAGTCACCAAGCTGCCCACTCAAAGCCTTCTAATAAACTATAACTCCATTTCACTGTTACCTTTCTGGGGAAGAAGGGCTGCTCAAAAACATCTAATGTACCTCTTTCAAAATTAGCTCATCCATCTTTCACAAAGATTTCTGTACATGGTAGTGTTTGTGTAGATTTGTCACAAGAGTAATCCTTCTAGATCTACAAATAGGTCTAGAAAAATACTGACCCTCTCTATAAACCAAATGATTACATCTTTTTGCTCCGATCAGTTGGCATGTTTAGTTGAAGGACATCTTCCAACTCTACCATTTAACATACTATATTCTTGTGCCCTGGGTTCCTTGATTTTTAATGGCTATTTTTGAATGACAGCACTAAAACCCAGAAGCTGGAGATAGAAAAGGTAGTTGTGACCCCATAGTATGGCAAAAGCTACATCATAAGCTGGTGGAGACTAGAAATATAGAGATCAGAGATCCAAGGAGACATTTTCCCAGATTTGGGTGACATCTCTTCAAATTGGTTTTCTAGACTGTTTTTAGAGACTTAAGAGAGTCAGAATAGAGTTATGCTGTCCATCTTGTTTGCCTCTCCTGGCAAGGACTAAGGAAAGCAGGTTTGACTGTTGATTATAGCCCGTCTCTGTTCCATAGTCCCAGGGGCTCAGTGGTCAGTGAGAGTTGGGAGCTGAGGAGCAACTTTCTCTCTGGTTCAGACATGATGGAGCATGCTTAGGGGCTACAGCATCACCAGAGGGAGTTTAGCATTTTCCCTCCACTATTAAAGAGGACTTTGTCTGAAGCTCATCACTCTGTCAAGCTAGTGGATGATCTGTTCTGAGAGCTGAGCTATGGGGAAGAAGCCAATTCTTTTCTCCAGGTACCTTGGGCTGCTATTTCCTTACAAAGGATTGGTTCCCAGATGGCTCGCCATTATGGTTATTACATAGGAAGCTGTTTCTGCTTTATATAAAAGAAAATCTAGCAGTGGCTAATTCTTTGTCTGCTGTGATAAATGGCAGCAGCAGATAGAGATGTGGGGGAAAGTTTTGCCCTTGGTGGGCAACTGGGTGATATGGATCTGCTCCAACTTAACTGAGATGTGAGCAGAGGGGGAAGAATGGATACTTATCCCATTACAAGTACCCAAATCAGAGACAACATAATGGCATAATACCTCTGGGCAGGCATACATTTATACAAGCATGTTGTTGTTCAGTCAGAGAGATTTCCAGGTATGGGGGACAAATTGTGAAAATAAACTGAATTAGATGATTGAATGTCTTATACAACAGTAATAAGGAGGCTAGTGTTACTGAATCCTAGAGTACCTGGGATGATGTTTAAATTTATATATGGTTAGGCTGAATATATTTAATTGGTGGTTACCAGGGATTTAATTTCTAAATCCCCAAATGAATTACTAAAGTAAAATGTAATTTATGGTACTGTATTTACAATAGAGGGAATATATTGAGAAAGAGATAAATGAGAGAGAAAAAGAGAGACAGAGAAAGAGACAGAGACAGAGAGAGACAGAGACAGAAGGAGAGACAGAGACAGAGAGAGAGAGAGAGAGAGAGAGAGAGAGAGAGAAAGAGAGAGAGAGAGAAAGAGAGAGAGAGAGAGAGAGACAGAGAGAGAGAGAGAGAGCCATACCCAGCCAGGGGAAAGGAGTCTCAAGACAATGGGCCTTTCCCAGAGGTTCACACCTCCAGAAAGGGCAAGGAACTAAGTCAGCCTTTACACTCATCACTATGACTATCTAAAAGGAAAGCAGTCCTAGGTCTCCTGCACAAGCTCCTCCAGGAGTCCAGTTCCACAGCCAAGTGACTTGACTCCAAGTATGAGTGCCTATCTTCCAGTTTCTACTCAAGTGTCTGTCTTCCAGTCCAACTTCAAGTGACTGAATAATCTATTAATTCTTCTTGTGTGCCTCTGTTTCCTCTATATAAAGACCTTTTTCTCTTGTGCCACCTCCCCTAAATTTAGACACTCCTCTCCAAGATTTCCCACTCTTTCACATACCTCCCACCCAGTGTATGAAATGGGTGGTCACACCTTTTTATGGTTAGTTTGCACCTTTTTATAGTTAGTTCACACCTTTTTATAGTTAGTTCACACCTTTTGTGGTTAAAATGGGTAGATATACTGAGTTAACACTTTGGGGATTAAAATCTAAAAATAGACCAGGGATTACAATTTTATCTTCACTATCAAGGAAGAGCTAAGTACCTTCAGGAGAGAGCCAACTCCAATCTTCACAATGAAGACCTGATAAAAGCCCAAAATGGTAGACTTAATTAACATAAGTAGAAGAGATCAAGAAAAGGTGGCAAGACTATACAGTAGAGTAATGGATCAAGATCCATTCTCCTAACCAGAAGGCTAGTGGAGGTGATGGAATCCCAGCTTAGCTATTTAAAATCCTAAAAGATGATGCTGTTAAAGAACTGCATTCGATATACCAGAAAATTTGGAAAACTCAACAGTGGCCACTGGATTGGTTTATGACCCAATCCTAAAGAAAAGATGTTTAAATTACTGGCCAATTGTGCTCTTCTCACATGCCAGCAAGGTTATGCCTAAGATTCTGCAAGGTAGGCTTCCTCGATAAATGAACTGAACACTTCCAAAAGAACAGTCTTATTTTCAAAGAGATAAAGGAACTGGAGACCAAATTGTCATCATTCACTGGATTGTAGAGGGAGTTGCAGAAAAACATCTACTTCTTCTCCATTGACTACACTAAAGCCTTTGACTATGTGAATCTCAACAAAATGTGTCAGTTCCTCAAAGAAATGGAAGTATCAGATCATCTTAGTTGTTTCCTGAGGAATATATATGCAAACCAAGAAATGAACATGAAATTTATAGGTTTAAAATTGGAAAAGGAGGACAACAAGGTTTTATATTGTCATCTTATTTATTTAACATATACATAGAGTACATCATGTGAATGCCAGGCTGGTTGAATCAAAAGTTGGAATTAAGGTTGCCAGGAGAAATGTCAACAATATCAGATATTCAGAGAAAGAAGCAAGGTCCTGGGTTCAAGTGTGGCCTCAGATACTTCCTAGACATGTAACCCTCGGCAAGCACTTAACCCTCATTGCCTAGCCTTTACCACTTTTCTGCCTTGGAACCAATGCAGAGTATTGATTCTAAGATGGAAGGTGAGGGTTTAAAAAAATTCTGGTTTGGGGAGTAAACCTCAAAAAGAAATATTACTGAATGGTGGTGATAGATGGAAAATCTGAAAGTGGCCATTGGAAACAAGGAGTATTTGAACTTTCTATGATCAGATTTGAGGAGCTGGGGTATGAGGGACAGTGTAGCCAGTGCTACAAAAGAGTGACCAGGGAGTTTGTGTCATTCAAAAGAAGTCAGATCTGGCAGAGTATACGAAGATGGAAATAAAAAGGGAAAAGATTTAAGATCAAAGCAGTGAGGGAGAAGGGTGCAGAGCAAAATCTGTAGGGTAAATGTAAAATCAGAATCGATGGGATAGGGTGGGAGTATTCTAATTGTTGAGGAATGAGTTCAGAAAGTTATCATTGTCTGAGGAATAAGAAGCTGATGTGGAGGTGGGGAAGATGTAGGTTGAGCTAGTTGGTAGAAAGTAAACTGTGAGGCTGGGTCTTCTCATGATATGAAGGATCCAGGATGTCTGACTCTTGGGCATAAAGAGTACAATGCAAATGCCTTTCTATACTCTGCCAAAATTATTTCATGGAAATCGCGCAGTCTTGGCTGGCTTTGATTCTGTCTTAACAGTGACTGTGCTTTCAATGATCCAAAAATTATAGCGTGTCTAACATCAATATTCTTCTGGGGATGCTAAGGCTCTGTGATTCAGGAAAGGGCACTATCTCAGAAGAATTAAGGTGAAAGATAGCCCAAAGTACAGTGGAAAGATCCACAGTAGGCATAGACAGATTCTAGCGCATTACCAACAACTGACATTCAAGGAGATGATGTATAATTTTATAGTACATAGTTATAATGGAAAAAAAGTAGCTGGACCACTCATGTTTTCAGAATGGGAGCCAACAAGTGAGCAATTCAATTAGTACACTGGTATCCTAGTACTTCAATGAGTAGGTGTACTCTTGGGTACACTAGTAGCCTTAACACCTTGCAGAGGTCTTAAACTCATGGCCAGGAAACTGAGATACATGCTGCCTCGATGTCCCCAAACTGGGGCCTAAACTTGATTAAAAAGCAACTGAGTAATACTGACTAAGATAAATAAAACACAATTAAAAAGAGAAAACTTTAAAAGAAAAACAACTGCTTGATGACATGGGTCAATGGAATTTTGATTGGGGTTATAAACCCTAAATGATCACCCTAGTGCAGATATCAATAATATGGAAATAGGTCTTGACCAATGACATGTGTAAAACCCAGAGGAATTGTGTGTCAGCTATGGGAGGGGAGTTAGGGGAAGGGGAAGAAAACAACGTGATTTTTGTGATCCTGGAAAAATACTCTAAATTAATCAATTAAATATTTTTTTTAAAAAGAGAGAGAACTTTAATTAGTGGTTTTCTAAGTCAATATCCAGACTCCAGGGTTCTATCTAAGTTGACAACACCGATGTAGAGTGCTGCTTTTTGCCAAGATCACTACATGGCTTGAAGAAAAAATATTGAAGAATCGGGAAATTTCTGAAAACTCTATTGATTCTACATAATTGTGGCTCTGGGGAATGAGCTTGCTGCACATGCTTGGTTCAAGTTTCCTGTATTCTGTCCATTAAACATCATCTCTTTTGTCTGAGGAAATCATTTCATCCAACTCCATCCCATTCCAGGGTCATCCTCCCCTTCCCCTACCCTATACTCTTTGTCCAATTGCCTCAGTCATATATGAATATGTTTAAAATATGAAAAGCAAGGCCCATGGTTCTAATCTCATAGCTTATTTTCATGCTATTGTCTTTCAGGGTGTTTCTTGAGTCTAGAAGGATTGTTGCAAACACCATTGCCAGGTTTTTGGATTTAAGCCTGCTTTTGTCAGGCCAAGTTAATTCCAGTCCTTGGCCCCAATAACAACCCCATTTTTAAATCTTAATAAATATTAAATAGCCATGGACCATTAATATGTACTCAATTTCTGAACATCAAACTCTATTGTCACGCGTGTGATTTGTTTCACTTCTGTTTAGTCTACACCTTCAAACCTGCCTCACAACATGTACCCCAAAATAGGAGGGAAAGGAGGAATGCTCTGAACTCCAAACAGGGCTTGGATGAGCATATAAAACCTTTGGTTGAGGATGAAGTAAAACAGGTAGTGTTCCATCATTCATGTATTGGGCATATCTCCTAGTCTTCTGCCATGTGACATCCCAGCTCCTAGAGCCCCCACAATTTCTCTTCTCTTACAGCAAAATCCAAGATTATCCTTTTTTCTTCCCCCTATTTAGACAAATTACAAAGGAGAAACATGGCAGAAGCATTACCAGCCTCCATTCAAGTGTCACTAGACAACCAAGGAAATCTTCAACCCATTTTTTTAATGAAAAGATCACATCCCAAAGGATGAACAGGATGGTATCAGAAAAACCTGTGAAGACTTATATGAATTGATGCAAAGTGAAGTGAGTATAACCAGAAGAACATTGTACACAGTAACAAGAATATTGTATGATGAACAACTGTGAATGACCAATATTCTCAGCAACATCATGATATAAGACAATCCCCTAGACCCATGATGAAAAATACCATCCTCCCCCAGAGAAAGAAGTGATAGAGTCTGAATGGAAACTAGAATATACTATATTTCACTTCTTTTCTTCAATTTTTTTTGTTCAAGATAATTTCCACAAATGATTAATTTTAATTAATTTTAATTTTTATATATAATAAATAAATCACTTATTTATTATATATAATATATTTAAAATTAATTAATTAATTAATTAATATAGAAAAATGCTTTACATAATTGCACTAAAAAATCTATATCAGATTGATTACCATATCAGGGAGAGGAGAGAGTGGAGAGATTTTGAAATTCAAAAACTTAAAAAAACAAAAGTTGAATTGTTTTTACCTGTAATGGGGAAAATAAAATATTGTTTTTTAAAAGACTGAGAACACCTACCTAGCACATTTAAACTCTTTCAGTTTTATTTTTCTCATTGTAAGATGAAGACAAAAATAATTGCTCTATATACCTGAAATCATTTTTAAGATTAGAAAAGCTAATATATATAAAATCATTTTGTAAATTACAAAGCACTATACAAATATAAGGTAATATTATGAACTAATAGGAAAAGGAATTTTTACACTATTTAATTCAGCAAAATCTTAGAAACAATATTTTGACTTGATTAAATTCAGTTTATAGCTATAATTGATTTCCAGTTAATGCATTTTGGCAAAGATTATTTCTGATTAAATTTAATTTTGCTTATTTTAGTGGAATAAATATGGAAATATTATAGTATCATATCAGAAGCTTATTAAGGAGATCAGAAATGAGTTAGGTTTCCCCATTCATTTGCAATTATACCTGCACTCCACTACTTTTGATGTAGACCTAGCAGATTAAATATATAGCCTTGAAATAACCACAAAAAGAAAACTCTGCACCCCAAACCCCATTCTTCAAAGAAATGAATTTAAAAAGCATTAATTTAGCTCTCACCAAGAATTATCTGGAATGATGGGAACACAAGTACAAAAACATAGATAGTCTTTGCCCTCAAGGAATGCCCCATACATTATAATAGAGAGCAACCACACATATAGGAGACTGGTAGACAGGAGTCCAAGTTGGTTTGGTTTGGTTATAGGGTTAGTAAGTGGAGTCACGGAGAAGTAGGTTGACATGCCCTGACCAAATGCAATGAAAATTCATTTGATCATGGTTCCACAACTGGAAACACTTGAAAGATATATAGGGAGGATAGATAGATAGATAGATAGATAGATAGATAGATAGATAGATAGATAGATAGATAGATAGATAGATAGATGGGTGGATAGATAGATGGATAGATAGATGGATAGATAGATGGATGGATGGATGGATGGATGGATGGATGGATGGATAGATAGATAGATAGATAGATAGATAGATAGATAGATAGATAGATGGATAGATAGATGGATGGATAGATGGATAGATGGATGGATAGATAGATAGATAGATAGATAGATAGATAGATAGATAGATAGATAGATAGATAGATAGATAGATAGATAGATGGATGGAAGGATGGATGGATAGATAGATAGATAGATAGATAGATAGATAGATAGATAGATAGATAGATAGATAGATAGATAGATGGATGGATGGATGGATGGATGGATGGATGGATGGATGGATGGATAGATAGATAGATGGATGGATGGATGGATGGATGGATGGATGGATGGATGGATGGATGGATGGATGGATAGATAGATAGATAGATAGATAGATAGATAGATAGATAGATAGATAGATAGATAGATAGATGGATGGATGGATGGATGGATGGATGGATAGATAGATAGATAGATAGATAGATAGATAGATAGATAGATAGATAGATAGATAGATAGATGTAGATATAGATGTAGATGTAGATGTAGATAGGAAGGAATATGAATGGGTATGCTTTGGCTGATTAGAAAATGTCAAGGGAGTGAGAGGAAATGCGACCTAAACCCAAGTCTGGATGTAGTGATTGGCCAAAGTAATCATCTCTCAGGAAAGTGAGGCTGCAAAGAGGGAATTTAGGGTAGGAAACCATTAGTTCCCCAGAGTTTGATGTCTGACCTAGGCAATAGAATATCTAGTGAGGTAATATCTGGAAACTATAGTCACTCTCTGTGCATTTTGTCTGTTCCCAGAACTGTGCTATCTAGATAATTCTCCCAAGCTCTTCCCCACTCTACCACCTAGGGATGTCACAAATGGTAGACAACCAATCAAGTTTCATCCTGCCATGTGTACCAAGCTGTTACTGTGGGCACCAATGGAGTTTTGAAGTAATATAGAGAAAATATGGATTTATTGAAGTCCTTTTTTGAGTCCTGAGATAGCTCCTGATCAATGTTATGGGGAATGAGCTTGCTGAGTACGTGTGAATTAAATTTTCATTCATCTGGTCATAGTCCATTATTTTTTTTACAAACCACAACTCTTAGGGGCAGTAATATGGCACAGTGCATTGAGAGCCAGGCCAGAGACAGGAAGTCTTGAGGTCAGACACTTCATAGCTATGTGATCCTGGGCAAGTCACTTGAACTCCATTGCCTAGTCCTGAGACTTGACTGTTCTGCCTTGGAACCCATACATAATATTGATTCTAAGACAAAAGGCAAGGAAGGGTTTTTAAAAAACACACAACTCTGCCCTTATTTCCACAGTTACTTCCTCTTATTCCCTGAAAATCTTGTCCTGTCCATCTTGGTTTCCTAAAGGTATGGATAGAAATGTTGGGGGTTGGTCCCTTCCTTGTAATTGGCTAATGAAATATTCCTCAAGTCTAGATCAGTTATAGTAAATACCAATACAGAGCTCTCTACGTGACATCCTTTTACTTATTCAGGTCCAGCTTAGATCACTCTGGTTCTCAGCCAAGTTGACTCTCTGGCCTCCATAACACTCGTAAAACCCTTAAAGAACAAGAACACCTCCAGTTCGTTGGGTTGATACTCTGAAAAATTCATGTGAAACCACATGTAAGAATGACAGGATGAGAAAGAGTGGGAAGGATTATCACCTGCTAATAACGGAGGGGCCAGCCACATGAGGGAGAGCAGACACTTTCCAAAGTATCATTAATGCATGAAAAGCAGTTTGGATAATGGGAGTGAGAAAGTCTTCCATAGAAAGTGAATCATTTATTCATGAAGGTAGGTAAGTTCTCTATTGGATCTAAATCGCCAATTTCCAACTGAACATTTACTGCTTGTAGAAATTCACAAGGTACTATATGGCCCCATGAATTGGATGGGAATAAAATGGCATTATCATATAAATATATGGCAAAAGTGCGTACAGGGATAAATAGTCCAACAATTTCTAACCTATTCAGACTAAACAAGGTTCACATAAAATATTAAGGGTTTTGCCTACCGTTTAAGGCATAAAAGAGGAACATTTTTTATAGCATAAAATCTAAGAATGGGATACAAGAATCTCCCAATCCTAGTTTAGACCTAAAGATTTAGTCACCCCAAATACTATTGTCATTTGTCATGTCAATATCATTCTCCACATGCAATAAGTGAATTCTTGAAATGTTTCTAGAGGCATTTCATTTGTAAATGAATAAATACTCCATCCTTTGGGAAACTGAATGATCGAATATTAAGTGCTGTCACCGGAGATAACACTGATTTGTAGATGTCTAGGAGAGGCTTTGTGAAGAAAGGATTTCAAGCACAGACTGCATTACATGGAGACTTTCAATCAATCAACTGACAAGCATTTATGAAAGTTTCTTTACTATGTACCAAGTATGGATGGTTACTGAGGATATACAGGCAAAATCAAATCATTCCTGACTTCAGGTTAAGTGACTTTCCTAAGGTCACAGAGTAGTAAGTGTCAGTCAGGATTTGAACCCAGCTCTCTATTGACTCTGCTATACCACCTCTCATTCAAAGGAAATATAAGGTAATTTTGATGGAGATAGACACTCATGGCTGAATGATTAGAAAAGTGTCATGGGGGCAGTTGGGTAGCTCAGTGGATTGAGAACCAGGCCTAGAGACAGGAGGTGCTAGGTTCAAATCTGGCCTCAGACACTTCCCAGCTGTGTGACCCTGGGCAAGTCATTTAACCCCCATTGCCTAGCCCTTACCACTCTTCTGCCTTGGAGCCAATACACAGTATTGACTCCAAGACAGGAGGTAAGGGTTTAAAAAAAAAAAAGAAAAGTGTCATGTAAGGAGTTGGTGCTTTAGCTGAGTTTATATGGGGATAATAACAGGAGGAGGTAAAAGAAGAGTGACTTCTATGAACCTTTCCTTGAATTCTCCATCTTCTCTCTGCAATCTTCTCACCTCCCATGAGTTCAATTATAGTATCATCTCTATGCAGATGAATTCTAGCTCTATAGATATATATATATCCAAAGACATCTATATTTGCCTACATATTGATGAACACTAATGTATTTATGTATCTATAATTACATATATTTATCTATATATGCACATAGGTGTATATAATAATACTATCTAACGTGTATGTGTATGTCTGGAACTGTGCTCAGTGCTTTACCATTTTTATCTCATTGGGTCCTCACACCAACTCTGGAAAATAGTTTCTATTATTATTCCCCATTTTGCAGATGATGAAACTGAGGCAAACAGAGGTTTAAGTAACTTGCCCAGGATCGCACAGATAGTTAAGTGTCTAAGGCTAGTCTTGAGGGAGAGGGAAGGAGATAGGAAAATAGGAAAGGAAGAGAAAGAGAGGGAGAGAGACAGAGACAGAGAGGGGGAGAGAGAGAGAGACATAGAGGGAGAGAGGGAGGGACAGAGAGAGAGAGAGAGAGAGAGAGAGAGAGAGAGAGAGAGAGAGAGAGAGAGAGAGGGGGGGGGAGAGAGAGAGAGAGAGAGAGAGAGAGAGAGAGAGAGAGAGAGAGAGAGAGAGAGAGAGAGAGAGAGAGAGAGAGAGAGAGTTCATCTTGGTCTTTCTCTTGAATTTTGACTATTGACATCTTGAATTTGGCATATCCAAAGCTGAAGTCATCTTCTTTCCCACCCACCTACCTCTTCCTAACTTATTTTCTGCTTTGTCTTTTCAGTGTACTATGATCCTTCCATTCACAACCGAATAGACCTCTTTTACTCTTTCTTCTTAAATCCTCACCTTCCATTTTAGAATCAAAACAATGTATTCTAAGGCAGAAGAGCAGCAAGGGTTAGGTGGTGGGGGTTAAGAGAGTACACCAGGATCACACAGCAAGGAAGTGGCTGAGGCCATATTTGAATCCTGGACTCCTGTCTTTGGTCTGGCTCTCTATCCACTGAGCCTCTTAGCTACCTGCAGAGCCCCTTTACTCTACCCTCTTCCCCTCACACATCCAGTCAGTTGGCATTGTCCATCCACAATGTCCCTCTGACTCCTACCGTACCACCCTAGTGCAAACCCCCATCACGTCTTCCCTGGACTTTGCCACTCGTCTTCCATTGGTCTCCCTAGCTCAAGTCTCCGCACTCAGACTTCAATCTCTCCTTCTCATGGCTGTCAGGGTGATATTCCTTAAGTAAAGTTCTGACCGGATCATCCCCTGGCCAGGCAGCTCCAGAAAAGCCCCGATGCCCTCCTGTACTGTTGCTTCAGTCCGCCTCATTCATCTTTAGTCCATGAAAAAAGAATCAGGATGTCCTTACAAGAAAAAATTGGAAACCGCAAAGCCTCAGAGGTCTTCAAAACACATTTTCTTTGTTGTTCCAGTTAGATGCTATTAGGTTCACAGGGCAATCTGGGCACTTTGGTTTATTTAATAGCAAGAAAGTCCTGAAGGTATTAAGTTCAGATTGTCAGAATGGAGTTTAAGGCTTCCTCCACTCCTTTTGGATTTAATTTCTCAGGTTCCAAGTCGATTAGCTTTCTGAAGCCACGTAACTATAGAGTCCAATCCAATACGTTCTCATGAGGGTCTTAGCAATAACTCTATGAATTCTAAGCACAGAGACAACATGTTGGTAAAGAGAAATACTGAAGAAATACGGAGAGCATCTGGGCTTTCATTAGTGTGGGAGATTTCTTATAAGGGGACTCCTTCCTTCTCTTGCAGATTGCAAACGTCCTACAATTTCCTGGCTAAGTCCTAGGGAGTGTCCTGAGGCACCCTGAAGTTCAGTGACCTGCTCAGGGCCACCTAGAATAAGAGCTAGGATCTGAACCTCATTCTTCCTGCCATGCAGCCTAGCCATCTATCCATCAGTCATACCATTAAAATGAGCTAAATGTTAACAATCATTTTCATGACTTAATTTCCTTTTTTGAATAATTAATTAATGAGTTTATTCCATTAACATTTATAGTCCTTTTATATTTATATATATATTTATAGATCCCACCCTTCTTGTGCTAGAGAAAGTATCATTTAAAAACAATATCTACATATTGTATTATATAGTATATATATATATATATACATACATATATATGTTCTCTTCATTCTGCTCATTCCACTTTCATGTAGATCTTTTCACATTTTTAATTAACCTGCTTATTGTTTCTTATGGCACAGAAGTATTCCATAACAATCATATACCACAACTCATTCAGCCATGCCCCAATTGATGGCCATTCCCTCAATTTCTAGCTCCTTAACCCCAAAAAGTGTTGCTATAAATATTTTAGAACATACAAATTCTTCTCCTTTTTCCCTGATGACTTTAGGAAACAAACTTAACAGTGGTCGCTGGCTCAAAAGCTATATACCATTTGGGTAAAATTCCAGCTTGTTCCCTAAGATTGTTAGATCAGTTTATAGTTCTACCAACAGTATTAGTGTCCCTCCAATATTTTCATTCTACATTTTTATCATTTGAGGCCATATGATAGGGGTGAGATCTGAGACATCAGAGCTGTTTGGATTTGCATTTCTCTAATCAATAATGATCTAGAGTATTTTTTCATATAGTTACTTGTAGCTTAGATTTCTTTATCCAAAAACTGCCTTCTCGTATCTTCTGACCATTTATCATTTGGGGAATGGCTCATATTTTTAAAACTTGACCAAGTTCTCTAAACATTTTAGATATGCAATCTCTATCTGAGAAGCTCTCTAGAAATAGTTTTTGCAATTTTCTGCTCTTCTTTAATCTCATTTGCATTAGTTTCCTATTTCTTAGTAAGAATGTCCTCTATTGTTTCCTCCCTTCAAAAACAAAGCACCACCTCTACCTATCCCCCTTTCCTGAGTTGGATGAACCCCAGCCTCATTTGACACTTACTATATTCCTTCATAAGCCTCCATCGGGTTTCTTTCAAAGGCAATTGCATACATCATTATTCTTATTCTCCATTTCCTTGGTAGCCTACTGCTTTGAAGGTCACTTGTTTAAAACTAACCTTAAAATTTTCATCTGGTTTAAATATTCTGCTATTGCCTTCCACACCTCACTTGCAAGTCAATTCCCATTTACAATTTCTACAGCTGCAGCCTCTGGGCAAGCTATTGATTCCATGTCTCTTTGCAAAAGGTTACTAACTTCATCAGCAAGAAGGACAGCAATTACATCTGTTAAGATTTGCTTATACCTTGTTACGGCCTCCGAAGATATTTTTGTTTTCTGTCTGTTTAATGGTATTGACATTTGTTTTGACCATTGTTCTGAAGAGACCATGGGCCAGATTGCTATGGGATAATATTACCAAATTACTTGCCTGTAAGCCTTCGGTTCTGGGACACAGATTTGAAGTTAATCAAGCTGATATTTTTGGCAGCAAATTCTACATGTTGTATTACTTTCCTGTGTCCAGAGGCATCTAAATTCTGGAGAGTCTGGGTGAAGAGAGCAGTTGAGGAGTGATTTTGAAGCTCAATTAATAATAATTTGGAATATAACAAAGAGGAAATTAAGCAGAGTGCTTTGAGGGTTGGCACAACTGGAATTAGGGTGGATAAAATGGGACTTTGCCAGGTCCTTTCTATCGAGGGGTAAGAGCTGAAAGGGAACTTCAGTTATCTGTTCTAGACCCTTCATTGGACAGAGAATAAACAGAGAGATTTTAAGTTGCCCAAGGACATATAGATAATAAATGGCTAAGGAAGGATTTGAACTTGGGTCCTTGGTTTCCTAACATAGTGCTCCTTCCATTATAATTAGGCAGCCTCAAGTACTTCATGTTGCAATGGAGAAAATGGGGACTTGGGGGTTGTTGGGAGAGAATCACCCAAGACCACATGTTTAGTGAGTAGAATTGAGAGTAGAATCTGAATGAAGAAGTAGGCTAGGTGATGAAAATGCCGAAAACCAAGAAATCCTCTTGGGGCATGTCTTGTCTCAGACATGAGTGAGGAGAAACAATTAACCGGTCAAATTGGCACAGAAGAAAAATGTCTGACCATTTCAGTATAACCTGTGACTAGCATCAAGACTTTGGTATCTGCAAAAACTGCCCCAAAGTCATAAACAAGAGGCCAAGTGATACAATGGAAAACCAAGTGGCTGTGAAGTCATTAAACGTGGGATCAAGTCCTGACTCTGCCATGAAATATCAGGGCTATCTTAGGAAAATGACTTCCCTTCTCTAAGCCTCAGTTTTCCTCATATAAAAGGTGATGGTGTTGAACCAGGAAACCTCTAAGGTCCCTGATGGCTCTAAATCAATGATGCTATTACCATTCAAGAAGTAGCATGTCTGGAGGGAATCTCAATTCATAAGGTAAACAACAATTCTTTTCATTTTTTTTCTAACAGAAGGAGCTGTTATATGAAAAAGGTTAAAAATCCCTGGTTTGGGCAATTAGTATTGTCTTGCGAGGGTTGGGGGAAAGAACTTTTCAAAAGGCAGGCAGATATAGTGTCTGTTGCAACATACAGTAATGCTTATGGATTGGGCTTTGTAGATGTCTTCTCTCATCTTGATTTCAAGTCCTCCAGGGCCACTATATTTCATTTCTCTAAAAATCATTTGCTGGGGCTGCTACTATTCATCAGTTGCAGAACCTGAATCTCAGATCAATCTCCTGGTAGACCAGAAAACCATGACATGCCACAGCTCTTCTGGTCTGAGGATTATAGCTCTTAGACATTCCACCTTTAAAACTGACTGGGTCCACTTTCAGATATTCTTCTCAAGCATCTATGCATGTATCCCTAGAGATCCAGGCTTGGTGGAGAAAGATGAGCTCATTAGAAATGAGATAAGGTATAAAGTTCACTCTATTTCCCTCAGATGAATTGAATTAGTGAAAACCGACAAAGCCATTGGATCCTTGGCCTTTAGGATTCCTTAGAGATTTTTAGGTAGACTGTTAAAAATAGTCTAGAAAATATTTTCTTTCCTTAGAAAAGAAGAAAATCAGAGTGGACCTTAAAACTGAATGAATCTGGGATCCCAGGATATCTGTAAGTATAGAATCTCATTATACTATACTATGGCTTCCCAACATCTAGATTTATATCAAATCATCCCTTTCTTCCCATTCCCCAAACGTGTAACAACTGCCTACAGTAGAGATTCTTTTTTATTTTTTTTAATTTTATTTAGTTGATTAATTTAGAGCATTTTACCAGGATTACAAAAATCTATAGTAGAGATTCTTAATGTTTTTAAGATCCTAGACCCCTGTGGGAGCCAGGTGAAGCCCATGAACTCACTCTTAGAATAATGTTTTTTAAATGCATGAAATAAAATACATAGCATTATAAAGGAAATGAATTATGTTGAAATACAGTGATTGAACTATTTTTAAAAACATATTCAAGGAGCCCAAATTTGTTAGGATTGGTATTTCCTTGATGTCCCTTATTTCTTCTCACCCACAACCATGGAAAGCTTTATCTAAAAAAAAAAGGAAGAAGAAGAAGAAGAAGAAGAAGAAGAAGAAGAAGAAGAAGAAGAAGAAGAAGAAGAAGAAGAAGAAGAAGAAGAAGAAGAAGAAGAAGAAGAAGAAGAAGAAGAAGAAGAAGAAGAAGAAGAAGAAGAAGAAGAAGAAGAAGAAGAAGAAGAAGAAGAAGAAGAAGAAGAAGAAGAAGAAGAAGAAGAAGAAGAAAGAAGAAAGAAGAAGAAGAAAGAAGAAAGAAGAAGAAAGAACAAGAAGAAAGAACAAGAAGAACAAGAAGAACAAGAAGAAGAGGAGGAGGAGGATGGGGGAAGAGGAGGAGGAGGAGGAGGGAGAGAGGGAGGGAGGGAGGGAGGGAGGAAGGAAGGAAGGAAGGAAGGAAGGAAGGAAGGAAGGAAGGAAGGAAGGAAGGAAGGAAGGAAGGAAGGAAGGAAGGAAGGAAGGAAGGAAGGAAGGAAGGAAGGAAGGAAGGAAGGAAGGAAGGAAGGAAGGAAGGAAGGAAGGAAGGAAGGAAGGAAGGAAGGAAGGAAGGAAGGAAGGAAGGAAGGAAGGAAGGAAGGAAGTTACCATGTCTTTTACTATATCCTTCCCTTGAGACCAACTACAAAGACTCGTTTGGCATGTAATCATTCTTCACGAGCTGACCTTGTTCTACATTTCCAGTCTAATGACATACTACTTTCCTTGACATACTGTATGGTCCAGCCAAGTTAGCTTTATTGCTGTTTCTTCTGCCTGTCCCTTCATCTCCTGTCTCCCTCGTGACTCCAATGCTAGTCCTCTCATAGTTCAGATCTTGGGTGGGGAAAAAATGAGGCACTCACTAATCACTGAAGGGTTCACAAAGGGAGGTTTGCATTGCTCTAACAAACAAAGATATGCAACCCAGTGACATTTAACTGATCTTGAAAGTATAAGTCATTGGAGTTTATAGAAAAGAGAGAGCAACAAAGTCAAATGAGAAAATCAGTCTGGCAGCTGAGAAGAATGTGGATTGAAGCAGAGAGGGACTTGAGTAGAGATAAATTGAGAGACCTCAGCAATAATTCATGGAAAAGGAGAAAGAAGCCCAAATTCGACTTGTGGTCAAATGTATAAAAATTGGGACACATTTCAATCCCACCCTTAATTGTGAAGAGTCAGGAACAGAAGTAAGAGATGTTGAGGAAGAACTGATGGGTGGAG
Organism: Monodelphis domestica; assembly: GCF_027887165.1. Taxonomy (NCBI): domain Eukaryota; kingdom Metazoa; phylum Chordata; class Mammalia; order Didelphimorphia; family Didelphidae; genus Monodelphis; species Monodelphis domestica. The sequence goes on along the minus strand of NC_077233.1, from coordinate 27,120,618 downwards.
GGAGTGAGAGAGAAAGAAAGAATTGAAGATGACTCCAACATGGCTACGATGGGTGATTGGGAAGATGGAAGTAACCCAGAAAGCACTGTCTGGAAAGAAACCTCTCATTTGGGCCTCTGTTTTCTCTCCTCTGCATTATTGCAGTGGTCTATGGATTAGTCTCTGTGCCTCAAACCCCTCCTTTCTTCAATCCGTCCTCTTCTCAGTTTGTAACATGGATTTGGCCATGCCACTTCTTCTACTCAATAACTCCAATGGCTAAAAATGTCTAAGATAAAGTATAAATATATGTTTGGCATTTAATACTCTTCTAAGCTTACGGTAATAGTGACGGAGCTACCCTGAGGCTCTGGTTGGAGCACCTGAACTCAGTCTTGAATTGGACCTTGAGTGAGGATCAGGGATAAGATCTGACCTTGGATTATAGAAATTAAAAGAACTAAATAGGGCCAAGGAATCAATGACCACAAAACCCCTGAAACCTGAGGCACTATCCCCCAGCACCCCAGGAATCCTGGGACTCCAGCATAAAGATAATAATTAAATTTACTTTCCTGGCAGCTAAATTTTTTTAACGATCTAGGAAAGAAGAAAATTCAATTACTGATAGCTAATATGAGGACAGAGAAGACATGAATTCATACTGAGAGGGCAGTGAACTAAATACACCTACTTCTAAAACTGGAAAGAAAAACAATAAACAATACATTAAAAACCTTATGAGAATGGGCAGCTAGGTGGCTCAGTGGATTACAAGTCAGGCCCAGAGATGGGAGGTCCTGGGTTAAATCTAGCCTCAGATACTTCCTGTGTGACCCTAGGCAAGTCATTTACTCCCCACTGCCTAGTCCTTACCTCTCTTCTACCTTGGAACCAAAACAATACTGATTCTAAGCCATAAGGTAAGAGCTAAAAAAAAAAACAAAAACCTCATGAGATAAGTTGAGGAAATATTAGGAAAACAAAATAAAAGCAATGCAAGAAAATTATGAAAGATCATAAAAATGGGGGAAAGTTCCAGAAACTCACAGAAGAAAATAATTTATTAAGAACTAGAAATGGACAAAGAGAAGCTAATGACTTCCCAAGACAATAAGAAATAATAAAGCAAAATCACAAGAATGAAATAATAGAAGAGAATATGAATATGTAAAGTAATAGAAGAGAATATGAAACATCTTATCACAAAAACAACTGGCCTAAAAAAAGATCAAGGAGAAACAACATAAGAATAGTCAGATTCCTGGAAAGTTACAATCACAAAAAATTTTACACATCATATTCCAAGAAATCATCAGCATTAACTGCCCAGAAAACTTAAAACCAAAGGGTAAAATAGAAACTGAAAGAATCTACAAATCACCACCACAAAGAGACACAAAGATGAAAATGCACAGGAACATCATTGTTAAGTTCAATAGATCCTGAATTAAGAAGGAAATACTATAAGAAACAAAGAAGAAAAAAATAATCTAAATATTGTAGAACTATAGTCATAGTAATATAAGATTTAGCAGTTTCAACATTTTTTTAAACCCTCACCTTCTGTCTTAGAATAAATACTGGGTACTGGTTCTAAGGCAGAAGAGTGGAAGGGCTAGGCAATGGGGGTTAAGTGACTTGTCCATGGTCACATAGCTAGGAAGTGTCTGAGAGGCCAGATTTGAATCCAGGATCTCCCATCTCTGGGCCTGACTTTCAATCCACTGAGCCACCCAGCCAACATTAAAAGAATGAAGGTCATAAAACATAATTTTTCAAAGAGCAAAAGAATTGGGTTTATAACCAAGAATAACATACCTAGCAAAGTTGAGCATATTAATACGAGGTAAAAATGAATATTTAATGAACTGAAGGAGTTTCAACTATTTCTGGGGAAAACCCCAAAGTCATTAGAAAGTTTGATCTATAAGAAACATAGAAAGGTAATTATGGAAAACCAATTATAAATTACTCAAAAGGTCAAACTATTTAATCTTTACATGGGAAAATGTCATTTATAATCCTTCAGAATGAAATCATTACTTAGGTACTTTGAAAAGGTATATATAGATAGAAAACAAGATGGGGTTGATTTATAGAACTGAACTCATATCAAGAAATGATAGGGCATGAATGGGAGTGGGGGGAGGATAAGGAAGAGACTTGTGAATAAATTCAAGCATAAAAAGAAAAAGGATAGTAGAATAGATCAAAATCCAAAACCTGACAAGATGTTTACAAGAAACACACTTTAAAATGAGAGAAAAGCATAAAGTAAAAATAAAGGACTAGAGCAGAATATATTATGCCTCAGTTGATACAAAGAAAGCAGGGATAGCAATCATGATCCCTGACAAGGTTAAAGTTAAAATAGGTATAATCAAAAGAGATAAACAGGGAAATTGTATTACTTTAAAAGGTATCATAGATAATAAAGCATTAAAAGTATTCAACACATACGTATCAAATGTTATAACATCCAAATTTTTAAAGGAGAAATTACAGTTATAGATGGAAATAGATAATAAAACAATAATAGTGGGAGACTTTAATTTTCCCCTCTCATAGCTAGATAAAGCTAACAAAAATAAATAAGAAAGAAGTCAAGGAAATGAATAGGATCTTAGATAAGTTAAACATGATGGGGGGGGGCAGCTGGGTGGCTCAGTAGATTGAGAGTCAGGCTTAGAGATGGGAGGTCCTACATTCAAATCTGGCCTCAGACACTTCCCAGCTGTGTGACCCTAGGCAAGTCACTTAACCCCCATTGCCTAGCCCTTACCACTCTTCTGCGTTGGAGCCAATACACAGTATTGACTCCAAGACAGAAGGTAAGGGTTTAAAAAAAATAAAACAATTTTAAATTTAAAAAAATAAACATGATGGATATCTGGAGAGAATTGAGTGGGAATAGAAAAGACTATACCTTCTTCTAAGCCCTACATAGCACCTCTACAAAAATTAACTTTATGCTATGGCAGAAAAACATTATAATTATAGATATAGAAAAGAAAAAAATATTAAATGCATCAATTTCAGACCATGATGCAATAATCACAAAAAATTTCATTAAAGAGAATAATGATAATGGACAACATACCAAAACCTGTGGGATATAGCAAGAGCATTGATTAAAGGAAAATTTCTATTTCTAAAGGCTTATATTGATAAAACAGTGAAAGAAAAGTTCAATGAATTGAGAATTCAATTTAAAAAGTTAGAAAAAAAAGCCCCAACTAAACATAAAATTAGAAATCCTAAAAATTAAAGGTGATATCAATAAAACTGAATGTAAGAAAACCATTGAATTAATAAATAATTATAGTTGTTTTTATAAAAAATCAATAAAATTTATAAACTATGGGTTAATATGATAAAAAAAGATATCAAAACATTTTTATGTTTAATGCTAGTGACTTGATTTTGTCCTCTCGTTTTTATCATGTTAACCCTTAGTTTATTAATTTTGTTGATTTTTAGGGAATTATTTTGTTCAATTACATGAAGACAGATTTAACAATTCAAGGGAAATGGAATAATACTTGCTAAAATAAACATCTTAGATTATCAGAGGAAGAAATTGAATATATAAATCAATCAAGTTTAAAAGAAGGAATTGAATAAGCCACAAATGAACTTCCTTAAGAAAAAAAAGGATCAGGACCAGAAGAATTTATAATTAACTTCTACCAAGCATTCGAGGATCAACTAATCCCAATATTAAATAAATTATTTGAAATAATGTATAAATAAGCTTGTTTAAACTCCTTTTACAAAAGAAATGTGGATACCTTAACTAGGAAAAGTAAAAATGGAGAAAGAAAATTATAGACCAATCTCATAAATGAATCTGGATGCAAAAATCCTAAATAAAATATTGGCTAAGAGACTACAACAAAATGTTACAAAAATAATACATTGTGACCAAACAGAATTTATACCAGGAATGCAGGAATGGTTTCATATAAGGGAAATTATCCACATGAATGATAATATCAATAACAAAAGTAATTCTTAAAAACCATAAGATTATATTAACAGATACACAAAAGCATTTGATGAAATACAACTCTGATTCCTTTAAAAATAATAAAAACATATGCATAAAGAGGATTTTTCTTAAAATTATTTGAAGCATGTCCACCATCAGCAAATATTTTCTGTAAAGGAAAGAAGCTAGAAGTCTTCCTGAAAAGATAAGGAGTGAAAGAATGATGACAAATTATTACCAATATTCTTTAACTTTGTATTAGAAATGTTAGCAATAGCAATGAGAAGAAAAGGAAATTGAAGGAATCAGAATTGGCAAAGAGGTAATGAAACTTTTTTTGCAGATATTAGGATACATGTAGAAAATCCTAGAGATCCAACTAAAAAGTTAGTTGAAATTATTGATAATTTTAGCAAATTAGCAGGATATAAAATAAACCCACATGAATCATCAACAGTACTATATATTACTAACAAAGTCCTGTAAGAAGACATAGAAAGAGATTCCATTTAAAATAACCACACATATATATGATGGTAATGGAATACTATGGTGTTCTTTATAGAAAGACGTCCATGAATTGACGCAGAGTGAAATGAGCAGAACCAGGAGAATGTTGTACACATAATAACTGAAACACTGTGGGAGCTTCAGATATAATAGAGTTTGCTACTAAAAGTAATGCAATGATCCAGGATAATCCCAAGGGACTTATGAGAAAAAATGCTATCCACATCTAGATAAACAACAGCTGGAGAAGAAATGCAGAAGAAAACATAATTTATTACTTGTTTATATGGGTATATGATTTGGGGGGGTTTGAATTTAAAAGATTATATACTGTTACACAAATGAATAATATGGAAATAAGTTTTGAGTGATAATATGTGTATAACCCAGGGGAATTGCTTGTCAGCTCTGGGAAGGGTCAGGGAAGAGTTTTTTTTTTGTACAAATAATATAAATGTTGCTAAGATTAGAAGGAAAGCAGAGAATTGGGGGTGGGGGTTATAGATGGCCTCTCAGAGAGAGGTCTCACACTGAAAATACATAGAGAAATTTGTCCAATTCATAAGAAAAGCCATCCCCAGTTGGAAAATGAGGAAAAGATATGAGGACAATTTTAAGACAAAGAAATATATAGGTACATAAAAATGCTCTAAATCTCTACTGATTAGAGAAATGCAAACTAAAAATAATTCTGAGATATCGTATTACACCCATCCATTGACTAAAATGACAAAATGGCAAATGTTGTAGGGGATGTGGAAAAATGGGAACACTAATGCACTCTTGGTGAAGCTGTGAACTGATTCAACCATTTTGGAAAGCAATTTGGAACTACACCCAAAGAGTTAAAAAACACTCTATACCTTTAGACTCTTTACTATATACCTAAAGATACCTTTGCTGGGTCAGTTGCCCAAGGAGATCAGGGGAAACTGAAAAGGAACCATATGTTCCAAATTGTTTATAGCAGCTCTCTTTGTTGTGGCAATGAATTGGAAATGGAGGGGTTGCCCATCAATTGGAAAATAGCTAAATACATTGTGGCATATGATTGTGATGGAATATTACTGTATCATAAGAAGCTATAAGCAGGATTATTTTTTAAAAATTGGAAATAACTACATGGCATAATATTGGAAGAATAAATTTTGAATGTTACCTCCAGATGGTAAACTGAAAGGGAAAAATATGAAAAACTTAATTCATATGAATATGTCAGTGTCTCAGATGATACTTTTTTTGTTGCAGGGAGAGTAGGAAAGGCTAGAATACTTGTAGATGGGATTTATTGTGTTGGGAAGTAAGTTAAACATATAACATATTTGTGACTTCATTTATGTGCAATCTTCTTTTTTCTTTGTAGAGGGAAATATTTATTTATTTGGACTTATAAAATTTGGAATAAAAAAAATCTGAAAAAAAGTGTTTTAGAGTATTTTTTCACATGAGTATAGATGACTTTGATTTCTTCATCTAAAAACTGCCTATTCATATCCTTTGACCATTTATCAATGGGAAAATGACTTTTATTTTTATATATTTGACTTAGTTCTCTATACAGTTGGGAAATTTGAGTTTTTTTCCCAAAATTTCTCCCCTAACTTTCTGCTTTCCTTTTAATCTTGGTTGAATTTGTTTTGTCTATTCCAAACCAAAATGATCTATTTTATATTTAATAATGCTCTCTATCTCTTCTTAAAGTCCTAAATTCTTCCCTTATCCATAGGTCTGACAGGCAGACTAGTCTAGGCTCCTCTAATATGTGTATGGTATCACCCTTTATGTTAAGATTATGTACCCATGTTGACTTTATCTTGGTAGATGGTGTTAGAGATAGATCTCTTCCCAGGCTCTGCCATACCATTTTCCAATTTTCCCAACAGTTTTTGTCAAATAGTGAATTCTTCTCCCAAATGGTTGGATATTTCAATTTATCACACACTAAATTACTATGGTCATTTATTGTTGAGGTTCTATGCATCTAATCTATTCCACTGATCCACCACTCTGTCTCTTAGAAAGTACAGATTGTTTCAATGTTCATTATCATTTGTTTGTTCATTATTATATTGATTGTTCATTATCAATTATCATTATCAATGATTGTTCATATCATTCAATGATACAATGATTGTTGCTTTGTAATAGAGTTTGAAGTCTGATACTCTTCAATAGTAATTTTGAGAAGATAATTTCACTTAAGTGATGAGATTCAAAGATGATTAAGATTTTTGTTCTATTGGATTTAACTAGCTTTGTACACTTGAGTCCTAGAATCAAATATTTAGAAGTGGAAGGAATCTCATTCAGCCTTGCCATTGGACAGAAAGAAAAATGAGGCCCAGAGAAGTTAAGTTAACATGTCCAAGGTTAATGAGGTAGTAAATAGAGGCAGAATTTGAACCCAGATCTTTTATGGACAGAGTCCTTGGATCTCAGTTTCTTTGTATTCCAAAGAATCAAAGAATGGGTTGTCTAAGGTCACTTTGAGACTTAACATTTTATGAATTCAATGGAAACTGAGAGTGACCACCAGAAAAAAGAATGGACTTGACCAAGATTATATAATCTTGTAATAACAGAGCTTGATTGAGTATTTAGGTGTTTAGGCAAGCTGTTTAATTGTCTACACAATATGTCCTTCCTATGCCTGGTCTGGAACCTCCTCTTGAATTCTTTTATGTCTAAATCTATTGTGTACATCTAAATCCTAGGACCAAAATAATCAAGGGGCTTAGGATCATGCCATATAAGAAATAAAGGGTTTGGGGATGTTTAGTGAGGAGAAGAAATGCCTAAGAAGGGATATGACAGCTATCATAAAATAGTATATGAAAATGGATTAAACTTGTTCTGTTTGGCCCCCCAATGGTTAGGGTGAGGGGAAGCTAGAATAAAAAATAGTAGCATCAACAGTAGCACAAAGCACTGTTCCTAGCATCAATGAACATGAGTTCATAGCCCATCTCTGCTATTCTGTTATCTCAGGCAAGGCCAGGAACCTCACAGGTCCTTTGTTTCCTTATTTATAAAATGAGATTTTTTATATTTATATTTATAAAATGAGAGGCTTAGTCTAGATCTCGGAAGGATTTTTCTGTTCTAGATCTTTAATACTAAGTTGCAAAAAGGCAAATTTAAACTTGATCTAGAGCAAAATTTCTCACAAGTAGAAGTGTCCTAAAGAGGAAGGAGCTGCTTCAGGAGATAGTGAATTCCCAATTGTTAGGATTCCACATGGGTATTTGTTGGCATGTTCTCAAGGGAATGAATCATGAATGTGTTGGACTTTGAAGTCCCTTCTAATGCTTAGATTCTGTGATATTTGACCAGCAAAGTACTTTCTTTGCCTCAACATTCTACCAACATTCCCTGAACTAAAAATATTTTGCTCATGGAAAACCAAGAAAAATGTCTTTATCTACAAAAAAATACTCTGTTGTCATAGAAGAAATGAAACAGGTGAGTACATAAGGGGAAATGTTTCTTTTTTGCTAAATAATTTATGCTTCATCATCAGAACTAAGCATTCACCATTGGGAAGAAAAAAGAAATTATCTTAATTCAAGCAATTGGAAAGCTATGTTATACTAGTTACAAGCAATGCAAATGTCATTATTGTCAATTCTTACTTCTCTGTATTCCTGTGCCAAGAATAGTATGGATAACTGAAACCCACAGATAATCCAATAAGTAGTTTTCAACATTTCCTCCCAAAAAGCTATTTAACAGAGTCAGTCACTAACAAGTAGGGAAAGGTGATTAATTTCAGGTTCTCCTTTCATTTTTCCTCTGTTGCCCTCTAGTAGAGAGATTATTGAGCAATAAAAAGGCCAAAAAAAGGAAAGGAAAGGAAAGGAAAGGAAAGGAAAGGAAAGGAAAGGAAAGGAAAGGAAAGGAAAGGAAAGGAAAGGAAAGGAAAGGAAAGGAAAGGAAAGGGAAAGGAAAGGAAAGGAAAAGGAAAGGAAAGGAAAGGAAAAGGAAAGGAAAGGAAAGGAAAGGAAAGGAAAGAAAAGGAAAGGAAAGGAAAGGGAAAGGAAAAGGAAAGAAAAGAAAAGAAAAGAAAAGAAAAGAAAAGAAAAGAAAAGAAAAGAAAGAAAAGAAAAGAAAAGAAAAGAAAAGAAAAGAAAAGAAAAGAAAAGAAAAGAAAAGAAAAGAAAAGAAAAGAAAGAAAAGAAGAGAAGAGAAGAGAAGAGAAGAGAAGAGAAGAGAAAAGAAAAGAAGAGAAAAGAAAGAAAAGAAAAGAAAGAAAAAAGAAAGAAAAAGAAAAGAGAAGAAGCAAATGGCCTTTGTGTTTCACAAAGGGATTCAGTCAATCCTTAATGATCGAGTTGATTTTAGAGAAAGATATACAAGATAAACTAAAGAGATTCAAAGGGCTCCCAAAGGGCTCCTACCAGGGCAGTGCTCTGATCATTATCTTCAAAAGCCATGGAACAGTGAGCACCTCTCAAACACATGTTAGTTTTGATCAATTTCCTCTCTCAGGATACAGGCCATTGGAAAAATGGAGAGCATTGATTGGGGAATGGCTAGGCAAATTGTGGTACATTGATGTAGTGGAATTTTACTATGCCTTGAGAAATTGAGAATACAAATAATACAAAGTATGGGAAAACTTATTAGCTATTGCAAAGTATGTAGAATCATGAAAACAACATTTCTACTTACTACAGGAGAATAGATGGAAAATATCAATAAGAAAACAACAGAAACTAAGTGTTATGAATCACATCGACCAAGATTGGCCCTAAAGAAAGCATCTTCCCTCTTCTTTTCAGGAGGAGGGAAATATCACCAAGCAGCTAATAAACATTTGTTAAAGGCCTATTTTATATGCCTCATATGGTGCTAAGAACTGGGGATTCAAAGAAAGAAAAAAGGCAATCTTTGCTTACTAGGAGCTCACAGTTTAATGATGGAGACATTATTCAAACAAGTTTGAATAGACAGGCTTAACACAAGATAAACTGTTAGATACTCAATAGAAAGAAGGCACTGGCATTAAAGGAGATTGGGAATGTCTTCTTTTAGGAAATGAGATTTTAGCTGGGACTTGAAAGGAACCAGAGAAGTGAGGAGTTGCAGATGGATGAGGAATAAGAATTCCAGTCATGGAAGACAACTAGGAAAATTCTCTGAGCTGGAAGATGGAAATTTTTTGTTCCACAAAGAAACAGGAGGCCAGTGTCTTTGGATCAAAGATATGTGTTGGAGGGAGGAGGAACAGGGAAGGGCTAAATGTATGGTATGAAACTAGAAAGCTAGTGAGAGGAAGAATGTTTATAAAGTGCTTTGAAAGCCAAATATATTTGCTCCTAGAAATTAGAGAGCCACTGGAGTTTATTGAACAGAGGGGTGACAAAGTTAGATATATGCTTTAGGAATATTACACTGGCAGCTAAATGGAGGGTGGACTGGAGTAGAGAGAGAATTCGGTAGGCAAATCAACTAGAAAGCTATTAGAATAGTTAAGAGAGGGGAATCTAGGATGATGGGGAAATGGCATGAAAAACCTCAATCCTCTCTGAGCATCCTCACTAATAAACCTTAAAATAATGCCTCAAAATGAACACTGGAAGGGCAGACCCAACAAGAGGGAAAGTGGGCATAGAGTATCTGGTTCCCTGGAGTATGAGAAGAGCATCACTCACACAGCAAGGCTACACAGCCTCCAACAAGACCACACCAAGAAGAACCAGCACAAGCCAACAGCAAGCCCCTACTTCACATCTACTGCTCCATCTTCTGAACTTGGGTCAAAGCCCACTTCAAGACTTGGAGACCTACATAAGCCAGTAGCAGAGCATCCCAACACCCCACCCCTTGAAGTTCTAAGCCCTGGGGCAAGCCTACAGTGAGGCACCAAGCCCTAGCACAAGGGCAGTCCTCCTTGTACCTAAATGGTATAGGCACAGACTAAGGCTCTGAGCCCCTGCCCGAGCTTTCACTGAGGACCTGAACCCACCAAGGTCAGTCTACAATATGCCGAGCCAGTATGAGGCCAGAATGAGTCCTAGAGCCATGCCTAAGTCTGAGGGTAGGCCCTTAGCCCTAGCACAGGGCAGCTCATGGTGCTCTGAGTCCTGTAAGCCATTAGCAGGCCCCTGAGGGAAGCCAAACCAGCAAGGGGAGGTGGATTTCAAAGGCCCCAACCCAAAGGCCATCATGCCACTTTGGAAGAACTGGAACTTGCAAAAACCCAAAACTAGAGTTGAGGGTAATAGCAAGGAAAAAACAAAGTTTAAAGAGTCTGCCCCCTCCACCAAGAGAACAGAGTCCAACTTTAAGATAAAAATAGAAGTTGAGGAAAAGGCTAGGAAAATGAGCAAACATAAAAAAAATAAACACCTAATCAAAGGAAATTATTAAGGAGAAAAGAAAAACCAAAGCAGAGACTCAGCTAGAGGCAACGAGATCAAAGCAGCTAGATGCAAAAGTTTTTAAAAATGGGGATTGGTCATAGACTCTGGAAGAATCTAAAAAATACTTCAAAAAGCAAAAAAGAGAGGCAAAGGAAAACTGGGGAAAGAGATGAAAGCTATATAAAGCACAAGTGGCCAAATGGAAAAAGCGGCACCAAAATCTGTTAGCCAAATGAAAGTGGACATTTAAAAGCTCACAGAAGAAAATCGTTTCTTAAAAATTAGAAATGAGGAACTACAAGTTAATGACTTCATGAAACATCAAGAAATAATGAAATAATATCAAAAGAAGAAAAAAGAAGAAACATGAAATATCTCATTGAAAACAAACTGAGCCAGAATAAATCCAGGAGAGACAATTTATGAATTATTGAACTACCTGAAAGTCACACTAAAAAAGCCTAGACATCATAATTCAAGAAATTATCTAAGTTAATTGTCTTGATATTCTTGAACAAGATAGACAAAGAGAATTTTAAATAATCCATAGATCATCTTCTGAAATTAATCACCACATGACAAACCTATGGAGAAAAAGTGTCACCAAATTCAAGAAGTCTCAAGCAAGGAGAAAATACTGCAAGCACTAAGAATAAAGCTATATAAATATCATGGAGCCACAGACAGGATTACATTGGACTTAGCAGCTTCTACATTGACAGCTTAGAAGGCTTAGAATATTATATGCTGAAAAGCAAAGGAACTAGGTTTACAACTAAGAATCATCTATCCAATAAAATAGTATATCCCTTCAGTGGAAAAGGGGGTCATTTAATAAAATAGAAGATTTCCAAGCATTCCTGATGAAAAGACCAAACCTGAATGGAATATTTTATGTTCAAATATAAGACTCAAGAGAAGCAAAAAAAGGTAAACAAGAAAATTAAGAGAACAGTGTCAAAATGTTTATATACCTGCAAGGAAATAAATATATATATATATATATTTTAAAAATTTTTTTTTAATTTTTTAAAAACCACAACTTACTATGAACAGCTATATATGCTACCAAAACTAGTACCGCAAAAGAAATAGAATACCTTCAATAAGAAAATAAGCAAACTAATAGAAGACAATCAAGAAATCTTAAATGATCCCAATCTTAGAAAAGGAAATTGGATTAGTTATAAAGAAACTATGAAAGAAAAAATTAAACTCCTGGAAAAAATCAAAGAAAAATTCTATCAATTTTTTAATGAATAGATAATAACAATATTACACTGTCAAAAACTGAGAAAGAACTTGCTTTGAAAGGGACTATTGATGAGACTAATAGAATCCTAATACTTAAACCATGGAAGGACAAAGGACAGATGGATAACTTCAGACAAATCTCATTGATGATGTTCTAGCAATAGGAATACAATGCAAATCATATAAAATTTCAAGAAATACCAAATCACATTTTATCTTGATAGATATAGAAAAAATTAATTAAATACAATACTCACTTATGCTATTAAAAAACTTTACAAAATATATTCAGGTATAGAAAGGTTCTTTTTATTATAATTGAAGGTATCAAGCATCATACACTAGAATATTTCCCAGTAGATACAGGAATAAAGCAAGGATACCCATCTTTCCATTATTCTTTGAAATTATTGTTAGATGAATACAGAGAAATGCTTTAAAATGTACATGAAATGATGTGAGACAAAAAAATATACGCATTGACAGAAACAGTTCAAAGAGAAAGAATAATAGTCTGAAACTAACTGAAAGTGAATGTTACCCAATTACAAAGAAGCATAATGTCAAAGAAGACATCTCACCTTTTGACTTTAAAGGTATCTTTTATATCCTTATATATATATATATATATATATATATATATAATATAATTATATATATATTATATCCAAATATCCCTTACTCCATTGATAGTAAAACCTCCAGGCGGCTGGAATATTTTCAACCCATCCAATAGTCTTGCCCCTTCAAATTTTATCAGAGAAAGGTATTCACACAATGTAAAGGGATAACAATATGTTAGCACATTGTTGGCATAGTACCACTTCATCATCTGTGATTATATCCTGTTACTAAGTGAGCTGAAAGGAGTTAGGGAATAAAATCTCCACCTTGCATTTAATCTTTAGCAATTGACAGATATAGAGAATATGAAATACTACTTATACTTTAATTATTTTTTTAATCTAATTCAGCAAAGCCCAATCTTAAACATTCTCCTTTAACAAGGCATCTCCTATTCATATATCCAAAAGAGCCATAAGGTTTCATAGACATGGCCAGAACACTCTTGTGTGAGATTCCTTATCTGGCAGAGGAGGAGGAGAAAAAGGGCTGGTAATTACAACCCCAGAAGGATGGGCCACTCTAGCCATTCTTCATCCTTTCCATGTTTTCTTACTCTTCCTGCTCAGGCTTACCTTGCTGATGCTTTGGTACATAGAGCATGTAACTGTGCCAAAAACATTTACTAATGGTGCCACCAGAAATCCTGAGGGCTTTGGCCATTCAGTTATGCCTCTACTTTAAATACTCCTTATGAATGAATCAATGAAATAAAGAGTAATTGAATGAATGAATGAATGCATGCATAGTCTGGAGAAATTACAATAGGACTACTATAATTAATAATCCAAATATCTTTTAGCCTAATACTATTCCCTTAACTTCCTTTGTCCTCTAAATGAGCACTGAGCACAGAGGAGATCTTTGTGGATCTGGCCAGCTATTTTCAAGGGTTAAATTAGAAATTAAAAAGTAATTTTCAGAAAACTGTCTTCTAATGATGGTGTTCCCAAGTTCCATCATGTGTCTGTGTATCAAGATGCTAAGATGGAGATGACACTAAAAAGTCACAGATTCCAATGAGATATTGAAACATTATACACTATAGATGGGACGCACGAATTTTTACTTACTTCCAAATTTCTTCAATTTTTGTGGTTTCTGAGGTTACAGTGGAATCCAAGCTTCTTTGGGTTCAAGTTCATCTGTTCTTGACAAAATATGACTTCCTGTGTCAGAGGAAGAAAGTTGAAGTCAAGAAAAAACTTAGGGCAATTAGATGGAATCAATTTAAACAAAGCTATTTTACAAGTTAAATATAAATGAATCCGCATCACATTTCCCTAAAAATATATTGGTAAGGGAGGGGTGTAAAAATATGGGAGGAAAACTGTAGAGTTGAAATGACTTTCCAGGGTTTGCCCAAGTCCTGTAGCTTTATATGATATGGAAGTTCTGAATATCTTACATTTGGTAATGTGTCAAGAGACTAGAACAGACAAGTGGGCAGATCATAAGAGTGTCTGTCCTAAGACAGAATAGCTGGTGTTGGAAAGGACTTAGGCAGTGTGTCTAATGGTCTTCACATCTGGCAAGGGAGTCCCTCCAAATCTGCTGTCCTCTCCCCAATAGGATCTGGTTATGTGTTTGCTTCTTACTGGTTCTCCTCACTTTGGGTCCTTTATCAAAGCTGCCATGACTTTGAAATCATCTCGTAAGTCTTGTTTCAGAAATGAGTCCCCCCAGAACACTCTTGAGGGAAAAGGAGGCTACTGAGGAATTTAATATCATCACAGCAGGAGCCATAGTTTTCTGCTCCATCAAATGTCATTCACTGGATTCCTTGTTACTGACTGTCACTTTGTGTCCTGAGAATTTATATCCATAGATTACAGCTATCTGCAAAATATTTGCAACTGTATGGCATACACTGTTACTATGATACCAAGCAGCTCAGACAAAGACAGGAGAGATGCGCTTGGCCTGATGTCTATTCCATTTCGACAAAGAGAGGTCAAATGGAGAAAGTGTAGAATAGCCAGAATAATGGGCTTCTGGCTTTTCTGAGCAATGCTCCTGGAATACTTGAATAGAACGATAGGTTTGGTACCTGTCCCGGAATGGCATTGTACTCAAGGGAGGGTAGGTCTCAGGAGGGAAGGATCTGGAGTCTGAAAAATTCAATCAAAGTGGATATGCTTTAATTCTGAACTCCTGGGACTGCAAAATACATCAGTGCCACACATTTTTAAAAGTGCAGACTGCTGATAATTGGAACTCGCTTCTAGTATTTCTCAGCTGTCCAGCAGAATTGTTCCATGGACTTTACAAGGGTTAGTTCAAAAGAAACAATAGTATCTCATGGGAGACAGCATGCCATAATGGAAAGAACAACATGGAATGTATAACTAGAAGATATAGGTTCAAATCCCATTCTGCCCTTTACTATCTATGTGAGGATGATACACTTAATTTTTCTGTTCCTCAATCTGCTCCTCTGTAAAAAAAAAAAAGGTGTTGGACTAGAAAATATCAAAGATTGCTCTGACTTCTAATTCAATGATTCTGTTGTCCTGCTAATAAAAATAAATGCTGCAAAGGGATATACTAAAACTTCCCTCTCATAGCATCACAGTATTGAGTCATCCATGACAAGATATTAAACATGGAAAGAGAATTAGCTGAGAGAAGGTGACTGATAAAGAAAAGAATGTCAAGTGGCTAAGTGCAAGAGATTAGAAGTTAGGACTCATGGTGTGAATTCTGGGTATCTGTCCCTCTCCAACTATGTGGCTTTGGTTATCACTTAATCCTCATGTGTCTGTTAATCACACTTAAAATCTTGTTGGTGTGGGTGAGAAGTTCTCTCTGTACTGTCTTTACACAACAAACAAATCTTTGTTGACCTATAGTCATGTACAGGGCATGGTGCTTAGTGCTAGGAGTGACTTAAAAAGACGGATGAGCCATACTTTGTCCTTTTAATGCTCTATTCCACTTAAACCCAGATTTATTTAATCCTGTCTAACATATGTACAAAAATGAGAGAAAGAAAGAGAAGAAAATAAAGAAAGAGAGAGAGAGAGAGAGAGAGGAGAGAGAGAGAGAGAGAGAGAGAGAGAGAGAAGAGAGAGAGAGAGGGAAGGAGGGAGGGAGGGAGGGAGGGAGGAAGGAAGGAAGGAAGGAAGGAAGGAAGGGAAGGAAGGAAGGAAGGAAGGAAGGAAGGAAGGAAGGAAGGAAGGAAGGAAGGAAGGAAGGAAGGAAGGAAGGAAGGAAGGAAGGAAGGAAGGAAGGAAGGAAGGAAGGAAGGAAGGAAGGAAGGAAGGAAAAAAGGAGACCTGTGATTTCATGATGTAGGGAGCTCACAATAGAGAAATTCCTTTATATTGGCAAAGATGCAGAATCGACATTTGCTTTGAAACATATATTTTCAATGAGTTGACTGGAACACTGAATGGTAAATATCTTACCCAGGGTTTCATAGGCCAATATGCATCAGAAATGGGACTTGAGCACATGTATAACATGACTTTGAAGCAAGTTTCCTGACTACTACTCCCAAACTGTCTATTATATAGAAATAGTAATAAGGAATGCATATTATATATATATATATATATATACACACACACACACACACACACATATATATATTTAAAGGAAGAATGAATCAGAGAAAGAAAGCAAGTCAATAAATAATATTTATTAAATGAGATAAATGAAATTTCCTTGGATGAGTTAGTGGCAGATCAGGACTCGAACAATGATCTACATCCCTATCAACATTAAAAAAAAAAAAGATCCAAAGCTCAAGTAAAAATTAAGAACAGGAGATAAAGGTTGAATGCTATGGGAATAAAGGTAAAAATAGAAGTCATGGGAATAACCAAAGAGTAGTGACAAAAAAGAGAGTACATAGAGAAAAAATAAGAGATGAGACAAGAGCTGTGATAGGAGGCAAGAAAAATAAATGTCATATTATGAGACAAGAAATAAACCATCAGAGATGAGCAGGCAACATTATAAAGTCAAAGGAAGAGAGCATCAAGATGAAGGCTATGATTAACACATTAATATCATGAAATGAATTGTAAAGAACTAGAGGCATGAAGTGCAAAACTGTCTTTTTTTTTGAAAATTTTATTTAATTAGTCAATTTAGAATATTATTCCTTCGTTACATGATTCATGTTCTTTCCCTCCCCTTCCCCTAACCCCTCCCATAGACAACATGCAACTCCACTGGATTTTACATGTCATTGATCAAAACCTATTTCCATGTTGTTGATGTTTGCACTAGAGCCTACATATCCCCAGTCATATCCCCCTTGACCCATGTAATCAAGCAGTTGCTTTTCTTCTGTGTTTCTACTTTCACAGTTTTCCTCTGAATATGGATAGTGTTCTTTCTCATAAGTCCCTCTGAATTGTTCTCGGTCATTGCACTGCCACTAATGGAGAAGTCCATTACATTCGATTGTACCACAGTGTATCAGTCTCTGTGTACAATGTTCTGGTTCTGCTGCTCTCACTCTGTATCAATTCCTGAAGGTTGTTCCAGTCCCCATGGAATTCCTCCAGTTCATTATTCCTTTGGGCACAATAGTATCCCATCACCAACATATACCATAATTTGTTCAGCCATTCCCCAATTGAAGGGCATCCCCTTATTTCCAATTTTTTACCACCACAAAGCGCAGCTAAGAATATTCTTGTACATGTCTTTTTCCTTATTATGAAAAGTGCCTATTCATGTCCCTTGCCCATTTTTCAACTGGAGAATGGCTTGATTTTTTGTACAGTTGATTTAGCTCTTTGTAAATTTGAGTAATTAAACTTTTGTCAGAGGTTTTTGTTATGAAGATTTTTCCCAATTTGTTGCTTCCCTTCCTATTTTGGTTGCATTGGTTTTGTTTGCACAAAAACTTTTAAATTTAATGTAATCAAAATTATTTATTTTGCATTTTGTGATTTTTTCTAACTCTTGCTTGGTCTTAAAATCTTTCCTTTCCCAAAGATCTGGCAAGTATACTATTCTGTGTTCACCTAATTTGCTTATAGTTTCCTTCTTTATATTAAAGCCATTCACCCATTCTGAGTTTAGGGTGTTAGATGTTGATCCAAACCCAATCTTTTCTATACTGTCTTCCAATTTTCCCAGCAGTTTTTGTCAAATAGTGGATTTTTGCCCCCAAAGCTGGGATCTTTGGGTTTAACATAGACAATCTTGCTGAGGTCACTTGCCCCAAGTCTATTCCACTGATCCTCCTTTCTGTCTCTTAGCCAGTACCATATTGTTTTGAGGTCCACTGCTTTATAGTATAGTTTGAGATCTGGGAATGCAGAGCCACCTTCCTTTGTATTTTTTTCATTATTTCCCTGGATATCCTTGATCTTTTGTTCTTCCAAATGAACTTTGTTATGTTTTTTTTCTTCCAATTCATTAAAAAGTTTCTTGGTAGTTTGATGGATATGGCACTAAATAAGTAAATAAGTTTGGGTAGGATGGTCATTTTTTTTATGTTAGCTCATCCTACCTATGAGCAATTAATGTTTTTCCAATTGTTTAGATCTAGTTTTAATTACGTGGAGTGTTTTGTAGTTGTATTCATATAGTTCCTGTGTTTGTCTCAGCAGATAGATTCCCAAGTATTTTATATTGTCTAGGGTGATTTTAAATGGAATTTCTCTTTCTAATTCTTGCTGCTGAACTGGGATGGAGATATATAGAAATGCTGATGACTTATGTGGGCTTATTTTGTATCCTGCAACTTTGCTAAAGTTGTTGATTATTTCAACTAGATTTTTAGCTGATTCTCTAGGATTCTTTAAGTAGACCAACATATCATCCACAAAGAGTGATAGCTTGGTCCCCTCATTGCCTATTTTAATTCCTTCAATTTCCTTTTCTTCTCTAATTGTTACTCCTAATGTTTCTAGTACAATGTTAAATAATAAGGGTGATAATGGACATCCTTGTTTCACTCCTGATCTTATTGGGAAAGCTTCTAGTTTATCCCCATTGCAGATGATGTTTGCTGATGGTTTTAGATAGATACTGTTTATTATTTTTAGTAAAGGCTCTTCTTTTCCTATACCTTCCAGTGTTTTCAGTAGGAATGGGTGTTGTATTTTTTTCAAAGACTTTTTCTGCATCTATTGAGATAATCATGTGATTTTTGTTGGTTTGCTTGTTGATATGGTCAATTATGTGAATGGTTTTCTTGTTGTTAAACCATCATTGCATTCCTGGTATAAATCCCACCTGGTCATAATGAATAATCCTCCTGATCACTTGCTGGAGTCTTTTTGCTAGTATCCTATTTAATATTTTTGCATCTATGTTCTGCCTGGCTTTGGAATCAGTACCATATTTGTGTCATAAAAGGAATTTGGTAGAACTCCTTTTTTGCTTATTATGTCAACTAGATTGTATACTATTGGGATTAACTGTTCTTTGAATGTTTGATAGAATTCACTTGTGAATCCATCAGACCCTGGGATTTTTTCTAAGGGAGCTCTTTGATGGCTTGTTTAACTTCTTTTTCTGATACAGGATTATTTGAGTATTCTACTTCTGTTAATCCAGGCAATTTATATTTTTGTAAATATTCATCCATATCACCTAGATTGCCATATTTGTTGTCATATAATTGGGCAAAATAGCTTTTAATGATTGCCTTAATTTCCTCTTCATTAAAGGTGAGGTCTCTCTTTTCATCTTTGATACTGTTAATTTGGTTTTCTTCTTTCCTTTTTTTTATTAGATTAACCAGTACTTTGTCTTTTTTACTTGGTTTCTTTTTTCAAAATATCAGCTTGTAGTGTTATTTATTAATTCAATGGTTCTTTCACTTTTGATTTTATTAATTTGTCCCTTAATTTTCAGGATCTCTAATTTAGTTTTCACCTGGGGATTTTTAATTTGTTCACTTTCAACTTTTTTTTTATTTGTATGTCCAATTTGGTGACCTCTGCCCTCCTGAACAACTGTCTTGCTATAAATTTAAGAATGTAAAGAAAAAGGAAGATAGAACTTGAGGGGTTTGCAAGGTCCAAAGAGGCTGTTTATTTGTTTTTTAAATTCAACATTTAAAAAAATTATTTTAACTTCTTTTTGCAAGCAAAGATATTCAAATATATGAACTAGACTATAAGAAAAAAATATGAAAAATAAATTTATACTATGAGAACAATCTCCCACCTCCAGAACTGGTAAATAAAAACATTTCTAAAATATCTATAATGTTTTTATAATTTCCATTGTTTGCTATTAACTCCACCATAAATATATTGACTAAACATTATAGTAAACACATTTTCCTTGAATGCCCAGTTTTTTCTTTTACCTTCTTTAATATGCTTACAATATGAATTCATCATTGTCCTATCTTCCTTGTGATATTCTAGTACTGGGCCCACTCTTTCAAAAGAATTTAGATGATTTTGTCTCTTATTGCACAATTCCATATCACTAAACAAAAGATTTGGATCAATTCATAACTATCTATTTTACAATGGCTATGTTAGTTTTCTCTGGAAATTCAAAGTTCTATGAAATCTCAAGGATGTCTTAATTTGTATTTTCTCTAAATATTGGGGATTTCCAAACATTTTAAATGTGATTATTTATATTTGCAAGTGTGTTTTTGTTTTGTTTTGCTTTGTTTGTTTTGTTTGTTAATTGCCTGTTTATATTCTCTTTAATAGGCAATTGGACTTATAAGTGGGAAAGAGGCTATTGGGTAATGTTTAAAAATAGATTAATTAGTGGAACAGATTCAATACATAACATGTATAAATATACATAATAGAATGATCTTCAATAAATCCTAAAATCCAAGCAAATAGGATAAAGAATAACTATTCAACAAAAAATGCTAGGAAAATTAGAAAATAGCAATGAAAAATTTGGTATAAAACAGCATCTCATACTACATAACAAGAGCTTCTCAATTGTTCCAGGACTAGAAATTAAAAAGTCGCATTATAAGAAAATTAGGGATTCAAGAAAGAAATTATCTTTCAGAACTTTTTATAGAAGAGTTCATGACTAAGCAAGAGAAAAAATAGTTCACAAAAGAATAACTTGGTCATTTGATTAAACAAAATTTAAAAGTTTTTGCACAAATAATACCAATGTCATTGAAATTAGAAGGGAAACAAATAATTCTGGGGAGATCTTTTCTAGATTCTCTGAAAAAAAAAAGACCTCATTTCCAAGATTTAAGGAACAAATTCAAATTCATTAGAAGAACCATTCCCTAATAGAAAAATGATCAAAGGGTATTAATGAATATTCAGTTCTCAAAAGAAAAAATCCAGGTTATCAATAAGAAAATAGGAATGGGAGAAAGCCTGAAATAACTAATAATTAGAGAAATGTAAATCAAAGAAACTCTGAGATCATACCTCACATTCATCATATTGGCAAATATGACAAAAAAGGAAAATGACAAATCTCAGAGGTGCTATGGGAAAGGCACATTAATGAATTGTTGGTGGAGCCATGAACAGGTACAGCCATTTTGAAAAGTGATCTAGAACTATATCATTAAAAGTCACTAAATTGGGCATTCTTTTTGACTAGGTGAACTCTAGCCCAAAGAGTTTGAATAAAGAGGTAGAAAGATCTCTATATACAAAAATATGTATAGGTTATTTGGTTGGTTGTTTTGGTAATGGCAAGGAACTAAGTAGAGCCTTGGTATTTGGCAATAGCTGAATGAATAATATTATTGGAATGTAATGGAATACTCTTACATCAAAAGAAATAGTAAAAGGAATGGGTTTCAGAGAAACCTGGGAAGACTTGTAGATTTTAACTTCATCTTTACAAGTATTTATTCCTTCTTGTTATTGTCATATCCAATATTTCCAAGCATGTATACTAAAATTATGGTGACAATGGAAAGATTTACTTAACTGGAATTCTGAATACAAAAGTATCTAAATTTCCTCCATTAGATAAGTGAATGAATCTTGCGTTCAAATTTTTTTATTGTATTAAGGAAAAATCTGTTCATTCTCATATTTTTTTTGTTTTCTTCACAAAGGAAGATGCCATGTTATATTTTATCAAATATATTTTCCTATATCTATTCGACAATCATATGATTTTTATTATTTTGTTGCTAATATATTTTATCTTGCTTAAAGGTCCTAATATTGAAGTAGCTTTGTCATTCTGATATAAATCTTTCTTCATTGAAATGAATTTTGGTTTGATATACTGCTGCACTTTACCAATATTTTAATTGTGTTTTTCAGATTTGGTCTATCTTGCTTTTCATGGCTTCCAGCTGTTTAATTGGGTTCTCCAGTTTATTTATCATTTCATTTGATTTCTGGACTTTCTCCAATTGGGTGTTCCTATCTTTTAGACTGTTATTTTCTTTTTGAACTATTTTCAACTTTTCTTGCCAGAACTCCTCCATTTTTCTCAAAATCTCAGATTTAAATTCTTCAAGAGTTTGTGGACAATTTCTGGGGTTTTTTGAAGGTTTGGATGCATTTAATTGTTTGTTGTCCTCTGCTATTTCCTCTGTAGTCTGGGTTTTTTCTCCATAAAAATTATCCAAGTTCAAAGCCTTCTTGATTTTCTTGATGGTTGGAAGTTGTATTTTCTGGGTATTGTTTGCCATCACTATGCCAGTTTTTCCTTCCCTTTCTAGTCAGGAGTCTAAGTGAGGAGGGCAGGCTCTCTGTGTATGGAGTTAAAGAGAGTGGTTTTTGCCTGAGGCCACCTCTCCCATCTCCACAGCTTCTACTATGTGCTGCCCCTCTCTGGGTTATCTCTGTGCCCAAGGTCCATTCTCTTCAGCCAGCTGGGGTCTCAGATCTAGCTGCTCTCAGGGGCAAGTCCCTGGTGGTCTTAATCAGCTGCCAAGGATCTAGAGGTGCCCCTCGCTTGCTTGCTGATTTAGGGTTAGAGTTAGAGTTAGAAACTCGTGCTGACTCTTGCTCCATAGGTGGGGTGGGGGCGGGTTGATCAGTTTGCATTTTGGTGGAAGCTATTTCACCCCCTTATAGAGTGGAAATGCCCAAATCCCATGTACCTTCAATGCTGCACCCTACTGTGGAGTCCCTTCATTCATATGAATTTGGGTTTTTTTGGCTTTTTGAGGTAGTCTATATTGGTAGTTGGTGAGGAGAGGAAGAGTCCGGGGTCTATTCTGCCACCATTTTTACCTGGAAGCCCATTATATTAATTTTGGCATTGAAAATAATTAATAATATTGTCTTGAATCTATTTTTCTAACACAGTTTTCTTATTTAAAAAAAGACAGCATAATGCTGTCTTTGTGATATATATGTGCATATATATACACATATATTGCTACTATTTGTTCCCGTGTTTTGCTTTAACAAAATAGTTCCTTAATATTGTTTGAAACAAAGATTTCATTAATTTAATTTTTTCTAGAATTGCTTTATTTAGATGCACTATTATCTTATCCATTGAAATGCTTCATACTTTTATAAGAACTACATGAATGAGTTTTTTAAAAGACATTTTAAAGCATTTTGATATGCTAAACCCTGTATAAAGCACAAGAAATACAAACATAAACAATCAAGACAACCTCTATCTTCTAGGAGCTTACATTTTAATAGAGGAATACAATAAATATAGTAGAGTGGTGGCTAGGGAAAAATATTTAGGACTAATAAATCAGATAGAAGGGTATTTAGTATAGTAGGGCAGTTGACTGATGCATTATTTACAAGGAAAGGTAATGTTAACTGACTATTATTCTCAAATCTAGAATTAGAATGGAAGACATTACTTGAAAATGGACAGTGAAGGCAGTAGTTGATAGGCTAAAGACCGAGGAAGAAAAAGCAAAATGTCAACCAAGTAGAGTTCAAGGATATAGGAATGGGACCTCCCCTTCCAAAGAGAGGTAGAAACTAGAGAATTGAAGGCATGACATTGAAATATTCAGAAAGTGGTCTTTGTTTGTAATTATTGTTCCCTTTCTTTTATATTCTCAGTTTTGTTTTACATGTAATTATGAGCAATGTTCTCTAATGAGTTTCTTAATTTCTTCAGTATCTGTGATTTATTCTTCTCATTTTTGTATTTTGTTAAGTTTTCCTATATCTTTTAAAAATTTTGTTCAGTTAGGTAACACTTTATCAATTATTCTGATTTTCTTAAAAATTCATCTTTACATATTTTTCATCACTTTTGATTCTGTTGATTTCTCCCTTGAACTTAGTCAGATCTTCCTTTATTTTGGTTGCGTTAATTTTTTTAATGTAAACTAACTCTTTTGCTAATGCGAGAATTCAAGAGGGAAAATACTTCTGAGGACTGCTTTAATAGCATCTAATAAGTTTGAGGATATCATTATATAATGTCATTTTTATATAATTATTTATTTTGATATTGTCTTTTACCCAAATAATTACTAAGCAATTTTTTTTTGTTTAAATTCAGGTCTATATCTTATTATATTTATCATTCAAATGGCATGATGGTTTTGAAAAGTCACATATAATCTCATTTTCTGCAACTGTAAGTTATTTGTGTGCTAGACTTTGATAAATTTTTGTATGTGTCCAAATAGATTTGAATAAGAAGTAAATTGGTTTAGAATGTCATTTCATTCTCTATGTCTTTCCAATCTATTTTTCATCATACTATTCAATTCTATAACTTTTTTATTCATATTTTTTTGGCATATTCTCTGAGTATATTAATTCTTTTGAACTATTTTATAATAAAGTTCATTTTTCCTTAAACATTGAGTTGCCTCAAATTAAATACATATGTATAACATAACATGTATATTATATATACACATATATGATGCCTGATTTCTTTAATAATGACAATTTCCAATCAGATTTTGTTCAAGTAATTAAACATTTGAAACTATTTCCTCATCCTAAATTAAATAGATGATCTCTGAAGGCCTAGCTAGCTCAAATCTGTGATCTTAAAGTCTACAATCTTTCTTTGTCATTAAAGAGGTTGGTAAGATTTTGTTGTTATTATTCAGTCATTTAGTCCCATTTGGCTCTTTGTGACCCCATGGATCATCGCAAGCCAATACTGCCCATGGATGTTTCTTGGGAAAGATATTGGGGTGGTTTGTCATTTCCGTCTAAGCCAGAAAAGTAAAGAATATAGAGTTAAGTGACTTTCACAGTCACGCAACTAGGAAGTATCTAAGAATGGATTTGAACTCTAGGCCCTGCACTCTATCCAATAAGTCCCCTAACAGGCCTCTGAGGTCCCTTTCTATTTTGAATCTGTCATCTTATAGTCTGTGATCATTCTTTTAATGCTTTATCATTAAAGAGGCAGGTAAGTTAGTTTAGCTGAAATAATAAGGTGACCTGAGGAAGAGATAGGAAGTGAGATTTACAAAGTAGGTTAAACCACCCTGCTATCTTGACAATAACGTCTGCCCAGACACTAGTGGATACAACCAAGGACTATGAGCCCCAGAGCCCTGGTAATAGTACAGTGCCCCAGATCGCTCATCCTTCCAGCGAAGCCTCATTAGTCATCATAGAGAAGAGTGATGTCTGAGGAAAAGCGCCCACAATCCTACTCAGCAGCAACCAACGAGAAAATGCCATGAATAGGGAAGAAATAGTAACACCTCTAACGTCACTAACTCAGTTTCCAGTCATTACCTGGGGAAGAAAATTTTGTAGAGACTTGGTTGGCAAATCCATTCGAAAGTCTGTAGATCTCTTACTACTGAGCAGTCACTGCTCTGAAGTCTCAGAAAAGAAAGTTTTTACCACCAAAATGCTGTGCTTTGCCACGATTCAACATCAGAAACAGATAATAATTTTAAAAATAGAAATACCATTAAAGAAGATGCATTGACATCTGATTTGCTGCTGTGCTCTAAAGTTCCAATGCATATTTCCATCTGCTTTACAGCTGATTTCTTCTCTCAGTGTCATTTTCTCCTAGTAAGAGATGTGTTCTTGAAAGCAGGAACTATCCTGCTTTTTTATTTTTATTGACAGAGCAAAAGCACACTACTTCACACTTATTAAATGCTTTTACATTGATACATTTATTTAGAACTAACTTTTCCTGAAATAATCACTGATTTTTTTTAGTCTGCTGATATACCACAATTTCATCCCAACCTCTCATTTTCAAACTGTGATTGTGTTTCCTGTAGATAATAGGTTTGTGAAGCTTATATTTTTATCTATTCTATAACACATTTTATTTCTACAGGTGCATTTAGTCCATTAATGTTCAAACTTTTTTGCTTTTGTTTTTTAGACTGAGACTTCCTATGAAGATTATGGACTCTAATCATATTACTGATCAGAATGGGAATTTTTACCTGCCTCATTTCTGTCCTGAGTCATTTCTTCTATCTTATGTAAAGTCTAGCTTAATTTCTTGGGCTTTTATCGTGGTGAATTAATTTTTTTCCTTCTTGTGATTTCTACTCAAAATCTTTTCATTCCTAGCATTTTTAGTCATTTTGTCACCCACTAACCTTTTAAATCACTACCTTGTCCTTCTATACCTCTTTGCTTTCTTTGCCTTCTTTCCTCCAAAAATATGTATATTTATTTATTTCAACATCATAAATGGCTAGAACAAAAGAAAAGAAGAAGAAAAAAATAAGACCTGATATAACCAATTCAGAACACCACCTGTTGGTAACATATAGACTTATAGCACATATAGATTTAAAATAGGAAAGCTCTTTGGAGGTGGATAAATATCATTTTAAAGATGAGAACACCATGGCACAGAGAGATTAACATTTTTCTCGGGTCACACATTGAGCAAATTTTTCTAGTAGGATTTGAACTCAGGTCTTCCTGACCTCCAATCTAGTGTCTTTTCTACAAAGAGTGTCATGTTGAACAATGAATGCTTATTGAATTTAATTAAATAAGGTTAAATATAATTCAAGTGTGTATTGATGCAAAAATACTTGCATGCCATGAAGAGTGGCATTTTTTTCATTAGTAATTGCTCGCCTTTATATTGCTCTTAGTGTCTTCCAAAACATTTTACATGCATGATCTCTTATTTACAACATACCTGCAATATCTATCCTATCATATTACTGCTTTTATAGATAGGGAAATTGAGTCTCAGAGAGATTAAATGATTTTCCCAGGGTCATTCAGCTAATAAATGTTTGAGGAAGAATTCAAATTGATGGTCTAACTATTATATCAAGCTGGTTTTCTATTAAAAGCATTTATGAAAACTAATATTAAGAGGTGCCCCCTAACTATGCCCCTCCACCCAATGTGTTGTAATTTAGGAAGTTGCTTAACTTGTTTACTCCCCAGCCTATCTCTGAATAGATTACAGTGATTCTACACATGGCAAACCTATCTAAAGTTCTTGTTGTCCATAGACTTCAGTTTCTAGTGAACCACCACAAGAAACTCAATTTCATTAAGTTCTCTGAAGATTTGGATACCTGAGAAAAATTAACCCCACCCCATGTCTTCAGATTTAATGAAAAAAATTACTGTCTGCCTACTCCACCTCCAGCACTACCCCAACCATTGCTGTTCTCCCCCCAAAATAATAATAGATTGTTAATTCAATTTTTAAAGAAGTCCCTTTTTGTGTATTTTTACCAAATGTAGATATTTGGTAAATTTTTTGAACCACAATTTTAATATGACTGGACCAGAGGAAAGCAAGTCCTACCTCATTTGCCTTTGGTTTCCTTATCTGTTACATTCACTATTTGAAACAATTCCAGAAAGTTGATTCAGTCAAGGACGCCCAATCCTCCCAAAGCCTCAGGAGGACATCACTATACTTGGTTCAGATCTATAAAAACTACAATCTAATTTCCCAAATTTGTTGAATGGAAGGATAATGGAAGGATACAAATTATTTATTTTACACCATCTTCCCCAAGCACTGAGTCTATTCACTTCTTGCTCTAAAATGAGCTTTGAAAAGTTTTTTTTTTTTAATGACATTAGTATTTTTGCAAAGCCTCTACTCATTCTGTGCTTTGGTCTTGTAGACACTAAACTATATACATTTCGTTGAATTAAACAACAACAATGGAAAGGAGGATGTGGGTGATGAAGGAAATGTGGAAGAAGAGGAGGAAGAGGAGGAGGAGGAGGATTATGATAGTTGATGTTTCTATAATACTTTAAGATTTTCAAAGCACTTTTACAAATAGTGTCTCATTGAATTCTCAAACAAAACTCTCCCTGGGAGGTAGGTGCTATCATTATCTTCATTGTACAAATGAGGAAACTGAGACAAATAGAAGTTGTGACTTTGCCAGAAATTGTCTGAGGCCACATTTGAACTCAGATCTTTTTTTCTGACTTCAAATCTTGTGAACTCACCACTGTGTCACCTCGTTGTCTTTCATCACATTTCCCAGAAGGCTGAATGATGAGCCCAAAGAATGGTGGTATCCCTAGTAGGAGATGGTGAGCTGACCTATATGAATTAAGGATTTTTAGAAGAGGTTCACTAACTGCATGAGGATAGCACGGAAAAGAGCAAAAGTAGAGAGGAAAATGATGACGCAGAGGAAAGGAATGATGAGGAGCTTTGGGTGAGTTTGGAGAAAGAAGAGCACCCCTTGGAACAGAGCTGCAATTCAATTATGATGATTCCCGAAGCAAGGGAAGACCTTGGAAAGAAATTCCAAGAGGCACAACATCTTACCCTAAATACTTACAGCTGAGCCTGTGAATCCCAAAGTGTTCATGTTTCCCCCATTCTCTCAAACTCCCATTTGCCATCGTGGAAAATCAGAGGAATTAAAGGGGGATTTGGTTATAATTTCCTATAAGTTGTAGAAGATTGTACATTTTGTGTATAGCCGAAGAATGTGTTTTATTATATGATCTTTTCTTTGTCATTTATGTTTTTAATGCCTTGATTAAATATTTCTGCTATTGAATTTATGCAACTGCTATAATCTAGCAAGAGTGAATAAGATGGGATCTAAAGCCTTAAATTCTAGCAATAGTTGATTATCTAAATCTGAGAGTAGCTTGAAGTGTTGCACAAATTTATGTCATGTTTATTTGATTTGTCCTCAGTTATGTGGCCTTCTATTTACTGAACATATGTTTCTAAAATCTGATCACCCTAGGGTGTTCTCTGTGTGTGTGTGTGTGTGTGTGTGTCTGTCTGTCTGTCTGTCTGTCTGTCTCTGTCTCTCGGATTCATTTGGGATCTTGAAATATAAAACTTGGGAGGAAATAGAGATACAGCAAACTGGAAATATGCAGCATCCCAATTTTCAAAGTATGGAAAAGTTGGATAACAACAACTAGCTATATAGGCTAGCAACATTTAAGAAGAGATCATTTAACAATAAGCTTAAAAGAATTTAGAAAGGAAAGTGGTAACAACTAGGATCCAGCCTGAGTTAATTAAAAATAAGCCATTTGTTCAACAAATCCCATTTTATTTTTTTGAAATTCACATTTCCATTGTGCTCCAGCTATGGGAGAAGTGGTGGGGGGATTTTCTACATGTCAGTTGTTTTCCTCCTTCAAAATGTAAACTTCTTGAAGGCAAGAGCTGTTGATGTGTTCATCTTTCTGTCTCTAGCACCTAACATGGTACCTGGCATGGAGGAACACTTAGTAAACATTTGTGGAACTTAATTGAATATATGTGTGCGTGTCTTCATGTATGTGTGAATATCGTTATGTTTTATGTAAGGCATGATATTTTAATTATTTATTTATTGATTTTTATTGTTTATTAATTTTATTTATTAATGTATTAATTTATTATTTATTTATTAATCATTTTTATTTATTAGTCATTTAATTAATTAGTTGGTTAATTTTTGCTTTATTATTTATTATATATTTAATTAATTAATGAGATTGTGTTCTAGGCATTATGTTTAGAATGGATATGAAGTGGGAGTTGATATTAATTTAAGATACAAAGAAAGTTAAAAAATATGGTCTCTGCTCTCAACGAGTTCACATTCCAGCTGTGGATATGTGAGCGCACACACACACACATATTCATCTACAGTCATTAGGACTTCTAGGCCAACATACTGAAGGAGATCTCTTTTTCAACAGCTCCTGCTGCCATCTCTGTTGTTAGAAATGTTCCTTGATGAAGCAAGATGGAAGAGTGATAAGATCCCTGGATTGGAAATTAGATGCCATGAGTTCCAAGTTCAAATCCTATCTGTTACGACCCATGTGGCCTCGAGCAAGTTACTCCCCCTCTCTCAGCCTCGATTTTTCATCTGTAAAATTAGGGGTCTGAACGAACTGACTTTGGAGGTCCATCCTTTCTGGTTCTAAATCTATGATCCATCTGAGGGTTGATAAATTTAGGCCAAACGTCTCCCTGGGCCAAAGGACCTGTTTTTCCCCCTACTTCTTTCCATTCTCTTTCTCCCTCCCATACAAGATCTTCTAAAATTCTAATGTACTTAAACTACATCAACAAATTATATATATTTCTTGTCTATAAATGAGTGCATGAGTAATCAATCAATAACCATCACAAGCCATGCCCAACAACTACCAAGGTCAATCTACTCCCCATCAGAATGGTATGGATATTTATTTATTTATTTATTTATTTATTCATTGGGGGGGGGAGGGCGGTCAAATCCTACTTTTTTTTTTTTAAAGCTTTACTTAATTAGTTGATTTTAGAATATTTTTCCATGGTTACAAGATTCATGTTCTTTCCCTCCCCTCCCATAGCCGACACACAATTCCACCAGGTTTTACAAGTGTCATTGATCAAGCTCTATTTCCATATTATTGATATTTGCACTAGGGTGATCACCTAGAGTCTACATCCCCAATCACATCCCCCATATATTTATCATGGAGCAGAGAATTGAACTATTTGAGTGAAATTTTTTAGCAAAAGAAACCATAACAAATGGTTTAGCCACTTCTTTCATGGGGATCTTCATCCACAAGACTAATCTAGACAGAACAAATTCTCTTGTAATAATTGCCAGACATTACGATGATAATGATAATAGTTGGGGGGGTTTAGGTGCAGTACATAGAGGCAGGAACAAAATAACCTTCTGGTAAAGAAGTATTTGTTGAGAAGATGTTTGTCATATTTTGAGACGGAACAGAAAAATATCATGGCTTTAAAGTACTCTATCATAACTGTAAAGATTAAAATTTAGTAATATGGGGAGACTGAGGCAGGTAGAAATTAGTTTCTCTCTGCAAGGAGTATTATATGTTTTAGAGGTTTATTAAAGGTTAAAGATGAAAGAATATACAAGTAAGAAACATGTGCCTAGGCCAGAGGCCTAGACAAAATAACCTCACATCACGCAAGAGACGCATCTGCTCCAAAATGGAAGTCCAAAAGAGAACCCAAAAACCTTTGCCACCAGCTTAAATCCTTCCTCGATCTCGGCCCACCTTAGAATTCCCGTGAGATTACAAAGCATTTTGGGGAAGTGCAGCAAAGGCTTGTGGGGATTGTAGTCCTGTATTTGAGTCTATTTTTTACATTTCCCAGGTGAGCGCTGATCGTTTAAAGCCAAAACCTGAATTGGAATTTCAGTGTGATGGAAACATGATTCATATACAGGGAGACAAGTTTAGTCCAATCCTATAAAGGTGAGGAAACACCTCAGTTAGAAGAAGGGCTTGAATAATTGTCCTCTTCAAACAACCAGGCCTCAAAACTTTGCAAAACACAGCTCCCTAAATAAATGTCAAGAGTCTGGATGGCATTCTCCAAGGATGGGGGAAATAGGATTTCATTAATTAAAAACAAGCACAAATGATAACTGATTAAATGTCAATGAAAAAGATGGAAAAGATCCCCTGATTCCTAGAGTTGCAACTTGGAAGAAAGAAAGGTCAGCTAGAAGGAGAGAAGATTAAGAATAGTGGACTTTACTCTTAAGCAATGGAAGAATTGGATGAAGAGTGGATTCCCAGCAAATGGTTGCCCATTGGAGTTCATAACCTATCAAAAGCTTGTTGTGATATGCTCTACTGGCAGTGCATGGTGAAGTGTGAAGAGAACTGGATTTGGAGACTGACAACCTGACTAAAAACCTTGGCTCTGCAATTCATCGCCTAAATGACCCTGGACAATCCCCTTTGTCTCTCGAGGCCTCAGTCTCACTATGTGTAAAGTGAAGAGCCATCATCACATAGGATAGACGATGGGTTCAAATTCCACATCTTCCACCTGTATGACCTCATTTTAATCACTTACCTTCTTTGAGCCTCAGTTTCCCCATCTATAAAACAGTAATACTGGATGAGCCCAGGGCCCCTCCCAGCTCTTAAAAACTATGATTTTATGAAATATTAAAATGGTAACCAAAACCAGAATAAGAAAAAGAAAACACAGAGAATGGGAGACAGGTCAAACTTAGTCCTCATTGTCCTGGTATGGCAAATTCCAGATATTGTTTTCATATGAACTTGGTTCCTAATTCCATTTCATCACTCACCAGGACTCTCTAACATCCCTGAAAGCACACAACTCCCCAGTGACATTCGCTTCAGGGTTTCCGGAATAGAAAAGTCCTGTGTTTGTTTAGCTCAGTAAGCATTAGAAGATCTATTTTGCCAGCAGCCTTCTGAAAACTCACCTCAGGATGTTTGAATGTTTTGTTTTTAGGATCGAACTTCCCTTCCTCCAGTTCACAGATCAGCAACTGATTGAACGAACCTTGTCATGACATTCCTTCGGAGCTTGACGGGGGCCACAGGCTAAGCTAAGTGTAGTTTGAAAAGGATCCCTCCCCTAACTCACAGGCTCTTACAGAAAGGCAGGAGAAGACATCAAGTTAAGGGTGTGGGTGAGAAGTCATCACTATAGTCAACAGAGACATGGTGCTAGTGATAGAAGACACAATGGACCCATTCCGAGACATAAACAAATCAAAATGTAAATAAAAACATCTTGCTCTCTCTGGATGTCCTGTGTAGAATTCTGAGGTATAGAAAAGGAAGAGAGAATCTGCTGTCATTTCCCAGAGGCCAGTCCTAGAAGGAGTATTTTTCTGCCATTGGCAAGGTAGTGAAATGGAACACCACAAAAATCCCCAAAGATAAGGTAAACATTAAATATGTCTCATTCGATGACCTGAAGATAACACTTAAATTATGGCCTTGTTCAGCCTAAATTGGAAGGGAAGAATTATGAATTTAAAGAAAGAAAAATAATAAAATTCATCTGAAAAAACTATATTCATCTAAAGGACAAGAAAAGTAATGGAAAAAAGGTGAAGGAAGGTGGTTAAACCATACCAGATATCAAATTATATTGCAAAGCAATAATCAGCAAATCAATCTGCTGATGATTGAGAAATTTAGTGGTGGATCAAGATTGGTTACGTAATACAGAGTAATAAGTGGCTATAATAATTTATTGTTTAATAAACTAAAAGATCCAACTTTCTGGGACCAGAGCTCATTATTTGACAATACCTCCTGATATTGTTTGGCAGAAACTAGGTGTAAACCAACTTCTCACACCATATACCAAGATAATATCAAAATGGGCACATAATTTAGAAATGAAGGGTAAGAGCAAAGGCAAATGAAGAGAGTATGGTCTGTCATATTTGTGGATAAGGGAAGAACATATGACCAAAAAAGAGAGAGAAAGCATTACAGGATGTAAAATGGACAACACTTAATCAAAAATGTTTTGTACAAATAAAACCAATGCAAACAAGATTAAAAGGAAAGTAGAAAGGGGGGGAAATTTACAGCAAGTTCCTCTAATAAAGATCACATTTCTCAAATATACAGATAAATTAGTCAAATTTATAAGAATGTAAGACATTTCCAAATTGACAAATAATCAAAGGATATAAAGTTTTCAGATGAAATCAAAGTTATCTATAGTCATATAAAATGCTCCAAATCATTACTGACTAAAGAAACGCAAATTAAAACAACTCTGAGACACCACCTCACATCTACCTGATTGAATAATATGACAGAAAAAGAAACTAACCAATGTTAGAGGGGATATGGGAAAATTGAGATACTAATACACTGCCAATGGGACTGTGAACTGATCCAGCCATTCTGGAGAGCAATTTGGATCTATTCCAAGAGGATTATAAGACTATGCGTACCTTTGACCCAGAAATTCTACTACTAAGTGTATCCCAAAGAGATTAAAAATAAAAAAGGAAAGGACTTGTATATACAAAATATTTATAACAGGTATTTTTGTGGTGGCAAAGAATTGGAAATTGAAGAGAGGCCCATCAGTTGAAGGATGGATGAACATGTCATGGTATTTGGTTGTGATAGAATACTATTGTGCTATAAGAAATGATGAGCAGGAGGATTTCATAAAAACTTGGAAAAACTTACATGATCTCATGAAATGTAAACTGAAAAGAACCCGAACAGTGTACACAGTGACAGCAATATTATACAAGGACCAATTATGAGTGCCTTGGCTATACTAAGCAATGTAAGGATCTAAGATAATTCTGAATGACTTACAAAGAAAAATATTATCCATATCCAGAGAAAGAATGGATGAAGTCTTAATGCAGATTGAAGCATACTTTCTAAAACACTTTCTTTTTCTTTTTCTTTTTTGGAGGGGGTGTCTATACAACATGACTGATGTGGAAATAAGTTTTTTATGACTTCACGTGTATAACCTATATCAAATTGCTTGCCTTCTCAATAATTGACAAAAAGAGGGAGGAAGAATATTTGAAATTATTTTTGCATGTAATTTAAAAAATAAAATATTTATTTAAATTATTTATTTACATAATTAAAATTATTTAAAAATAATTCAGAGAAAAGATTATTGTTTTATCTACAGATTGGGACCTCCAGAGCTGTCAGTCTGATAATGGAGAAGAAGATAGAAGACTGGGGTTTGAAACAGGATGCCTTGGATTCATATCCCATCTCTAACATTTATTAGATTTGTGACAAGTAACAACCTCTTTGGACCCTCACTTTCCTCCCTTATATTAACTGGAATAAAAATAATAATTATCTCACCAGGTTTTTGTGAGGTTCAAATGAGAAAATGTATGAAAAATACTTCATGAATATGAATGATTATTATTTCCTTTGTCTCATCTGGAGAAAATCGCTTTGACATTAACATTCCCATAAAGGACAAGAGATTCACCCTTTAGATGAATTAAGCTCTCTACCAGACCTTAGAAAGCTTAGGGAAAAGTCACAAATTGCACATAATTCCTGGTCTGGAAAAACTTAGTTTTTAACATTTTCTCCATTGTCTTTCATTTCTGAAGTTGTCCCAAAATAGTCATTTTTTATATCCTTTTCTAACTTCTTTCTTGGGGAAATGAAACCCATGAATTGGACTGGAAGTTAGAAATGGAAAAATAAAAGCCCTGGTTCTGTTTCCTCTGACAATACTTTTTGGATGAATGTTGTCCATATAACTGGAGTTCCAATTACTTCTAAACACAAAGCCTAACTACAAAGTTAACAAAAGGTGAAGTAATGGAGTGACATAATTTCTTAAGCAAGTTAATAATCAACTTGCTTCTTACAACTCATTAACTGAAGACCAGCAACAGGACAATACCTCAGATGGAAAAATAATCCAACATTCTTTCATTTTCAGAGAAAATAAGCAGAGTCTAAAAGAAAACTCTGCTTCCATACAAAAGACATGCCATAATAATTTTTATTTTTCATATGTTTGACAGCTAAATAAATTAGCTATGATATATATATATAAACTTTTAAAATTTCTTTCCTTTCTTGCAATTTTACCTTCTGTGTCTTCTTTTTTTTTTTTGCTTCCCTATCTAAAGATCATAAATCTAGAACTACAATATGCTTTAAAATTATCTCATCCAACCCATTATTTTATAGTTGAGGAAAGGGAGGCCCTGATCAGGGAAAGAACTTGTCAGGTCCTCTAACTCCAAATCCAACATTCTTTCCATTGTACCATAATTCTTTTCTTCTTCCTCCTACCCCTTCCCTCTATCCCTTTACCTCTCCATCTTCTTCTTCCCCATCGCCTCTTTCTCCCCTCTCCATCTCCCATCTTTCTATTTTTCTGTCTCTCTCCCTGTCTCTCTGACACACAAAAACATATCCTCTTTTATTACACCCCCTCTTTTCCCTTGTTTCTTTCCTTCTTCCTCCTTTTTTCTCCTATCTCCCCTCTATTTTTCTTTCTTACTCTATTTTTTCACATTCCTTCCTTCCTTCCTCCCTGTCTCCTTCCTCCTTTCCTTCCTTCTTCATCCCTTCTTCCTTGTTCTTTGCTTCCTTCCTTGCTTGCTTCTTTCCTTCCTTGCTTGCTTGCTTGCTTGCTTCCTTCCTTCCTTCCTTCTGATCTGCAATCCGATTCCAATAGCTCCTTTGGCTATGGGTAGCAGTTTTGTTTTGTTTTGCTTTTTGGTCATTTGTCCCTTGGACTTATCTTGGAACCTTATTTTGTTGATAATAGTTTAGGCCTTCATGGTTATCTTTATACTCTTATTTATTTTCAACCCTAACTGCCACCTCCTTGCTGTGTGGTCTCTTATTACCACTCACTTAGAGTAATAATTGCATAAAGTGTCGCCTGGCCTTTATTTATTCCCCCTTCAAGTCCATCAGATGATGGGCGTTATTTTGCCCTCCATACTACTGGCAGAAGAATCTTCTTCTTTCTTGTCATTTTTTGGTTAAGACCCTCTGAAGCTCTTTATCACCAAACAAGTAAAGTCCAAATATCTTAGCATAGCTTTCAAGTTTTCCAGTTTCTGGTACCATCTTCTTCCCTTCTCTTGTATCATATTGGGCTCTTCCACTTAGCAGATTGAAAGAAAAATATCCTTTTTTTTTTTCAGGCTCACAAGTACCCTTGCATTCTTTAGACTTAGATTCCCCATCCTTGTCAGTCCTTTCCTTCCCTTACATCCTATTCTGTTTGACCCCAAGTCTTATTGCAGAACTGGAAGCAATAGGTGGAAATTGCAGAATTAGATCCAGTTTAAAGGAAAACTTCCTTACAATTCGAGGTATTCAAAGGTGGATCAGGGAATTTTCCATCCCTAGAGGTTTTCAAGTGTCACCTGGATGACTACTTGGCTGGGTTGTTATGGAGGGGATGGCTCTGAGATTTCTGGCAACCTATAATACATATACATATGACTATTCTATATTGTGATACAGTGGGAAAAAATTGGCTATGGAGTCAGAAAGGCTTGGTTCAAATCCTACCTTTGTTACTCCCTGTGTGGCAGGTCAGTTCACCTCCCTGTGACCCTGTTTCCTCACCTATAAAGTGAAGGGGTTGAGCTAGATGGTTTCTGATGACTTCTGAAGCTCTTGAATCTTAATCTTAAGTAGCTAGTTAAATACTATTGTGATTAACATTATCATGGATATCATCACACTAGGTAACTATTATTAAATTCTCAATCATTGGGCATTAATAATACACCTACTATTATGTTTGAGGCAAAACCTTTTTGTCTCAGAAGCCAGCTAGCTCTCAGTACTCAAAACCATTGGTGACCACTGGACTGTTTGAAAGCTGGCTAATTTGGTCAGTTCAGGGAGTCATGTGCTCCCTGAAGGGGAAAGGAGAGAGAGGGGAGAAGGGAGGGAGAGGGAGGAAGGGAGGCAGGGGGCAGGGGGGGGGAAGAAAAAAGGGTTTCTTTTTCTCACCCAATCTTTGATTTCTCTAAACACTGACTCATCAACAATATAAAAAAGAGGCATGTGCTGTGATGGGGCTCTGCCTCTGGGCATGCCCCTGGCTTCACCAACTCCCCACATATTTCACAGGACTTTGACAGTATATCATTCAAATGACTGCCCTCATTTCCTGTCTTTGGTACATTTCATTTTCCCAAATCTTTGTTCCTGCTGAAAGCAACAGACCACATCAGAGAGGGCTGGACAGTGATCCATCTGCCCTCTCTGCAACAGTTAGTTGGCACTTTTAATTCCTTATAATTTAAGATAGGTAGTTATCATAACTCTGGACCACCCATGCCCTTTTGTGAGATTTTCAAGTTGCCAGCCAAGATCTGATTCCCTAATAGAGCTAGCAACCCATAAAATAATGGTGAGCAGGCAGGTGCCTAAGGGAAGAGATGGAGTTATATTCAAATGGCTGGTGTGCATGATCATTATTCCAGATGTTTCCAAATACAGATATTATATGTTATTGATAAAAAAAAACCTAAAAAATGTTCTGGGCAAGTCTAGCCTCTCTTGTAGCATCCTACCTCAGCTCTGAACAGGGTCCTCCCTTTTCCTAATACCACTCCCTTGATGTTTTCTGCAATTTTCTACACTTGAAATTTCCTTGTTGGAAATTTCCATGGCCCATGCCTATGCAGTCAGAGCCTTGCCTTCCAGTTCCTGGTATCTCTGCCTGTGACATCTGAGATGGAAAATCAATCGCATGTGCTGGAACAAGAAATTCTCACCCTCCCTATCAAACTCATGGCCCTTGTCTGAATCATCAGGCACACTTGCTGGTCCTGGTTTTGAGGCATCCAAACTCACTGGGTTTGCTTTGGGGAAGTGTTTCCTTGGTTGTGTTGTTCCTACTCATAGTTGTCTTTTTAAACCATTCTGAGTAAAACATACCAAATGCCTACTGCTTTAAGCACTTATTGGCCTGATTCTTTTGTAAAATGTTCTTTAGCTCCCAATAGGTAGAGGTTGAGGATAGAGTTCCAGGGTTGAACTCAGGAAAACTTGAGTTCAAATCCCATTTCTTATATTTCCTAGTATGATTATGAGCAAGTCATTTAACCTTCACTAAGTCTGTTTCCTTTTCTGGAAAAAGAAACAGTCACATTAATTAGTCTCTTAAGTCCTTTTGAGTTCTGATTCTATGATCTCATGATGAGGCTTAAACAATAATAATCAACTGGGATATTATTTGATAATAAATGCAAGTTCATTGAAAACATTTCATCCTAATGATTTTCTGAAAGAAATGGAAAGACCTATATGAACGGATGCAGAGTGAAATGAGCAGAACCAGGGAAACATTGTGCACAGTAACAGAAACATTGTAGAATGATTAACTGTGATAGCTACTCTCAGCAATACAATGATCCAGGACAAATATGAGGAACTTCTGACAAAGAGAGCTATCCACCTGGTGCAGGAATGCAGATGAAAGCATAAAATTTTCACTTGTTTATTTGGATTTTAGTTTGGTTCTATATGATTATTCACTTACACAAATGAACAATATGGAAATTTGTTTTGCATAAAATACATATATATATAAAACCCAGATCAAATTGTTTGCCAGTTCCAGGAAGGGGTAAGTAAAGGAGGAAGGGAGACAATTTGGATCATATAACTTCAGAAAACTCATGTGGTATTACATGTAATTGCTAATAAATAAACAAAAGGAAAAAAGAAAACATTTCATCCTGAGAAGTAACTTAGGTAAATTCATATTTCAATATTTCTAGCTTAATATTCTCTCAATTATTAAGATTTGGAATCAGTGATTAATTTGGCATCCAATACCTCACCTATTTCTCTTGTGACACCTTCTAAAACTGACCCTTTCATTATTTCATAAATATCTTATCATAGATAAGGGAAGGAGCTGTTCCTACCCAGAAAGAAACAGAACTAGAGGAACAGTCAGTTGATTTTGTGAGTCATTATTAGTGAGTGGGCCATCTACACTAGTATCCTGCATTCATAGCCACCATCAAGACAAAAGGCCTCAGAATTCTGTGCCTGGGAGATTAGCTAAATCCATCCATGACTGCTTGTATTATGTGTAATGTTCATAATAACGGCACTAGAAGGAATGTAACATCAACTTCCTCAGTTCCTGTAGTGCCCATATAAATGGCGTATGACTCATTTGACAAACAAATAGATCACTCATAGAGAAATATATATATGTATATATATATATATATACATGTGTGTGTGTATATTGTAAAGGTTAAAATTATGGTTGAGACTGAATGTAATAATTATTTTGGTAGCCAAGGATTTTATTTATAATGAAACACCCAAGTCAGCTGGAAAATTTTATGGTGATTTAATTGATAGTGGAGGAGATTAAGGAGAAAGAAGAAGGAAAAGAATAGGTTTTCTTCCCTCCACCTGGCTAGTACCAAGTGGGGAGATTAGTAGATAAGGTTTTGGAGTATGAAGGAGGAAGAAGTCAGCTTGAACTCCAAAAAGGAAAGTGCTAATCCAAGATGCCCAAACCCGAAATCAGCTCCAGGGCAAACTCACCGCAAAACCCAGAGAAAATAACTGCCACCACTCCAAGATGGTCGGAACGCCTAGCAAGCTGCCAGCCAGAGTCGCCTCTCTGGGGAAAAAGAGGAAAGAGGAAGTGACATGCCTTATATAGACAGTTTTATGTCACTTTTCTGCATCTCATCTGTACCAATGATAGCTTAGCTTGACTTAGGACAACCCAGGAGTCTGTCCACTTTTTCTGCACGTCTGTTAAAGGCCATTTCCTCAGATAATTAAATCTTGAGTTTGGTGCAGACCTTCCTATTCTTGTTAGACTAAGGAGGGTGGAAAAATTCAGGGTTCCCAAGACCTGATTCTGTTGGTCCAAGTATCTCTATTGTTATTGATTAGGAAATAGCTAAATCAGATCTTCTAAAGTATGGCCTGATTCGGATGGAATAGTTTTAAAATTCATAGTATGTGTGTGTGTACATATATATCATATATATGTATATATTATATTATGTATGTGTGATGACTGTACTTTTTCTCTGGTCTCTGATCTCCATATTTTATTGAAGGGGTGAATGCTTTCGATACAAGTTCCAACCCCACCTTGAGTAGCATAACAGTGTGCCATGGGAAAACTTAAGAGATTTGTGGGAATTGCACCATAATTTTAGGCAAGCTGTCCTGCATCAATGACCATGAAAAAGAAAAGGTGCAGATTGCTAACCTATAACCTAAGCAGTGATGACTTCTAAGAATTACCTGGGCACTCACTCTCCTATGGAATAGTAGCTACCTGTTGAAGTATAAAAGAAGGAAGAGATCACTTCATATTTTTTCCCTGAAAATAGAGCCGGAGATGTAATAAAGGTAGAATTCAGAATTTTCCTCATTAGGGTGGGTCTTTGTCAGGATTTACAAACTTTTGATCTGAAAGTAACCTAATAATCTCAATGTCCTTTAAAGTTTTCTCAAAATCCTATAAAGCATGACTTTGTAGTTTGCGTTTTTAAGGACCATGTCTCTATGAGTCTGTATTTGAGTTAAAACACGATCTTATTAATATGAATATTCTTCAACCAAAAGCAGAAGCATCAAACCATCTAGACCATCTTAGTCTGTCCCACTCATCCACCGCTTTGCCACAATTTTCCACAAGGGGTCCAGAAATCAATCTGAAGGAATTCCTTTGAGACTTTTAAAATTAAGTGGCTATGGGGAATGGATGAACAAATTGTGGTATCTGTTGGTGATGCAATACTATTGTGCCCAGTGGAATAATGAACTGGAGGAATTCCATGTGAACTGGAATGACCTAAAAGAATTGATGCAGAGTGAAAGAAGCAGAACCAGGAAAACAATGTAAACAGAGATGGATACATTGTGGCACAATCAAATGTAATGGACTTCTCTACTAGCAGCAATGCAATGATCTAAGTCAATTCTGAGGAACTTATGAGGAAGAATAAATCCACATCCAGAGAAAGAACTGTGGGAGAAGAAACCCAGAAGTAAAACAACTGCTTGATCACATGGGTCAATGGGGATATGATTGGGGATTGTAGACTAAGCAATCACCCCAAAACAAATATCAATAATACAGAAATAGGTCTTGATCAATGACACATATAAAACCCAGTGGAAT
This sequence comes from Monodelphis domestica, assembly GCF_027887165.1. Taxonomy (NCBI): domain Eukaryota; kingdom Metazoa; phylum Chordata; class Mammalia; order Didelphimorphia; family Didelphidae; genus Monodelphis; species Monodelphis domestica. The sequence continues at coordinate 27,079,158 of NC_077233.1, read as the reverse complement.
TGTTTGTTGGCTATAGGATGGAAGTGGGAGGAGGAGAGGGAAAGAATATGAATCATGGAACTATGAAAAATTTTTCTTGATTAATCAATAAAATTAAATTTTAAAAAATTAAATTAAGTGTCTACCACTACAGGTTTCAGGCTGTACTTTGGTTCTTGCTATATATACTAGTTCATTTCCTCTTCTAATAATTCATATCTTGGATACTAACTGCTAATGGGCTTCCTTGTACTTGTACCACATTTTTTCCCATTGGTTACCTAAAATTTCAATTCTTCAGGGTTCTAATATTCATTCTTTTGTTCTTGTTCAGACATTCAGTCATGTCCAACTCTTCGTGACCCCATAGCATGCCAATATTGTCCACAAGGTTTTCTTAGCAAAGATAATGAAGTAGTTGTCCATTTCCTTCTCCAGTTGATTAAGGCAAACAGAGGTTAGGTGACTTGCACAGGATCACATGACTAATAAGTGTCTAAAGACTGATCTGAACTCAGATCTTCCTGATTTCAGGCCCAGAACTGTGTTCATGGAGCCACTTAGTTTCCTCCTGGGCAGACCTATTAAGTGACTTGCCCAAGCTCACCCACCTAGTAAATGTGTGAGGTCAGATTTGAAATAAGGTCTTCCTGACTGCCTCTAATACCTTGTCTAATAGCAATAGTTTTCCTGAGGTGTTAGATGGCTGAGGATCATGGAACACCAACAAGTCCAAAGAACAATGTCTCTCTACTAAAGGGAAATGGCTTGATATTATTACATTTAGAACTGCTCAGAATGCTATGGCTTGTCTACTTGGCAACATCTGGAAGTACTAGCATTACTACATTGGCATACCCACTGGAAAACCTCTGGCTGGCTGCATTTTACAAATTCTGTGCATACCATTGTCCAAGGGCCTGTGTAAATGGTGCATATGAGTTCATGCTGAACCTCCCTTCACCTTAAAAGTAAAGATAACATGGATTACAAAGTTCTGAATCTAGTGCGTGATGCTAACTACCTTCATGACGTTTCATACATCAATTCATCTTCCTGGTCCTCAGTTTCCTCATCTATAAAATGACTACTAGATGACCTCCAAGATCCCTTCCCATTCTAGATCTAAGATACTGTAAACCTAGTGCTAAATTGAACAGGACCAGGTGAAGAACTTGACATAAAAAAAGAAATTCACTGGTACCGCCATTAGTCTAATAGTTTATGAACTAAACACCTTCTGACCAACATTATACTAGAGGACACAGGATTGAAACTGAAACTTCACTTTAATGAATTCCATAGTTAGAAATTAGAAATGTAAGCAACTTATAAATTAGGGATCTCTTTCCATTACAAATGGTGCTAAAGCAATATTACTTTTAATAAAAGTTTTAAGGCATAAATCTTTGTTATAGTTTGGCCTCGACTCAAAGAACTGATGTAGAGAGAGAAGCAAAAACAGAAAGGTGAGGAAGAGACCCTGACCGCCCTCCCCCAAAAAAAAAAAACCTTTAAAGATAAAGCATTAGAAGCCTTGACAAAGGCAGTTCAACTAGAATGGAAAAGAAAGCCTATCAGGCACTTTGATGCAGGCCAGAAGGAATATAGAATTGGACTTTCATATTCATTCTTTAACTGATATGCATTTTGATGGACAAATTCTAGAGCTTTAACATTAGCATGACAAAGAAAGGAAGAAAAAAGAGAGAGAAATAAAGGGAGAGAGAAAAAGACAGACATAAAAGGCAGGAAGACAGTGGCCCGGAGGTAAGAATTTTCAGCAAGCATTCTAAATTGATAGTCAGACCCAAAATTTACCAGGAGGAAGAAGGAAGGCTGGATTGTCTTTGGAAAACATCAGGTTCTTTTAATAATGACAAGCTTCTTCCTAATTGGGAGAAACAAAAACTCATGTCTTTAATACAAATATTTCTTCTGGGGGTGTATATGACTATAAGTTATAGAATGCCATTTTCCAAAGAACCAAAATTGAAATTCACTTAAAGGGCAGTTTTTGCCTTTCTCAGTTTGCCCTCCAGCATATCCTGGTTTTCAATCAAATCTGGCACCCAGAACTGGATACAATATTCATAGTAGACTTATGCAGGCTATAATAAAATGCAAAATATGCATTTGCAAAAAAATAAATAAAGGAAATGGTGGCATCAAAAGAATGTTCAATAGCAAGAAGAGTTAGTCAAGTAGTGAAAAGAAAGGATAATCAGTGGACAGTCTCAGTGCTTCACTGTGCTTGTGATATCGGGTGAAAGGGAAGAAGGTCACTGTCATATTAGCAGGACACCTTTTGGTGAATTCATGGGAGCACATGGACAAAAGTCACACAAGATGAATGATGAGTTTGTGTTCTGCCTTATTGATGGCTAACCCCAAGCTGATAAGAGCACAGATTATTTTGATTAAGCATTTGGCATTCATCTCTTTGGAAATGCATCTAATGAATCAACTAAAATACACCAGTGGGAAAAAGTTGTGGCCTCAAATCATAGTCTCTATATTGATTAGAGTCTATTTACTAGACCCTGAAACTGCTGGGGTTTCCTCCATAGTTCTTTTTTCTTTCTTAAAAAGTTTATTAATGGGGGCAGCTGGGTAGCTCAGTGGATTGAGAGCCAGGCCTAGAGATGGGAGGTCCTAGGTTCAAATCTAGCCTCAGACACTTCCCAGCTGTGTGACCGTGGGCAAGTCACTTGACCCCCATTGCCTAGCCCTTACCACTCTTCTGCCTTGGAGCCAATACAGAGTATTGACTCCAAGACAGAAGGTAAGGGTTTAAAAAAAAAGTTTATTAATTTATGTGCTTGTTATGTTAAAATTCCCAGTTAATTGTCTCCTTCCCTTTCCTCCCAAATTAAATAAAACATCATTTTACAAAAAGATATATGTGTATATAAGACCATGTCTTACTTATTCCTATTTGTCAGCTCTTTCTCTGGAGATGAACATACACAAGTCATTCCTCAAACAATTTTCTGTTACTACATGATATTCTCTTGGTTCTGCTTATTTCACCCTTTATAATTTCATGTAAATCTTTCCATGCCTTTCCAAAATTAATGTTTATCATTTCTTATGGCACAACATAATCATATACCACAACTTGCTTAGTTATTTCCCAATTGATGAGTACCAGTTCAATTTCCAGTTTTTTGCCACCACAGAGTTGCAACAGATATTTTAGAACATATGGATTATTTTCCTTTTTCCCTGATCAATTAAGAAATAAACTAAATAGTGGTATTTCTGGGCCAAAAGGTATACATACACACTTTTATAATTCTATGAGCATAATTCCAGACTACCCTCCAAAATGGCTGGACTCCATAATTTTGAAATTATCCTCTAATCATGCCAATCTAGTTTAATGATGTCTTTGCTAAAACGCCATTTGTCAAAACGAACATAAATTGTCCAGAAGTAGTTGACTTCAGCAGAGGATGATCATTTGTCAAAGATATCATATTTTTGAAATGTTGACTAAGATTGCATTAGATTGTCATATGTTATTAAATCAGATTGAGTTTGCAATTTATTAACCCCCCTAAATCTTTTTCAGATAAATTTCTGTTGATCCATGTCTTTCCCATTGGTGCTTGTTGATTTTTTGAACCCATGTCAAACTTTACATTTGTGTCTATTACATTTCATCTTCTTATATATGATCCAGGACCCAAGCCTGTCAAAGGTCTGAAGAATACTGACTGTACCAATGTGTTGGCTATTCTTCCCAGTTTGTCATCAATAAATTTGATAAGTATGTCATCTATAGTTTTACCCAAATTATTGATCAAAGTATTGTAATATAACTCTAACATGAGCTTGCCAGATCTTCTTCTCTCTGTTCTGCTGGCAGATTAAGTCCAGTTTCTCTCTTACAGTATTAAACAATAGAAAACCAAGCACAGGCCTATGGCTTGCTCCATTTGGATCCTCCTTATAGTAATGATTATTTTGCAGTCTAGCAATTTGATCAGTTCCAAATCGACCTAACCTCATTCTCCTCTAGTCCACATTTCTCCATCGTTTCTGCAAGAACAATGTCAGACTTTTTATCAAATGCTATGGCCAAACTATATGTACTAAGGGTTAGAACAGAAGGCTCTCTGTGTAGCAAGGTTGAACAGTGGTCCCTTTAATTCAAGCAGGTGGAGGTGTAAAGTACTAGCCATTCTTATTCTCTTATTTTCCACCTACTTGAATCATTTCCATATTTAATTTGTACTAGCTCAAATATTTTTATAATCAAGGGGTAGGAAAGGCATGATAATGTCCTAGTAATTAATCAAATTGAGTTGTCTTTCTTATTAATTACTTGATTTGCATGAACTCCACATTCTAATTCATCAAATATTATTGATTAAATAAATGAAAAGAGAAACTTATTTTCCCAATGGAAAGTTCTTACATCTTTACATATATTAAATTCCTTGGTCTTCTGTGATTTTAAAGAATTAAAATTGCTTAATATGCAGTTTATGAATGAGATAATAGAAAATAGACATAGAAAGTATTTATAATATTTAACTATACAAAAGATCACAACAAGAACTTTTACCATAAAGGCAGGTTTGCTCTCTCCACTTCTACAAAGGTAATTCTAATATTTGGTACCCTTAAGATACAAATTAAAGTTTCTCAAGAATACTTTTAATATTGCTCAAGATAACAGTTAAATTAAGTCTCTCGGGAAATTAATCTTTTTTCTCCATTGTCTCTTCAGCTATCACAGGCAGTCATAGGGTCAGAATGCAAAATTAGCTATTTTCTTGCAGATTCTTCATAAATTTTTTTTTAACTGTTGGTTCATCAAATAACAGTTAAGACAATTTCTCTTCGCTTTCTCTCTCTCCGTGTCCTCCATATTTTATCTCTTTTATCAAGGATAAATGCATACACACTTTTACTGACTCCAGAGAGAAAATCACCTTATAGTAAGAGTTGCCAGTATAATTCTAAATTTTCAGCCACATATTCCATTTGATTCTTAAAGATACAGTAATCATTTCCATAGTTTCTCTGGCTTTAGAAATGCATGTTAAAATATCCATGGCATTCTCCTGATTTATTAGCCTGGAAACTGTCTTTAAAAAGGGGGGGAAGGGAAGGGAAGGGGCAAAAAAGGCTAGTCTGGCATAGTCTTTTATTAATGAAGTCAAAATGGCTCTTTATACTTGGTGCTTTCCTTTCTAGATTTTCACTAACATCTTTTTTTTAATCCCTTACTTTCTATCTTAGAATCAATATTAAGTATTGGTTCCAAAGCAGAAGTTATTTGCCAAGGGTCACACCACTTGGAAGTGTCTGAGGTAATATTTGAACCCAGAACATCTCATCTCCAGACTTGACTCTGTATGCATTGAACTAACTTCCTTTGAATAATATATATGAGAAGGTTTCCCTGTATCAAAGCTGAGTCAATTGGTTGCAAGTTCCCAGACTCCACTCTCCTGTCTTTTGGGGAAAATGGGAATATATGCACTTCTTCAATCCTGTGTTTTCTCTTCCATTTTGCAGGATCTTTTAAGTGGGTCCATAGTGCTCTCATCTGCCATTACACGACTGGTATCTGAATAACACAATCCCATGTCCTACCCAAGATTTTCCAGCTTTTTTTGCTATCTCTTCAACACAATTCTAGATGTCCTTCCTTCTTTGCAATCTATTAGCCTTCCTTTTTCTTTTTTCTGCTGGGTCTCCATGATCCCCAGGAAAATTTTGACTTTTATTTTCCATTGTTCCTCCAAGTAATTTAATGCCACTTAGAGATTCTCTTAATGGCGAGTTGCTTTAGGGCTAGTTTGGCTATTCTGCTTCCCTGGGTCCCCATAAAATGCACTGCTGAACTGCAAACATGTTATAACTACCGAAGAAAACAGGGTGCCTCTATTTGTGACTTTTAGCCTGCCTGAGTGTGTTCCTTTTGGCAGTTTCCTGGCAAACATGTCAACACAAGACTTACCACACGCAGCATCTCTACAGAACTCCAGCATCTGCCCACAGTTCATCTGAGTTCACCAGAAGGATGATTTCCAGCAGTGGAGTCAGGGCACTCTTGTCCTCTGGCCTTCTCCAAATCTGATACTGGGATGTTGCCAACATGATGCTGAAATGTCTCAGGAAAGCATTCACTGGCCTGAATCCTGCGTGTGATGACTTCTGGGTAGCTAGATATAGATTTGCAAATGAGGTCAGCTACTCCTGCAATCAATGAATCGATGAGCAAGCATTTTTCAAGCATGCCCCATGTACCAGGCACTGAGATAAGTGTTAGAGATATGTAAGGGGAAATTTTAGGGTTGTGACTTAATCTAATTTTTATTGGTCACCAGGGAATATCGCAAATAAAATACCCAAGTCAATTTGGAAATTTTATGGTGGTTTAATTAATATAGAGGGAAGGAATTAAGGAGAAGAGAGAGGGAAGGGGTATAGGATTTCTCCAGCCTAGCCTGTTCCAGGGGGAGTTCAAAGACCTCTGCCACAAGGTCTTTTCAGAAGATTAGAGGCTTTCCTAAGAGAATAGTGTTTTGGAAGGTAAAGGAGAAAAGAATCAGCCTAAACTCAGAGAAAGAGCTCAGAGAAGATGCCTCACCTGAACTAAGTTACTAAGCTTCCCCCAGTAGAGTATCAAGGACTCTCACCGCCAAACCCGGATAATAGCTGCCGCCACACCAAGATGCCAAGACACTCAGCACACTGCCACCAGAGCCACCACTCCACAAAAAGAGACCAGAGAGAGGAAGTGATGCCAAATATATAGACCATTTTTTACGTCACTTTCCTGCATCTCACATGTACCAATGGTAGCTTAAGCTTCACTTAGGACAGCCTAGGGGTCTGTCAGTTGTTTCTGATTTGTCATTTGCTAGCACATGTCTGTCATAGGCCATCCTCCTAAATACTTAATCCTTAAGTAGGGGTGTAGACATTCCTGTTTTGTTAGACTAAGCAGGGTGGAGTAAATCTAAAGTTCACAGATAGAAGGAAAAACAAACCCCCACCCCAAAAAAATCCAATTCTCTGAATAAGAAGTGATATTGATGGGCTTATTGCATGTAACCCATTTAGAAATGAACATCAAGATGGAGGAAGGACCACGGAATTTAGTGTCATTTAAGATGAGAGCTTGTATCAGAAAAGTTGGCTGAATACTCACGTCCTTGCAAAAGGTGTGAGACAGCTGCCCCAGGAAACACATAGCCCAATGAGGAGTTTAAAAACTGATTGAAGACATACTGCTCTGAAGCTTAATTCTTAGATATTTATTCACACAATATATAGAATGTGTGTATGGAGATATGCACAAGTATTTATGCATGTACATATATATATATATATATATATAAATGATTTTTTCTTCTCTCCTCTTGATATATATATATATACATACACATATAAATATATAGTAAAATATAAATAATATGTATATTATGAAATATATAAGAATAATATGTATACAAGGCCTTTCATGGACTAAAGTGACACTTTGGAGCTTTCCTTCATGACTGGCTTCTTGAATCAGTTCTGTCACACTTCCATATCCCCCAAATGCCCATTTAAAGAGTACAGACCATTCTGCATCCACTGAGAAGAAAAATAGAAAATAGGCCTCCATAATATTTGAGTGGTATGAACATTAGGCCCTTTTCTATTATTATGCCCCATAAGTGGCACCAAGTAGAGACACCCTCCTTCCTCTTCCACATTGGGCTACTCCTGATCCCATTCATAGCATGGAGTTTAATTTGCATCAACATTTTCTCCATCCATTTCTTAAGTCTAAAAATCAACAAACCAGTAGATAAGGCCAAGATTTATAGCATTTGCTCATTTCCAAGCTAAATTTTTTTAACAGTCAACTCATGAGCTGGTTCATGGCTTCTGTATACCCATGAAGGGAATCCAGAATTCTTTTTCTTCTCTGACCCGTAGGCCTACACCTCTCCCCTCAGTGATGCGAGTCTGTCAGTCTCCTAGAGGCTCCTTTCCCTGGTAGGCAAACTCATTGTTTTACCCTAATATAAAGATTCTTAGGCCTTGCTTTCTGATTGGTATTGGACCCTTGGGACTTCCAGGTCTTTCCACTGACCCTGCAGCTCCTTTCTCTTTTTTGTCTTATCTCTCCCATATGTGAAAAGAATACAAATGCTCTACTTTTTCTCTTTGTACCCTCAGTGCTTAGCTTATGATAAACACAATAAATGTTTTTCATTTATTTATTTACATTCTAGCAGTCAATGAACTTTGTCTTCCAAGAATGTAGGGATCTCTTTGAAGGACAGCTCCGTCTGTTCCCTAACATCCCCCACACCAAATCAGAGCAAGCTGGCCATTCTTCATGGACATCATCTCTATGAAAAGTTAGAAAAGGCTCTGTTTTATGAAGAGATGTTTTTTGGACAAACTGAATAACAGAAACATGCACTGAATCTCTCCAAATCAAACTTTGTCCTATTATGGTGTCTCTTTAAGGTTTTAAAGACCCATTATGGTTTCTGGGAGATTCAAGGTAATACTATAATACTTGAAGGTTTGTAAAATATTTTAAATATATTACTTGGTTTGATTTGATCCCCAGGAAAGACCTGGGAGAGAAGTGCTATTATTTTTCCATAAGTAAACAGACCAAAAAAAAAAAAAAGAAGAAGAAGTAATGTGGGATCATATAAGTAAGTATCTGAGGCAGGATCTGAACTTGGGTCTTTTTGACTCCCAGTCCAGCACTGTATCCACTGAGCCACCTAGCTATCAGTCTTGTATATACTCTTTCTTTCTATCTATCTACACAGATATAGGATAAAGGATAATTTCGTTTATATATATATATATTTTATATAAACACCCAAAAAGAAGAGTTGTTGCTGGCCAATGCCACCTCTGAAGCATGGCCACAGCCTCATTGACCAATATGGCGTCAATGAGCAACATGACACCAATATGGACATGCAGTGCTCCTGCAAGCTACCTGAAAGGTGCCATCTTGGATCAGTTTACTTTAAGACCAAATTCCTCCCTCAGAGCTAGACCCGATAATTGGATTCCCTGTGTGAGGAAATTGAGAAGTGTCCAAAGAAGGAGAAGCCTCTGTGGGCCTTTCTCTGGGCTGGGATTCCATGACCACTGAAAGTCATTTTGATTTCACGGAGGTTATCTGGCAACAAGAACTTCTACGTCCAGAATGAACCAATTACTGCATACTGGATTCCAAGCACATGGATTTGGGTATCAATTCTTACTAGCTGCGTGGCCCGGACAAATTACTTATCCTCTCTGTGCCTCAGTTTTCTCCCTTGTAAAATGGAGGAAGAGGGTTGGACTTGATGGAAACTTCTGGCCATCTCTTCATCATCAATGCCTTCTTCACTGGCGCCTTCATCTCTGCCTCTTCTTCACTGGAGCCCAGCTTGGATCCTGCCTGGGACTTCCTTCAGTTCTGATGGATGAGCTTTTGTCTTATCTCGCCTCATTTCTCAGAAATGTATATGCTATAGCACTTCATGTGTATTCTCCCCACAATTCTTTGCATCTCCCCTTTATCTACTGCCTTTCTAAACAGGACATAAGCTCCTTGAAGACAGGAATTGCTTTGTCTGTATTATATCACTAACACAATTTTTTTCTGGAAAATAGCAATTTTATCTTTTTCTATCTATTTATTTATTTTTGGTGCCTTAATCTTATAGGGAGGAATATAGGACACAAAGTCACTTAACCTTTTTCAGCCCATTTCTCTCTACCTGTGAAATAGGGATAACAACACACATTTATTTGTTTCTATCCATCCATTATCTACCAATATCTATACCTCTAACACCTATCTTTATCTCCATTTATGGATCATCTATCTTTATCTCTACTGATCCATCCTCTATCCTTTCTGTCTATCATTGCTTCCAGGTCTAAATTTATGACCTTATGATCACTATATACCAACTCTCACTCAATAGGAATTCCATCCCTGGTCCTTCACAGCCATACAGATGATTATCCAGGTCTATTTAGAACTTTCAAACTGAATGAAAGATGACCCCAGCCTCAAAATGGGCAGTTATCTTTCCCATAAAAAGATGGATCTTATTTATATGATATATATTAAATATGTAAATATGCAGTAAATAAAATAATAATAATAAATACATATGTTATAAAAAGATTCCCATAAAAAGATGGGTCACATATTATGTAATATATATTGAATAAATATAAATATGTAATAAATAAAATAATAATAAATAATATATATTATAAAAAGATTCCCATAAAAAGATGGGTCTTTTTATTTTCTTACTTGTCACAAAATTTCTTTGTTGGGTCTAGGCTTCTTACTCTTCTGGGTTCCAATTGCCTCCAGGAGTTCTGGTTCTCCTCCTTAGGCAAGAAGAGTAGCTTCCCTAGGCACCAAATCCCTGAAGATTATATGATACCTATTATAATGTACCCATTTCCTACATTTTTCCTTTTTTCCCCTATTTTTTAAAAATACCCTTATCTTCCATCTTAGAATCAATAATGTGCATTGGTTCCAAGATGGAAGAGTAGTAAGAGCTAGGCAATGAGGGTTACATGACTTGTCCAAGGTCATATAGCTAGTAAGTATCTGTGGCCACATTTGAACCCAGGACCTCCTGTCTGGCTCTCAATCCACTGAGCCTCCTACCTAGAATGTTTCTCATCCTCCATGGCAATATTCTTCAGAGTCCCTCCTTCAAATCAGTGAAATGAGATTTCTCCCTTCTTGCCCATTATTTGATTCCCTTCCTTCACTTCCTCACTTGTTCTCCTGTAGGCCCTCTTCTTCCTTAGTCTCTAAGTTATTTTCCATTTCTGTTAACCATTGACTTGACTGGAGAACAACAGATATTCCGCTTAATCTTTGTCCTCTCTTCTTTTCTTTCATGTACCCTCCCATACTGTAGTTTAAACAAAAAACAACAAACATTGATCCACCTGTAGGCAGAATACTATGATGGTTAATTGCCTGATGTTTTAGGTTTATTCCTTCACCATCATTTCTATTTGACTTCCATTTTCACCTTGTTCTACTGGGTACTTTTAGAAAGAAATTCCTCTTTTAGATTCAATTTTATTTTTATTTTCTATTCCAAATTCTCTTTTTTCTTCCTCCCTTCTCCCACTCGGTGAGAGGGTAAGAAAGAATGCAGAAAGATGTATTTTAATGATCTCTTTTTTCTTACTATTAGTTTTTGTTTGTTTGGTAAGCCCATAGATGTCATTCTCTTTTTAGTTTGTTTATTGTTTTCCAGGGTAATTTATTTTGTTACATATGAATTCCTTACATCTCTTTCTTGTGATTCTTTTATTAGGAATATTTGCAAAGCAAATCATATCTTTAGATCTTATTTTCTTTCTAGGAATTCCTCAAGCATCTTTTTTTTAATTAAACATCTATCTTTTTTCCTATCACCTTGGTTTACATCTTGAGCTCCTTTATTCTTCAGAATATATCATTCCATTCCCTTCTCTGGTTTTGGTGGGTATCAATTAGTCTTGCATCATTTGAATCTTTTTGCTTTATATTTGGAACTCTTTCTCCTGGTCACTAAAAAATGTGTTTATCATTGGAATTATTAAAATTAACCACTATTTTCTTTTAAGAATTTCTAGCATAGATTTTTCCCCCCAGGGACAATCTGTATTCTTTTCTACTAGCACTGTATGTGTGTGTGTGTTGATGTGTGTGTGTGTGTTCAGAAGTTCTGGGTATATTTCTTATATTTTTTATTGCATTGTGGTGGTCAGGTCAGATTTTCTGGGAGACCTATATTTCTTAAGCTGTTATCTACACATTTTGTCTTAGAGATCAACATGTTTTGTTTATATAGAATCATGTTTTAGAATTATTGTTTTTGTCTCCCTTCCTCCATATTCTCTTTGACTCATTTGAATTCCCACTATTATTTTCTTTTTTTGTTTCTCTGTTGAAGTTCACCATTCTGAATTCAATTTTGAATAATTATTTCTGATTATTTCTGATAAGTAGGTCATCAATTCTCCCTTAACATGTCTTATTTTTTTCTTAAACCATTCAGGAACATTTGCTTTGGTTTATGCTTTCATAAGCATCCACAATCTTCTATCTTATCAGGTATCAATTCAAATATGTATATAACATAAATATAATTTGTAGATTTAATTGAAAAACAATTCTGTTTTGAGAATTTCATGATAACCTTCAAGATAATCAGAGACAGTATTGGATCTTGCAAAATGATGGCTGGGAATAATTATCTTATACTTTCCCTATGAAGTGCAAATCTGGTGAAAAGGATAATTTTTTGTGATTTCATTATTTTCCCTTGAGTACAGATAAAACATCTTATCACTATGATGCAATCCAACAATTCTATATTCCATTTTGGTTTACATAATTGTTGGCATGTTCTCACCTCATTAAAATATAAGCTTGTTCAGGACAGGAGCTATTTTTTTTTTATTTCTTTGAATCCTTAATGCTTAGGAACAATGCAGTACATAGAAATAATAAATTACTATTCACTGACTGCAATTCTATAAATTTAGCTGATCCTGTGCTTATCAGGTCCATACCAGATAAGACCAAAGCACTCATATATCCAATTTATTATAGTTGATCACATATTACTGTTATAATCTATAGATTTCTTTTGAAAGATCTACTTCTTAAAACAAAAGGCTTGATAGTCACCAAAAGCCAACCCAATATGTGCTGGTGGAACATGTGCTGAGCACAGCAAACTCTCACTCTCATTCAAGTTGATACCTCACTTTCAAATTTCCATGGCTTTTCTGATTCTAGTTCAACTGAATACTTCATACTCATCCTAATCTTCATTGAATATAAATGAAACTTTAATTCTTTCTCTGTCTCTGCCAACCCCATTAGAATAAGAAATTTGAAATAAATTAGAAATAAAAAATTCAAAAAATTTAATGATATATAATATACAATGGTGCGATAGAGAAATTAGAATTGTTTGATTCATGGACAAACCTGGAGAAAACAAATACACTGAGAGTATTGATCTTGCCTGCTATCCTTATAGAAGATGTATCTTTTTTTTTATTAGACTCTCTATGCTAAAAAGCTATTCCAAAAATAACTTCCATGGCTTTCCTCAGATATATAATTTTTTTTCTTATTATACCCAACTTTCTATGATCACCTCTACACAATATCAAAGACCTGGATGAAAAGTGAAAAACTTATTGAACCAAATAGATATTTTCAAACCTCCAGGTGTTTGATGGTAGAATTATAGACTTCTAGCTGAGAATGAATGACCTTAGGGATCATCTAGTCAAGTCGGTGATATTACAAGTAAAGAAATTGAGACCCAACAAGTTTAAGTGATTTATACAAGATCAGACAAACAGTGGCAGAGAAGATAATCAAATTCCAGTCTCTTAACCCTGATGTCTCTCATTTTTTAATTAATTAAAAGCTTCTTAAGGGCAGGGACTATTTCATTTTGTCTTTGTCCAAACACTTAGCATAATATAGAGCACATTGCAGGTTCTTAATAAATATTTATTTACTGATTAATGAATAGGAAGAATGACTGAATTTTTTACTTTTCATCTAGGTTTTGGTTCTGTGAAGACACATCATAAGATTTTACAAGTACCTTATAGGGATAATTTATTGCTTTTCTTTAATGTTATCTGTATATACAATCACCGTATACAAGCTTGAGAATAACTCACTAGTCAAGAAGGGGGAAAACTAGAATAAATACAGCAGTTGATTCCAGTCCAAATTCATTTGAAAAAAGGAAGTTGAGCCTTTACCCTCTTCAACACACAAAGCACATTCCATGGAAAAAGCAAAAACCAAACAAAGCAGCATATTTTCACTCTAACCTACATACAATGTAAGTGAAATTCAAAATATGCTAATAGTGGGAGGAAAAAATGTATTTTCACTACCACAATCATTGGATATTGTTTAGAATAAAAGTAGTTAATGGATATGAATTGAAAGATGAAAGTGTTCTGGGTTTTACACTCCTTAAATTACCTTTCTTTACCCCTTTCTGATTCATTCCTTGGTCTGATTTTCTATACCCACTTGAACTTTTAGAATATTCTTCCGCCTTGTTAAAATTGGAATCACATTAAATATTTCTCTGTTGTGTACCACAGTCTGAGAGGGATTGAGGCCTGATTTTTGCTTTGGCAAGAATTCTAAGGAGAATGATTAGTCCTGCAGGGCATAGCAAAACTAAAGTGGGTGGAATATGGAAATTCAAAGAAAAGAATAGCAAAAACTAAAAAAGAAATGCAGATAAAAATTCCATGGCATTCATTTAAAGCTATCTCATACACTTTTGCATATAACCCTCAATGCATACAATGTTCCAATTCCTAAATTGAGGAGTTCAGAATCTCAGATTCTGGTGGTTGAAATGAACCTCAAAGCCATCTATTTCAACCCACGTAGGAAGGAATCCCCACTATATGATATTTGGCAAGTGGTTTGCCCAGTCAAGACTTCCAAGGCTGGGAAAGCCATCACCTCTCAGGACAATCCACTTTTCTTCTGGCCAGCTCCAATTGTCAGGAAATTTTTTTTTTCCCTGACATCAAGACTAAATTATGGTCTTTACTCCTAAAGTTGCCCTTCCATGATTACTTTCTTATTTTTTTTTTAATCTTTATCTTTGGTCTTAGAATGAATACTGTGTATTGGCCCTCCTGTAAAGACAGGGCTGGCTCTCCATTAAACAATCTGAGACTAAAATATATAATGGGTAGATACACACAAACTTGCTCCCAACCAGAAGTTTTGGGGTGTGTGTGTGTGTGTGTGTGTGTGTGTGTGTGTGTGTTGCAGATTTAACATTTTTACTGTTCATATAAATTAGATACAAGGGCAAAATTACAAAATTGGATTTTAGGACAGTTAAATTTTATGCTTAAACTGAATTTAAAAGAAGCTTTACTCATAGTATTCCTCCAAATATTCCTACATGACTAGATAAAAAAGATCCACCTAATAATGGTCCCAAGACTCTGGATTTGACCTTGGTTATCATGGTTCCCCCTCCTACCCTCTGAGGATTGTAGAATTTCCTGCTCCTTTTGGCCCAGCTCCAACAGCTATCTCCAGCTAGGCTAGAAGGACAGGGATGCTGCAGAGTTAGAGCTATCAAAATCCAAGCTGAGAAAGAGATGGAGAGGAAAGTGTGGGCTATGGCACACAGCAGAAGGCATGATGATCAGTGGAGGGCCACTCACTATTGAGTTCTATTATCTGCCTAATTCAATGCAACTTAATGCAATAAACATTTAAGCCTCTATTATATGCAAAGCATCTCAGTAGAGCAGTGGATAGAGTTCCAGGTCTGGAGTGAGAAATACCTGAGTCAAATCCAACCTCAGACACTCACTAGGTATGTATGTAGCCCTGAGCAAGTCACTTAACCCTGTTTGCCTCAGTTGGTAAAGGAAATGGCAAATCAGTCCAGTATCTTTGCCAGGAAAATCCCAGATGGAGTCACAAAGAGTTGGGGATGACTAAAATGAATGAATAACAATAAAAATACACAAAGTATTGTGTAAACACTGAGGACACAAAGCCAAAATGAAAAAAAAACAACAAAACACCTTCCCTGAATGAGTTTATATTTTACTGGCAAGTCCTGAGAAGTAAATATAAAATATTTTTAAAATAATGCGAAGAAATTTGAAGGGGGAGAATGGCAAAGTTATGCTAGAATTATCTTCAACTGGCTTAAGCCAATTGTTAAATTCTCAATGTGAGTGTTTACACCTTGGAAATTGTCAAAAACTATAAATCTGGGTTTGATTTATTGTTTTATTGATGGTCTAGAGATGGAGAAAATGTAAGTAATGGAGATTAAGTTTAAAAGCATGTTATGGGCACTTTTTTTTTTTGGAAAGCTGGTTGTTAAACATTTATGAGCATGTCTCAGAAGAGAGCACTAATAATTTAGGACATAATGAAAGTCCTCAAATGGGGGATAACATTCATCTAGGTCTTGAAGGAAGAATCAAAGATTCTTTGAGGTAGCAAGAAGGGGAAGGCATTCTAGATATAAATGAGTCTGTTCAAAGGCCCACAAATGAGAAATAACCTAAAAATTTTCAAAAGGTTAGTTTGATAGGAACAGAGAGTTGGTGAAAATAATTGAAAAAAGTAGACAGAAGCTGTATTTTGGAAGTCTTTAAAAGAAGGTTTTGGAAGTCACACTGTAGAAGGTTTTGCTTTTGAGGCCATTAGGAACCATATATTTTTTTTTTTTAGGATGGTCAGATATATGATTTAGGAATAACAATTTGGCAGGTGGAGAGAATGGATTAAAGAAGGGGAGATCCATTCAATTAGGAGATTACTGAAATGGGTCTGATGGCAACTGATAAAGTCCTGAACTAGATGGCAGCTAAATCAGTAAAGAGAAAGGAAAAGATGTGAGAACTTGAGACTTGGGAACTGACTGGAAATGAGAGTTCATAAGAGGAAAGAGTCGAGGATGACTCTGGGCTGGTGAACCCAAGACACTAGGAAGATGGCGGTGCAGACAGCAGAAATCTTGGATTTGGGAGGACATGGAATCTGAGGTCTCACCTTTTTGACTTGAGGTCCCTCCGCTATAAGCTCTCTCCACTGGGCCATGGCATGAGATCTAGAAAGAGAAAAAATGCAGCACTGGGTTGAAGTTACAAGTGCCCAGATTTTACCCTACTGCCATGTTCTAATAATGAACACTATATGGACTCTCCCATTGAAAAATCTACGTCTGCCGAGCTTACAAGGATATTTGGATGGCACGGTGGCTCTTCATTGGTACTCACCAATGAATATAGCTTAATGTAGTTCTAGGGTGAGATTTCTCTGCCGTGAGAGCCTGTCTTAACTTGGTCCAGAGAAGTAATTTTGGAAAGCCCAGTGAAAACCGCCTGCTGTTAAAATGCTCATGTGGACACACCCCAGAGCCTGCAGATTTCCAGCAGCTGCCTCTTCAGCATTATCCAGTTCATCCAAACACACCATCCTCATATGACACGACCACAATCTTAGCTCTAGCCAATCACCACGGATCCGTACAATCCCAAGAATCAAAGCCGGTACCCTCCCTGAAACAACATAGCGTCTAAGCACGCATTTCATAAGTGTCTTTGTTCACTTTTTATTTTGTAAAACATTTATAGCTTGAGCCTGCCATCCCAGAGAAGTCAATCAGAGTTCAGGCAAGATAAGCTCAAGTTTATATCCTTTGTAACCATCTCCGAGTTTCCCCCTGGAGTGGTGTACAATGTGAATCTGACCCCAGGACTGGAGAATCGGGTCATAATTATGTACAATAATAACTTGAATAATAACAAATCAATATAATAATAAACACACATTGAGCCAGATTTCCCCCCAGAACATAACCAATGACATGAGAGTAGATTAGGCCCCTTTAGAAGCAGCATGATCTCTGCTGGGAGTATAATAAATAGTCCCATCGTGGCCTCCAAGACATGATGCAGTTTCCAAATGCAGCCTGGCTAAAATTTCAGCCAGTTTTTTTTCCCCATATACTCCTTGCATCAACAAGCTCATACTATGTGCTCAGCACTGTGCTAAATACGATAGGCAGCACAAAAATATATAACTATCATCTCTCCCCCCACAGAATTTACAAGCTAATGACTCTAGTTAAAGAGGGAAATCCCACAGAAAGGAAACAATTTGGAAACGATTATGGGCTAAGCAATGTGGGATAGACTAGAAAGAGAAAACAGAGTCCAGAGAAGACAAAGATTATGGAATTTTGAGAAATTAGAGAAGGCTTAATGGGAGATTAGAAATTAAGAGTTGAAATGAAGTCTGGAATTGTCTAATCCAGTGCCTTTGTTTTACAGGTGGAGAAACTGAGGTCCATTGAGATGAACTGACTTGCCTAAGGTTGAACAGATAAA
Organism: Monodelphis domestica; assembly: GCF_027887165.1. NCBI lineage: Eukaryota > Metazoa > Chordata > Mammalia > Didelphimorphia > Didelphidae > Monodelphis > Monodelphis domestica. The sequence continues at coordinate 27,061,230 of NC_077233.1, read as the reverse complement.
GTAAACAAGCAGTAAATGCAGGATTCAAACCCAGATCTTATTTTAAATTCAGGGATTTTTCCACTAAACCTAAGAGATTAGACCTGGACCTTGAAGGCAAGGCAGGATATGGATTGATGGCAAACAAAATAACAGACTGGGAAAATGAGAGTGAGCAAAGGAAACGAGGTAGGAATGAACCTGAAGTGTGGAGCATTGAATGGGGACACTAGTCTGAGATCCCTGGCAAAAAAATCACTATTTGAAAGAGATTCAAATTTCAAATTTTACTACATTACTATCATCACCCTGAAATTTCCCTTAACATTTGGAGCTACTTTATCCTGGATAGTGCATCTTTCCTTTTAGCCTTTTCATCCTAAAATATCTTCCTGCCATGCCAGCTCCCTTCTTTCAGTGGTAAGTTCCTCATAGGACCTGGGAGAACCCAAAACTACCACTTTTCATTCCTCTCTTGACTGCTTCAGTCCTTCTTGATTTCAGCATCATTTCTTTATAGGAGGACCTTCTTCCCCCTGCCCAACTCCCTTTTATATGTCTTCTTCCATTAGAATGTAAGCTGTTTGAGGCAAACACTCTTTTCTTTTTCATTACTATTTGTATCTCTCACACTCAGCTCAGTGCCTGGCATAGAGTAAGTGCTTAATAAATGGTTGTCGCCTTGCCTGCTATGGAAACAGGTGCTGGGCTAGGAGCCTACGATACAAAGAGCAAAATTAAAGAAAACTTACCCTGAAGGGGCATTCACTCTAATTGGTTGATGAAAGATCATGACTGTGGTTATAAACCTTCTTCCACTTGCCTTGTGGAGGATACAATTTCCTAAGGGTGTAGAGTTGAAAGAACACTACCTCACTTTGATCTTTCAAAAATTGTATTTAAAGAAAAAACACCTGGAGTTTCCCTAGCCTGAAATTAACTACAGGCTAACCCCCTTCCTTGGCTCGGGATTGGTCTTTATGTAGACCAATCCGGTGCTCGGAAGTGGGGGGCGTGGTCCCTTCCCAGGCAAAACCAATCCCACACCAGGAAGTAGCGGGGAGGGACCCCTGGGGCATGCTGGGGGATGCAGTCACCCCTGGCCACAATATTTTTAAAACTTACAGTGGTACATTTCATTGCCCTCTCCTTTTTGCTCTCTTTATCTCTGGAAATTTAATCCACTACTGTGTCACAAATATCAGTTCATTTTTAATCTTGGGGATAATAAAATTACCCGTCAGACTTATGTGGTTTGCCCCTTTGCTGTTTTATGGAATTTATATCCGATGAAAAGCTAGTAGCAGAATTACAATAGCTCATAGCCCCCAGTTAGGAAATTTTCATCTTTTATTTTTCTTGATATATAATATTTTCTTTTTCTAATTATATGTAATAGCAATTTTTAGCATTCATTTTCCAAAACTTTGAGTTCCAAATTCTTTCCCTCACTCCCTTCACACACCCTCCTCTCTGAAATGGCAAAAATTTTGATCTAGGCTATACATTTGCAATTATGTAAAGCATATTTCCACCTTGGTCATATTGTAGAAGAAGACTCATATAAAACAAACCCCACAAAAATACAATGAAAAATAATATACTTTAATCTCATTCAGACTTTATCAGTTCTTTTTTTTTAAAACCTTACCTTCCATCTTAGAATCAATACCATATATTAGTTCCAAGGCAGAAGAGTAGTAAGGACTAGGCAATGGGGGTTAAGTGACTTGCACAGAATCAGACAGATAAGAAGTGTCTGAGGCCAGATTTGAACCTAGGACTTCTTGTCTCTAGGCCTGGCTCTCCATCCACTGAGCTACCCAGATGCCCCCCTCTATCAACTCTTTTTCTATAGGTAGAGAACATTTGTCACCATATGTCCTTTGGAATTGTCCTGGATCATTGTATTGCTAAGCATAGCTAAGTCATTCATAGGTGATCATTGTTCAATATTGCTGTTATTCTGTACACTGTCCTAACCTGGTTCTGCTCATTTCACTTTGTATCAGTTCATGTAGATCTTTCCAGGTTTTTCTTATATATCCTCCTGCTCATTATTTCTTATAATTTGTTCAGCCATTCCCTAATTGATGGGCATCCCCTCAGTTTCCAATTCTTTGCCACCACAAAAAGAACTGCTATAAGCATTTTTTAAAATAAATAGGTCCCTTTAAAATTTCTCCTATTAGGCAGAAGTTTGTCTCTTTGCCCTAATTTAAATTTATACTTATTTTTAGCTAAATTCTTTATGTCTGAGGAAAAAATAAGAGTATAAGAAATGTTTAGGTAATATAAATGAGCAGAATATAAAAAAAATATTTATAACCAAATAGTCACAGAAGGGGGAAATGGGGGGGGGGGGTTAGACCTTTTTTTATTTTTTAACTTCCTTCACTTTTTGATGGAGGTGTGGGGAAAAGCACAACCAGTATCTTCAGCCTGAGTCTTATGCTCTGAGATGCAGTTGAAGGGTAGGAGAGGTGTTGGTCTCCATTTTACTTGGTCTATTCCTCCATTGCCCTATGCCATCAATTCTTTTCAACTCAGTTTATTAAGTTCTGGTTGGAGCTAAGGAGGCTAACCCCAGCAATAGGGTTGGTTCAGTTCTTGAGGTTCCTATTCCTTCTTTTCAGTCTGTCTCTCACACTGTCTCCATTTAAGAAACCTAGAGTCTGATTTAATCCCACTACCCTGGTCAAAGAGAGTGAGAGAAAGAGATAATTGGGAAAAAGACATGTACAAAAATATTCGTAGCTGCACTCTTTGTGGTGGCAAAAAATTGGAAAATGAGGGGATGCCCTTCAATTGGGGAATGGCTGAACAAATTGCGGCATCTGTTGGTGAAGGAATACTATTGTGCTCAAAGGAATAATAAAGTGGAGGAATTCCATGGGGACTGGAACAACCTCCAGGAATTGATGCAGAACCAGGAGAACCTCATACATAGAGACTGATACACTGTGGCACAATCGAATGTAATGGACTTCTCTATTAGCAGCAATGCAATGATCCAGGACAGTTCTGAGGGACTTATGAGAAAGAAGCTATCCACATCCAAAGAACTATGGGAGTAGAAACACAGAAGAAAAACAACTGCTTGATCACAAGGGTCAATGGGGACATGATTGGGGATATAGACTCTAAACGATCACCCTTCGGCAATTATCAATACTATAGAAATATGGAAATATGTCTTGGTCAATGACACATGTAAAACCCAGTGGAATTGCACATTGACTACTGGAGGGGGTTGAAGGGAGAGGAAGGGAAGAACATGAATCTTGTAACCATGGAAAAATATTCTAAATGAATTAATTAAATAAAATTTTCCAAATTAAAAAAAAGAAAGAGTGAGAGTTCCAAGTTCAAGGCTGATATAGGAATGCCAGTCCTCCTGAACTACAAACCTAAAGATGCCAATCAGTTTTCACATCCTTACTACATAAATAATTTAAAACATAGAGACATACTTGGAGTAGCCATTTCTGATTCTGGTGACTACCTGGCAGTTTAGCCTGCTTGTTTCTGTCTGTATATGACTCATCACTGAGATGTTTGCAATTTGAGTTGATGAAGAGTGGCATTATTAACTGGGGTACCGAACAAGCTTAGGACTCAGAAGCTGTACAAAGAGGATTCGCCTACTCAACCATCATCCTTTCTCTTCCTTTATAACTTCAAATAGAGCTGGACTTTTATGAAGAGTTTCCTGAAAGATGGTTAGAGAATGGAGCAGCTGGTCCCATCCCTATGTGCACCTCTAATGCACATATCCTCTTTGGGCAAGACTGAGTCTAGTTTTAGATTTCCTCTTTTGTGTTTTTTTCCTCCCTGATCTTAAGCCAAAGACTATACCAAAGTGGATGTATAAAAGCTTGGGAACAGCTGGGATAATGAAATAGCCTGAGTTCCCGGATCCAGTGAGAGAAGTAGTTACAGGAGCAGACATTAGGTAGCAACAGGAAAAGCTTCTATATTAGCAAAGATGGCCATCAACAAGAGGATTGTCCCAAGTCTTGCGATTTTGCTAGCAGATATATAACAGAAGTAAAAGTGAAATGAAAAATGCCTAATTAGCAGTCCTTCAAAGGCCTTTCTGTTCTAATGAAGTTTAAGTAGCAACCTCCTAGAAGAATGTCACTGGTTATAAATTGTTATTAGATTCTATTTAAAGTTTTGGTTTTCGTCCTATGTACACCTGCTGCGATGGGTCTCTTTAGGGCCAATTTCCCTTCTTACAGACCTGCTAAATTCTTATTCCTCAAATATTACCTTGCACCCGCTACCTCTGTTTAAAAATCTCTAAAGCTCCTCACAGTCTGGCAGAAGAAGTTCAAACTCTTTAGACTTGTATTTCAGGCTCTCTATAATTTGGTCCCTTCCACCTTCTTGGAGTACTTCTCTCTCTCTCTATTTCTTCATTCACCCAGCCAACTCATTCATTGTTTCTTTCTTAAATCCTTACTTTCCATTTTAGAATCAGTATTAAGTATTGGTTCCAAGGCAGAAGAGTGGTAAGGGCTAGGCAATGAGGGATAAGTGACTTGCCCAGGGTTACACAGCATGGAAATGTCTGAGGCCAGATTTGAACCAAGACCTCTCATCTCTAAGTCTATCCACTGAACCACCTCACTGTCCCCTCTAAATTCTTTTTTTGCTCCCAGTACATCAGAGGGTTGTTCTCCTCACTCCCCGGCCATCTTCTCAATAGCCTTTACAGTAACATTGTTACCTGAACCAGAATTATGTTCTGGAGATTTTTAGCCTATAAATCTCCAAATATTGGCCCAGTTGCCCTCTTGGTGATTGTCTCACCTAATCCACCATTTCATGCAGGTGTCATTTCCTATTCCCTGACTATCTTCTGGATAGCTTTCCAACCCCCTCTGAACTCCTCCATCCTAGAACCCTGATCAAATCAACATTGAAGTATCTATTTCTTTAGAAAAACCAATCTATTAAATAGCTAAATGGAACGAGGAGTGGAAACCCTTACTGGGAGACTCCAGCTAAAAGCAGTAGAGAAGAGATACCCATAAATCCCTCAGAGTACTCTAGAATCTGAGGAGAATAGTAGCAGTCAGCCTTGAGAGAGTGGGGCCAGAGTATACAAGTTTTAGTTGCATATGTTAATATTTATGAGGAAGTTATACTAAACAACCTCTAAGAGAGAAAAGAAAGGAGGGGATATTTATTAAGCATTTACAGTGTTCCACACGCTGTGCTAAATTCATTATAAATTTTAACTCATTTTATCCTCTCAACACTGAGAGGTAGGTGCTAATTTATCTCCATTTCAAAGTTGAGGAAACTGAGGCAAACGGTGGTTAGTTTCTTGCCTAGGGTCACATAACCATAAGTAAGTGTCTGAGACTGGATTTGAATTCGGATCTTCCTGACTTTACACCCAATGTTCTAGCCAATAAGTCAATCAGGGCTGCCTCTGAGCCCTTTTCTCTCTAAATTTATAAACAGATGATGTTATATCTCTAATATCCTTCAGAACACATATTTTATTTTGTCTTTGAATCACCAATGCTAATCAAAGTGTGTTGAACATAGTAGTGGCTTAATAAACGACTGTTAAATGAGTAGATTTGGTGAATTGATCAAAGATTTCTGAAATTATATGAGCAGCCAAAAGGAAAGTAGACTTCATCTTCAAACTTTGACTTACAATGGAAGAACACAAAATTGAAGGGGCCTTGTAATATCCATGGTTTCTTGGTTTCCTGGGAACTTTTGCCAGACAATTGAGTTCTTGATGGTGAAAGGTGAAGAATGACAAATCCTAGTCTTGTAAAATTCCTGTGATAGGACAGTGAGTCAATACATGTGATGCCTGAACTACTAGATGGTAGCAATGCTTTGACTCAATAACAATAGACTGATTAAGGTCTCCAGACTGAGTTCTTTGCCTGAGTTGGTTCAGTAAAAATCCACATGCATCTTTATTCATTTCCTTGTTCCTTCCCAGATGAGGTAACAGCAACCTCCCTTAGTGGGAGCTCTAGAGAGGAAGAATTAGTGATCTATTAGTATTTATTGTAATTTTGTCGAAAGAATGAATGGTTATTCACTATCCACATCCAGAGGAAGAACTGTGGGAGCAGAAACGCAGAAGAAAAACAACTGCTTGATCACAAGGGTCAATGGGGACACGATTGGGGATGTAAAGTCTAAATGATTGCCCTGGTACAAATATCAATAATATGGAAATAGGTCTTGATCAATGACACATGTAAAACCAGTGGAATTGCACGTTGACTATGGAGAGGGGGGAGGGGGAGAAGAGGGGAGAAAAAGAATATGAATCAGATAACCATGGAAAATTTTTCTTAATTAATCAAAATTTTTTAAAAAAGAAAGAATGAATGGTTATACTCAGTGCTTCAGTGGAATCTAAAACCATTTGAATCCCTATTTTAAGTATACAGGATACAAAGACAGGATGATTGCCCTTAAGGAGTTTACATTCAGTTCTGACATTACCAAGATAAGTGAATACAAAAAAATTTGCCTTCTTAAGAGAGAGAAAATACACTGGGGAGGATGTCCCGAAGGAGGAGAGAGGTAGAGCAAAGTTCTTAATTCATCACTCCTACTCTTGAGATCTATTTGGAGAGGGTCAGCATGATTCAGAGGAAATGGCACCAGATTTTATGTCAGAGGACCTGGATTGGTTTCCAGTTCTGTTACTTAAAATCTGGGCAACTTTAGAGAAGTCACTTCCCATCTCTGGACCCCAGCTTTCTCATCTGTAAAATGAAGGAATTGGTCTGGATTATCTCTGAAGTCCCTCCCCGTTCTCAAAATTTGTGATGCCATGAGCTTTACTCTGGGGCTCATGTATCCCATTTCCCACCTCCCTTGCTATTTTTCAAATGAGAGAAGGATCAGATTTAAGGGCTATAATTGGGGATACTAGAGTTTGGTAGAGAGCCATTCCAGTTTTCAAATTGACAGTTATGCTTAATTCTATTTATAACCTGACAAAATGAAGCTTCAACAAGGAACTAAAAAAATTAATATACTTTTTCTTCCTTAAAGAGGAAATCCTATTCATCATGAATATGGATTTGGAGGGTTCCCTCCTATTTTTAAAATGCATTAGAAAGTAAACCCATCTTGAATATATAGAATAAAGGTCATTTACCATTTGGTTGCCGATCCTGTACAATGCCCAACTTACCAATGTCCTCATAAATGTGATGATGGGTATTCAACCTAATGTGCGTTAGCATTTTTTCAAAGTATTTTGATCGCTGCATTTCATTATAATTGGTTTTCTTCATAATCCTAGTATTTTATTTTATGCACTTAAAACATTCTGTTTTAATAAGATTCACCAGGCTGCTGACAAAATGGTTTAGGACACAGAAAAAATTCAGAATCCCTATTCTAGATGTTGCCTGACGAGGGGCCATTATCTTCCTATTTCTAGAAGCCATTCTTATCATAGTCCAAGATTGCATTAAGTTTTCTGACTGCCACATCTCATTATCAACACATATTGACCTTACAGTTTGCATAATTCTCAGCTCCTTTTTAGCAAATTGCTATCATTTCTCTCCCATCTCTTAAAGCTGATTTAAGAAAAAAATGCAAGTGTAAGGCTTTACATTTATCCCTATTGAATTTCATTTTATTAAGTCTGGTCCAATTCTCTAGCCTGTCAAAATCTTTTTACATCCCGACTCTCATCCAAGTCAACAATCTTTGTTTAGTCCTTACTATGTGACAGGAATGTTAGCTATTTCTATCTTTTGCCTATATGATAAGGTTCCACCATCTGTGTCTTGAAGGTAGGCATAAATGAAAGTGCTATAGATCAATTAATTGACCAGAATTGACTAATTGCCTACTATGTGTCAGGCACCATGCTTCATAAAATGAAGCCAGCCCTGCCCTTAAGGAGATTACATTTTATTGAAGTAGATAATGAGTAATGAGGAATACATCTCTACTCTATAAATATAAACCATTTGGGGATGGAGTGGGGAAAAGACTCTTGGCACTGGAGGAACCAGTAAAGATGTCAGATAAAGGGGGCTATTGAAGGCACACTGTATTTTGTATATATTGTTTATTTATCTGGGTCTTTGTTTTCCCCAAAAGAAAGTAAGCATCTTGAGGTCGGGAACTGGTTTTTGGTTGGATGTTTGTTTTTAATTTCATTGCACAGTGCTGGACCACTCAAATAATGACTAAATGGATGAGTGAATAAGAGAAGATGAATGAACTGAGTGGGGCTCAAGCTGTCAAGTTCCATAATCCATTCCCCCAAACATGCCACTCTGAACCTAAGCAAAGTAGCAAGGAATTCCATCAAGTTGGGAAAGAGAAGCAAAATAAAGACCACGTTTCATGCTATGTGGTACCCACCAGGAGGGCAGCAACCACATTTTCTCTAAAACTTTGCATCCTACCCCAAGCGCTCAGTCCTCAGTGCAATATTCTACACATAGAGGACACATGAATGTTGCATGATTGAATATGTCTTTGTTCTGTTCTTGAATGGTGCTGATCAGCATTTTAGTGACATGGGGCAGATACCTCCCAGGAAGAGAAAAGAAACGAGAGCCTTGAGCTATTATTCTTTTCCCCTCATCAAGACTATTAAACCACACTTGTTTATAGTTTCTTTTTAGAAAAATCTCCATTTATAGTTCATGAACGAAAGAATATTCATGCTTGCCTCAAGGATATAGCAAAGTTAACTAACTAGAAGGCATTTACTTGCAATATAATAAATGGAAATGGCATTGGTCATAAGAAAATTGATCTTAAAACAACTTATTTTGATTATAGCATAATCCTTTCTTATCCCATAGATCTCCATGAATTATTAGGTTAGACTTCAAATCATTAATATGAATATAAATTATAAAGTGCTTCCTGAGCAGTTTTGCTGCCTGGATTTTATATGGAAAATGCCTTCTGGAGGGTCTCTCCCTTCAACAGCTCCCTTTTACTTCTGCTGAACAAAAACACTGTCATTCATAGCAATTACATGAAAGAAGGTGAAAATTGAGTGTGATTATTAATAAAGTTATTGTCAAGAAAGCTAGATTAATGTAGAAATTTTATGTGATTCTCAAATATATTTTCTCCATAACATTTTATCATTTCAAACAGCCAGGTGGCAAAGTAGATGGTGCTCTGGGCTTGCAGTAAGGAAAACTTAAGTTCAAATTTGGCCTTTGTCACTTATTAGCTATGTGGCCTGAGCAAGTCTGGTGCCTCAGTTTCCTCAAGTGCAAAATCGATCCCAAGATTGTTGTAAGGTTCAAATGAATGCATCAAATGAGTGTACTCAAATAAAGTACATCACTAACCCTCAATAATATTTATTGCATATACTTCTCAATAGACATTCGATGTTGACTGTATCATGCTATAATTATGGAGCAGCGAGGTGGTTCAGTAGATAAATCACCTGGCCTGGTATCAGGGAGACTTGAGTTCAAATTTGATCTCAGACTCCGCCTAACTGTGTGATCCTAGGCAAATCACTTAACCTGATTTGTTTTCTCATATATCTTTACCAAGAAAATCCACTGAGGTCCCAAAGAGTTGGACACAACTGAAACAACAGAACAACGGTTAATTATATGTTCATGACTTTACACATCCTCTCCCCATTTCCATGGCAAGTTTCTTAAGGACAGGAGTTGGGTTCCATCTTTTCGTTTTTCCTCCAGTAACTACCAGTCAACTGAGACAGTGTCTCAATGAATATTGGTAGATTAATCCTATTCAGTAACTCTGGTAGTAAAGATCACGTATCAACTTTAATCTCGTGATTTTTCTATTATTTAGACAAATACACAAAGAATCTGTGATGTTATCAGTGTGCTCCAGGATGGGAATTCCCTCCATCAGCAGGATCTGACCAGTCTATGAATTAGTTGGTATTTGCCTATGACACAAAGAAGTTGGGTTGCCCTTAGTCACACAAATAATGTGAAAGGGGAGACTTGCGTTTGGGTCTTTCGGAACCCAGGACCAATCAATGTCCCAATCATACTGCCTCTATGTTGTTGTATTTATTAGGCAAACAATAGATTATGACCCAGCCTCTCTGCATGGTAACCTCTCCCCCAAATTTCAAATTTGAATTCACATCATCACTATTAAAAATAATAACGATGCTAAATAATGCATAAATATGGTACTTTAAGATTTGCAAAGTGATTAACCTGGACTATCTCATTTGATCCAACCCAGAAGATCCTTGTAATTCATACTTTCAAGTAATACCCTTCTCCAAACCAACACACTCTGAAGGTTGACTTAAAGAGAGACATAATCAAAACCCAGCCAGCCAGGAATTCGTTTCATATAGAAACATTTCAAAGACAAATTTGGAGGATTTGTTATCTCTGTGCTCTGAAGCTTAACTAGAGTTCATCATTAGTACATCAAAGTTGTTTGTTCACCAGTTTGGGAAGTACCAGTGGCATCTGCAAAATAATGTCAAACTCATCTAAAATCATCAGCAGGCAAAGAAAGAAAGGGATGGAAGCTGGTCCCTAGCAATGGGACTAATCATTAAGAATAGACATTGATGACGACCTCCATCATATCATCTGTCATTCTAATCACTGAACCTTCATTCAAGCGGCCAATTTGCTTTGTATCAGTAATCAGCTTGTTATTTTCTCTCTGGTATTCTTCTACCTGAGACTGATGGAAATTGTTGGGGCAATTCATCATCCATATGGGTCTAACAAATTAATGTGTGCATTTGTGCTTCCACTATGGGGAGGGGGGGGATGATTATCCTGGAAACACAAAGTGGAGGGCTCTTTCACCATTTACATTCATCGTGTTAAGGATTCCCAAATGAGACAACTCAAATCACGGCATGACAAGAGAAACCTAAAGCCTGGAAACCTTTCAGGAGAAGTGAATTAGGTGGTAGAAATTATGTCTAACTTAATGGTTGCCTATGAGGGAGGGATGATGATATTGGTTTATTCTTGAGTTGACGTCAATATTTCCAAGGAAATATCATATTCATTCATTTCTAATATGCAGAGGAGGGGGTTCTTTGAGGGTAGGAATTGTCTTTCTCTTCTGGTATTTGTGGCCCCCCAGCACTTAGGTCTGGCACATATGTTCTTCAGTTATGCCTGACTCTTCATGATCCCATTTCAGGGTTTTCTCAACAAAGACACTAGAGTCATTTGCCATTTCCATCTCCAGCTCATTTGACAGATGAGGAATTGAGGCAAACAGTTTAGTGATTTGCCCAGGGTCACAGAACTAGTAAGGGTCTGAGGCTGGATTTGAACTCAGGAAAGTGAATCTTCTTGATTCCAAGCCCAACATTCATCTACTGCTCTACCAGGTACATAACAAATACATTAAAAAGGTTTATTGACTAACAGACTGACTAGAGTCACTCAGATACTTCTAGCTTCTCTTCTTGCAATAATTATTCTCTTTTTCTCCTTGCATGGACTTTTCCAAAATGCCTCAGGGCCTCCATTTTCCTGCTTTATCCCAGGCCATTTAGAACCTGACTTTGCCAGTAACTATAGCAATGATGGAACCTCTAATTAATTGGCCTTGACTTTGATCCCTTCTTGAGTTTCCCAGAGCTCTACTCAGGCACTCTGTATTAAAGGCTCAAACCTTTTGCCAACATTCCAGATTTCAGAAGTACACATTTAAAATTAAGAAAGATGCTAAGGTGATGCCCATTGGCACTTTCTTGGCATTTAGATTCTGTCCTTTGGTGGGAGAGTGGGCATTGTACAATGTTTCGATTTACTCCCTTGTGGAATCTCCCAACCCCAACTTTGGCAGGCAGGCAAGCAACCAAAACAAATCTTGAAAAACTTAGCCTTCATTATTTCATGTCTCAATCATGTTGTTATGTCTTACGTGGCAAGTTCTCTCTAAACATATACATATGTAACTTCATCTCTGCGTGAACCTAACTAAGAAGGATATATAGGAGGAGACAGAAAAAAATGTTAAGTTCACATATTCCATTATAAATTCCCTTCCTTTTCATCTGCTTATTCCCTCCACAGCAGGGCAATTTTCCTGGTTTATGATGTCATCAAGCAGCTGTCCTGTAAACATGGAAGCAGTTGTCCAATTTCAGGTTTTTGTCACTCATCCTAAGGTTTGTCTTATGAATTGAGGAGGAGATCTGAGGAAGAATTGTTTTCTCTGGAAAGAAATGATCTGTTTCTTTATTCACTTTAACTGGTTCTGAATTTCTTTATGAGGTTCATTTTTATTTAACTTTAACTATTATGTCTTTGTCTATTAAACACTAAACATATAGACTGTTCCAGTCTATTTCCATGGTTTGGAGACCAAAAAAGGAGGTATTCAAAAAAGAGTCAGACAGATCACTGATGTTTTATATCTTTATTAGAGTATATTTTAATATTCAGTGGAAATCTGAAGGTCTAATAGAAGGAGCTTTCATGGCAGAAACACAGAGGAGGGAGGGATCAAGGGAAGACTTCAGTCAGGAAAATTTTGCCCAACCATAGGTCTGATGATCTTTGGGTCATAACAAGATGGGGAAGGGCCACCAGCAATGATCCTGTGGGGAGGTGGCCCTTGAACTGCTCACACCAATTCTTTATCAGTACTCAATGGATTCCACATGGAAGGAATGAGGCTTTGCTCAGATATGCCTGACCAATTTCCCTATTTTAACATCACAGGCAGGGAGACACAAGAGGTCAGTTAGCAAAGTTTGGACGGTAGAAGCATGAGTCATGAATGAGTTCAGAAGTTTCCTAGAAAAGGGCAGGAAGGGTGGGGGTATTAGGAAATTACTTCCATGTATCAACCTATCTAGGTATCACAGGGGATAGCTAAAATCTAGGGAAAATAACAGTAGTAGAGATACTTGGAATTTTATAGGAGATGGAATCCAAGAAAGGAGTTAGGAATAAACTGTTTGACCTCAGAAATCTACACATGAACAGATCAGGTATGGATAATAAACAGGGTGAACTAGAAACACTAATGCAAGGAAACAAACTTGATACCATTGTGTTGCAGAGCCTTGGTAGGATGACAGTCCAAACTATAATACAGCTTTGGAGGAGTGTCATTTATTCAAAAAGCAAAGGAAAAGTAGGACCATTATAAGAAAATACATTCACGTAAGGAAAATTACAAGAACCTGATGGTATTTTGGTATGATGGACAACGTTGAAATGAAAATCAACAAATAAAGACTTTGAAGTGATGTTTTTAATGGAATAATCTCCAGAGCACCTGAAGAGAAAGGAGAAATTGATGAGGAACTGAGAACAGATTCTATCTAATCAACCAATCATACAGTCCATCGGTATTTATTAAAGCTATATTATCCACTAAGCACTATGCTAGACTGTCTCTAGAAATAGATAAAGAGAAGAAGATAAAAAAAAGAGGGATAGAGTTGAAAGGAGGGAAGAAAGGGAGGGAGGGAAGGAGGGAGGAAGAAAGAAAAAGAAGGGAAGGAGAGAGGAGAGGGAATGAATCTTGGGTCTTAAGGGGTTTACAATCTATTAGGAGAGAGTATATGACAAGTATATAAAGAATAAGCATATACGTAATAAATACAAAAGAAATACAAAGTCATTTGAGAGGAAAGGCAATGGCTCATGGTGGGATTTGGAAAGACATTGCACAGAAGGTGATGTTTGAGCTGTGTCTTGCAGGAAGGGAGGGATTCTAAGAAGTAAGAGGAGAAAGTACTTTCCAGATATGGAAAACGTCGACTCCAAAGGCGCAGACCCAGGAGATGGAGGCTTATGGATGAGGAACAAAGAGAAGGCCAGTGTGGATGAACTACTGAATGGATATAAGAAGAGAAATAATGTGTAATGAGGCCAGAAAGATAGACTGGGGCCAAGTTGTGAAAGGCTATAAAACCTAACAGAGAGGTTTATATTTTAATCTAGAGGCAGTAGGACGCTGGTGGAGTTTATTGAGGGGGAAACTGACCGTCAGATCTGTGTTTAAGGAAATCATTTTGACAGCTTTGTGGAGTGTATTTTGGAGAAGGAAAACATGAGTTAAGAAAATATCGAGGGAGCCATTGTAATGACCCAGGTGAGAGGCGAAGAGGGTGAGAACTTGGTTAGTAGCTGGGAGGATGGAGAGAGGGGGTCAGATGTGAAAAATGTGTGGAAGTACAAATGGCAAAATTTGGACAAGATATGAGCTGTGGAGCTGAGTGCTGGAATTCCTAGCCTAGCCTAATGCTGAGGTTAGGAGCCTGGAATACCGAAAGAATGGTAGGATTTGAAATTTCCTGTAATCAGGAAGTTATGTGGAACTGAGGCTCAGAAAAGACTTGAGTTAGATATAGAGATGGAGGAAGTCACTTCCATAGTGATGACAAAAATCATGGGAGCAAATGTGATTGTTAGAGTAAGAAGGAAAGAAAAGCCAGGACATAGACTTAGAAGACACCCACCATCACCATCAAAGAAGACTGAAAAGGATTAATTGTACAGGTAAGAAGAGAGCCAGGAGAGATCAGTGTCACCCAAAGTCATGGAGCAGGGAGGACCTAAGAAGAGAGGGATATTTAGCAATAAAGAAATCATTGAAAACTTTGGAGAGAAAAGACTCGGTTTAGCATGAGATCCAAAGCCATATGGCAAAGGATTACAGAGGCAGTAAATATTCACATCTATTTCTAAGAGCCAAACAAAGGAGAAATATAGAGTATTAGAATCTGGGGGGAAGGTAAGACCTAGTGATGGTTTTCTAAGAATAGGGGACAAACGTAATTTGTTTTCCTGGTTCTGCTCACTTCACTTTCCATCAGTTCATATAAGTCTTTCCATGTTTTTTATGAAATCATCTTGTTCCATCATTTCTTATGGCACAATAGCTTTCTATTGCAACCATCTACTACAGCTCATTCAGCCATTCCCCAAGGGATGGACAACCACTCAGTTTCCAGTTCTTTGCCACTACAAAAAGAGCTAATAAAATATTTTTTACAAGTAGTTCCTTTTCCCCTACCTCTGATCTTTTTAGAATAAGGATGTGGTAAATAGGTCAAATGATACGTATAATTTTATGTTCCTTTGGTCATGGTTCTATATTGTTCTCCAGAGTGACTGGATCAGTTCACAGTTCCAAGAACAGTAAATTAGTGCCCCAATTTTCCTACATCTCTGCCAACATTGATCATTTTTCTTCTTGGTTGTATTAGCCACTCTGATAGGTGTGAGTTTGTATCTCAGAGTTATTTTATTTTTTATTTCTCTAATCAATTTGGAGCATTTTCTCATATGACTCTAGATAGTTTTAATTTCTTCTGAGAACTGTCTGTTCATATCTTTTGACCATTTATCATTTGGGAAATTCCCAGTATTATTCATTTGGCTCTGTTCTCTATCATTTGAGACATGAGGCCTTTATCAATGACACACTATAAATTTCCCCCAATTCCAATTTGTTGTTTCACTTCTAATCTTGGTTGCATTGGTTTTGTTTGTAAAAAGAAAATTTTTATTTAGTTAAATAATAGATGAGATGTAATCTCAAACTACAGGAATGAATATTAAGGGGAAACCATGATGAGCAGGGGCAGCCAGGTGGTATAATGGATGGAGCACTGGACCTGAAATCAGGAAGACTCATCTTTGTTAGTCAGACCCAGCCTCAGACACTTAATTAGTTAGGTACCCCTGGGCAAGTTACTGAACCCTGTTTGCCTCTGTTTCCTCATCTGTAAAATGAGTTAGAGAAGGAAATAGCAAACTACTGAAGCTTCTTTGAATAGAAAACCCAAATAGGACCATGGAGAGTTGGACATGACTGAAAAATTACTGAACGATGATATGATGAACAGATGTGACTGCAGAAGCATCATCGGTGATCTTCAATAAATTATGGCTAATGGGAAAGGTCCTATAGGATTAGATAAAAGCAAATGTTGTCCATTTTGTCCCTCTTCCACCGGGGAGGAAAATTAGATCATAGATACAAAGCTGGAAGGACCTTAGAAGCCAGAGTCTAACCCCATCATTTTATATAAGGAATCTGAGGCTTACCAAAGGCAAGTGATTTGCCCAAGTCCTGAGTGTCAAGCAAGATTTAAACCCTGTTATTTCTGATTAAAAACACACTGAAGGGCAGCCTGGTAGCTCAATGGATGGAGATCCAGGCCTAGAGACAGGAGGTCTTGGGTTCAAATCTGGTCTCAGATACTTCCTAGCTGTGTGACCCTGGGTAGGTCACTTAACCCCATTGCCTAGCCCTTGCCACTCTTCTGCCTTAGAATCAATACCTAGTATTAATTCTAAGGCTGAAGGTAAGGGTTTAAAAAATACAATGGTCAGAATGGTGGAGCTGTGTGTTCTGTGGTCAGACACTATCTGGAATAACATGTTCAGTTCTAAGCACTATTTTTTAGTAGAGAGAGTGGGCAAGGGAGAGCCATTGGGCTGCTGCGGAGTAATCTTGAGGTCATGCTAAGCAGAAAGCATAGCAATGTTTATTCTGGAGGGAAGAATATTTAGAGGGAAGTCCAGGCATTTGAAGGGCAGTCAGGTGGAAGAGGGATTCGATGTGTCCTTCTTGGCTCCAGAGCAGAAGTAAGAACAGTGAGTGGTTCACAAATCGATGCTCCATGGCAGGAAAAGTGTCCCATCCGGGAGGAGCATGGGGTACCCAGAGGGGCAGAGGCTTCTCTCTTTGAAGAAGTCTTTCTTAAAAAAAGGCTCAAGAGTCCCTTTGGGGGCATGTTGTAAAGGGCTTTCGTGTTCAAAAGGGAAAGGACCGAACGGCCTCCGAGGTCCCTTCCAAGTCGGAGATGGACATTCTTTGTTTAATTTTCAAGTTTGCAGAAACAGCATTCACGCTCCAGGCTATTCATGGACTAGCTGAATGCCAGTCCTGTCTATGAGCAATGGGAGATGCACCACTCAATACCAGGGAGAACCAGAGTACAGCCTGAAATTAAACAATCTGACACAGCCATTAAGAACCCTCAATCGATTTCCATTGAATTATTTACTGTGCATTTGGATGGGCACCACCACGTGAACACCGTCCACCCCTTCTGGGTGTAGACAAAACCGTCTGATGCCTTACACTGCCATCCAAGTAGACTTCTAGTGGACTTACACCCTCTAATAAAAAATCTTCCAGTGCTGAGAACTATTCTTTGAACATTTACTACAGAGGATATAAAAATATGTGCCTTTCGGTTATTGGAGAATTATTAGATAATAAGGAATTGACCACCAATCTGGCAGAAGCAATAGACTTGTCCAGAGTCACACAGCTAGTTAAGTGTCTGAGGCTGAATTTGAACTCAAGTCTTCCTGACTCCAGATCCTGAGCTCTATTCCCTGAGCCATCTAGATGTCAATATAAGACTTAGGAAATAAGTAGAGAGACTAAACCTGGTAACTTCACTAATATAGGGAATGCCTGAATGAAGAAACTCTCTGTATCAATGCAGGTCAATTGGATATGGTGTCAGTTATAACCCTTTAGAGGAATATCAATACTTGGCTCAAACAGGGACACATTGAGATATTAAGTGACTTGACTAGGGTCACCCAGTCAGTATGTGTTAGAGGCAATATTTGAAGAAAGATCTGACTTGTTCAGGTGGGCTCTCTGTCATGCTGTCCCCTAACTTTAGTATAAAACAGAATAAGAGGGCATTAAAAAGTATAATATGCACAAGAGGATTCCAGGAAATGGAGAAATCTCTTAGCTTGGAGGCTTGAAAGGGGTGGCATGGAAGCTGGGCATTTTCATCAAAGACCAGAATGAAATAATATGAGTTTTACAAGATTTCTTGACATCCTCCTCTGTCTAAAGGAGAAATAATAAGTTTTAGTGAATAGAGGGCTGGCCTCAGAGCCGGGAACACCTGGGTTCCAGGGTCACCTCTGACTGCTTTATGGAACCCCAGGCAAATGATATAAAGTCTTCGTGTTCTGAACAACCCTCTAAGATGAAGTTGCAGAGAAGACGCTGATCTGCCTCAGTAAAGGGAGTTTCTTTATCTAAGAATTCCTCTACCAATTAAATCACAAAGTCCAGCCCCAATCCCTTTATTTAAAGTTTTGACTTAGCGCTGAATTTATGGAGGGAAAAAAAAAAAGAAGAGTCCCTGCCCTCAGGTGATGGTAATCTTCCTTTCAAAACCTCAGATGGGACTTTGTGAATTATAGCACACTATGCTGTCTCTCTCCTGGTTTGCAAACTCCTTACTAGGTCGCTGGGTGCATAGAGTACTAGAAGTGATGTCAGGAAGACCTGAGTTCAAATCTTGCCTCAAATACTTACTAGCTATGTGACCCTGGGCAAGTCACTTAACCTCTATTTGCCTTAATCCACTGAAGAAGGAAATGGCAAACTACTCCAGTGTCTTTGCCAAGAAAACTCCATGGAGGGTAGTGCTGTGCTATGGTTCACAGGATCATGAAGAATCAGACACAATTGAACAACAAATTCTCATACCTTTTCTTTCCAATGGACTGTAAGCTCCTGGAGAGCCAGGATTATGACATATGGAGCTCTGCATCTTCCTCAGCATCTATTTCAGTGTTCTACATACAACAGGTATTTAATTAATGCTGACATATTGCAGCAAATTATAGTGTATTATACTGTGTTGAATACAAGAGACAGTGGTCCCCTTTAGCTGGGAGATAGAGATAGTTAGGGATGGTTTCAGGGAGAAAAGGGCACCTAAGCTTGGTTTTGATGGAAGAGAAAGACTTCAAATGGCAAAGATGGGGCTAGGAGGTGGGATAAGACTTGTTTACTAAAGACAGGAGGAAGGTGATTATAAATGCACAGAAAAAGAAAGAAGACAAAAAGAGAGTGAGAAGTCACGAGCCCAGTTTGACTACAACATAGAGTCTGAGAAGGGAAATAATGAAAACAACTGGTGAGTCTTTTATATCAGGCAGGATTCCCAAACCTTTGTACCCCTAATCCCATACCCTACTCTATGAATTCCATACTTCTACCAGTTATGTGATTTTTTTCCTCTTTTTCTTAAAGGAGAAGATTGGGGGGACAAGGAGTGAGTAATTTGGGGGAGAGATCTTTAAAGTCCAATCTTATTTTGCAAATGGGGAAACTGAGGCCAAGAGGGACTTAAACTTGAAGAATACCATCTTCTATTCATAAATTACAAAAACAGAAATCAGTAAATCTAGCAAGGTAAGGAAATATTTATTTATTTTTATCACTAACACTGTCCCTGGCATAGAGTAAATACTTAAATAAGATTTGTTGTCAAGGATTGGTTGATTATAGACATTTGTCTCTGAATACCCTGGGACCAGGGAATAGATGCGATGTTCTAAAGTCCCTGGTAGCCATTGAAGTCTAAGGTTTAACATTCTTTGGAAGCAACTCTCTAGTGGTTTATAAGCCTTCTGTGAGAACTGACTCCCCAGCTGGGCCCATAGTCTTCATAAACATCAGTCAGGGCAACACCCCTCCAAAGAACTCAGCCACCAGACCGGCTTTCCCACCCTTACCAAGAGCACACTCCTTTGGGGCTCAATGGAGTTCTCACAATGTCTCTATTCAGCCTCTTAAAAGGTTGCCTTCCTTGGGATGTCCGACTTACAAATGTCAATGTGACTTGGGAAAGGTTCAATGATGGCCCACCGCCAAAGTCAGGGTGTCAAGATTACAACACAGCCAACACTATAGAAATTAGTTTCCGGGTTCTAATATAGATGCTGACACAGAAAGCCTTCTTTGGAGCTAAGTCTTTGCACAGATGTCACACTTTCCTGTTCTGAATGAGCACAGGCTACGCTATCACCACTCAAGGTCTTGCAGTGGTGGTAAGAGGAAAATTACCAACCTGCCTCCCCAGGAAGAAGGCCAAAGTCACAATTCAAATGGAAGTTGTGGAAACAAGAGCTGTTCCCAATTAGCAATGAAGAATTCCAATGAGGAATGAACCTCTTCCCTAAATAGCACCCCATTCCCATGTGTTGGAGTAATCATCAAGGCACCTTCAGAGCACAGAAGAGTCCCCAGATGCACTTTGATCACTTATATATGTGCATATATTTCAAATATATCATCCCATTGACTAGAGAATAGCTGAAAAGAATGCATGATGTGAATGAATGGAATAAGATGGGAGATTTATATTATATCATATCATATTATAATCATATTGTATCATATTTTATAACATCACATTATATTATATTATATCTCATATTATATTATATTATATTTCATATCATGTTATATTATGTTATATCATATATTATATCATATATCATATTTTATATCATATGTCATATTATAATAATATTGTATCATATTTTATTACATCATGTTATATTATATCATATTACATCATATTATATCATATTATAATCATATTGTATCCTATTTTATTATATCATATTATATTATATAGTTATATCATATCTCGTATCATATTGTGTTATATTATATCATATCATATTATAACATATATCATTATATTTATATCAATTATAAATAGAGATGATTGTATATACACACAGTTAAATACGGCTGCTCGTTATAAGATGATTTCTCCATTCCCAAAGCCATGAATTGCCTGAGAGTGATTATGCCTCCCAGTCTCTCTAGCCTCCTCTGTGGACTTTAGAGTGTTATATAAAACAACTTTTGCAGCAGCTTCTTAAGGCTGTGCCTCCCATGAGTCTCCAGAAGCATATTTAACCCTTCCCTACCCTTTGCTCCTTTTGGGTACCCCCTGACCTGTGCTATGAGATGACCCCAGATTCTAATCTCACTTTGATTAAAGACTCTTTATTTTTGCTATTTTGGTAATTCTCTTTAATTCAGATTGATTACACACACATACATGTATGTATATAATCTTTACTTCTGTCCCTCCTCCCCAGCAGCAGGACCACCAGGTCAAATTATATTGATATTTTAGTCACTTTTTCTGCCTGATTCCAAACTCAAATCTAGAATGGTTGAATAATAGCTCCAACTAGCATCTATCTAGCCTTTAACCTGTGCGGTGTTTTACAAATATTGTTTCATTTTATACTCATGATAACACATAGAAAAGAGAGATAGGTCCTGCTTTCAAGCAGTTCCTGTTCCAATTGAGGAAGACAATATGTCTAGGAAGCTATAGATGCAAGGCAGGGAGATCCTCAGAGAACATTGGCAGGCAAAGCAGCAGTACCCAGAGATTAGTGGAGCAAATGGGGCAAAGTTACTATCCACATTTTAAGACTGAGGTTAACAATTGGGATAATGGAAATAGGTAGAATGACACCTATGTTTAATATCCCATACAACTCTTTCAATGGGGTTGCTATTTGTTTGTTTTTTTTTTCTCTTCAAATATTTAAATACATACCCTTGTAAATGGAAGGTTAAAGCAATTTTAATGGTATAAACAATAAAAACTTTTCCCTGATCTTATAACCTCCCTAAACCTCTAATTCCACCTTCTTCCTTACTTTCATGGTCAAAATCTATAAAGAAGATTTCAAACTTTGTATCACTATTTCTTTCCATCTCACTTTGGTACTTTTATGTTTTTGATCCTGGCCTCCTTCTTGCTACTCTTTCTTTCTTTGGCTTCCATGATGTTACAGCCTCTTGGTTCTCTTCTGTCTCATTCTACATCTTCTCTTCCTCCTGCTACCTCTCAAATTGACCATGTTTCTGGCCTCATTCCTCTTCTTTTCTACATATTTTCTCCCTCTTGGAAATATTCATTATTTCCATGACTTGAATTTTCTCCTCTCAGTAAATTATATCCAAATATTCACTTCCTTTTCTTGTCTTTCACTCTGGTTTTCTTGAGCTCCAGATCTAAGTGGCTACTAAGTATGAGAGGAGGACCATAGTTCTTAGCCCTGGTTCTCCTACTAACTCATTCTGTGATGTCATTAAAGTCACTAAGAGAACAGAAAAAGAGAATAACAAAATCCACTGACCCTGACTTAGAATTACAGATCTAGAATTGGAAGGGAACCCAGAATTCATTTGATTTAGCCCTCACTTTACAGACAGGAAGAGTGAAGATGCTTCCTTTCTCAAGGTTCCAGATTCTCCAAGGTCCCATTTTCACAAATCAGTGACAAAACCTAGACTTCAAATCAGACCCTGTGACTCTGGGAGTTCTTTCCATTGTCTGAGACCCTCAATATCATCCACAATGCATTCATCAGTCTATATTCCCCAAGCTACATGAAGGTGGTATTTATAGTTCCCCCCCACTCCTCCACCTCCCCCAGCTCTGTCCTTAACACTTCAGGGGATTATAATGGGAGGAAAAGCTATGGTTATACTGTCTAGGGCTTTCATTTCTCTTTGAGGGTGTGGATTGCAGCCCAGGGCACTGAAATATGTAACATTTCACAGAATGCCTTGAGAGACTCCTGAGTTTCATATGATTTTTTACCCACAGCCTATACTGGCTCAGGTTTATTCAAACCTTGACCTCCTTGAGTACTTGGCTGACATTTCTGTTTGTAACCTGAAACCATGCCAGAAAGCTCCTTCTGCCCCAGAATAAAATAAAAAGGAGACTTAGTCGTGATAACAAGAAATCCAGAGCAGGGCCAGAGGGCCAGTCCAGATCCTTATCGCTCCCTGCAAGTTCTCCTTTATGGTGACCACATTAAACCTCTGTGTGTCTGCATTTCATCTAGGGCAAAGGACTGGATGGAAAGTTTGTTATCCATGGCCTGTAACATGATGGTTTAGAAGAAGAGAAACTAAACCTTGGCTGCCTTTCTAGTTTATCTCCCATGAGACACTGGGCTTCTCAGGCCTGCTTACCCTTGCTTTGGTGGTAGGGATAGCCTTATGCCAAGGTACCTATATAATATGTGCCAAGAGGGACTGGGAAGATAATTTCCAAAGTCAGATCAAAAACAGGAACTAGGCCGTTTTTTCTCTCTCTCTCCCACCTCCACTGGCCCATGATGGTGTCTAAAATTCCACCATTAGGACCCAAGTGCTGTCAGCTAAGATGTCAGCTGTTATACATTTCGTTTAAGATGTAAATGTACCTGTGAATCACATAATTTGTTAGTAATTTATGGAGTGATTTTACTGGTTAGTTTACAAGATGGGGATTGGTGGGAAGTGTATGGGGGAGAACTTTGAAACGTGAGATTCTAGCTGGTGGCATTCCTCATTGTAAATGGCCCAGCCTAGTGGAAAAAGAGCTGCACCGGGGGTGAGGAAAACTGGATTGCCATCTCACTTCCACTACTTATCAGCTATGTACTGGGAGTAGGCACCACCATGGGTGATTAAGAACAACGGATAGGTCCAGTGGGAAAGAACACACCTAGAGGAAAAGGGAAAAGTCTGGACTGAGCCAATTGATTAAATGAATAATGACATGGTGAGGTCATGCGGAGGTCCAACCCATGAGGACAACAGATACAAACAAAGTGAATGAATGCCAGGAGATAATCAACTACCCTGTCAACAGGCTGGGTAATTCATTTAATTCATTTGATTATCTAATTTTTTTAAGTCTCTGCCCTCAAGGAGCTTACTTTTTAAATGGAGAAGGAAACATGTACATAAATACTAGACACTATAGACTAGACACCTTGATGGGAAATACTAGAAATATTCAGAGTAGGTGGAAAGCATGCATCTTGGGAAAGGCCTCCTGACAATGGTACCATTTGAGTTGAGTCTCGAATTATAAGAGATGGAGAAAAGTTTGGCCCTAGTTGGCAGAAGGAAAAACAATAGGTAGAATCTGCAAAGAGATCAGGGAGAACTTCGTAACAATGGAAGCTGTCCCAAAGTAGAATGAGCTGCCTCCAGAGGCAGAGGGTTCCTCTTTATTGAAAGATAAACATGGGGGACCTGTTTTAGGCAAGGATCCTTGTTCAGTCATGGGCCGAACTAAAAGTCCATTGGAGTGCCTACTAGCTGTCACTTAATACCTCCTGTGATTTGGGGGCCAGTCATGAAAATTTTACATACCTTCATATCCTTATCTGTAAATGGGTGGCTTAGATCAGGTGACCTCTGAGTTCCCTCTGAATTCTAAGTCTATAATCTATGAATTCTAGAATTTTAGGGTTCCATCAAGCACCATGTTGGACACACAGAAAGTCTCAGTGACCAAGTTTGTTTCATAGAAGCTTTTACCTGGATGGTATCCTCTTGTGGTTGATCCACTCTCCCAAACAACTCTGGGACTAAATGCTAGTCACATCTCTGAGTTTGCCCAAACCTCATTTTTTCGTCATTATGGAAATAATAACACTTTTGCTGCCTTCTTGGCAGGGCTTTTTCAAAGTTCACCAGTCAATGTATGTGATGATATTAAGTCCCACTGATATAACCATGGGATTAATTTACCTTTTACAAATAGCTCTTTCAAAAAAAAAATCATAAAAAGAGCTTTACAAGTGATGTGTTATATATAAACATGTTATTACTCAGTTCAGAGAACTCTAATCAACTACCTTTATGATAGAAAAATTAGTGGTATCGTTATTATTACTTAATCAATCTAGACTTGTGACTTCGTTGGTCCAGAAGACTGCCCAGGTGGAAATTCCCCCCACCAATGCAGATTGCTACCCCATCTGCAATGTATGGTTTTTAAAATTTATGAGACTAAATGATGTCCACAGTCACAGAACTAGTATGCTGTCAGAAGCAGGATTTGAAGCCAGGTCTTCCTGGAACCAAGTTCAGTCCCTTATTCATTATGTCAAGAAGCCTATCATTATCATCACCAGAATATCTTCAATAACATACAATAACAATAAAAATAATAATAAAGAACTCTGGGAAGGGGAGGGATGTTAGCAATTAAGAACGTGATTCCTGGGTTAAGGGAGAAGATATTATGGAGGAGGCAGAAATGGTATGACCGAAGGCAAGAAAATGATGCATTGAAGAGAGATGGGAGTTGTTTGACTTAGACCAAGTCTACTTGGGAAGAGAGAAAATTATCTGGGTCTCTCTTTAGATTTAGAAAAGAAGCTTTATGGAGAAATGGATAGAGAAAAAATTAAATGTATGACTGTACCTCTTGAATCCTGACAAGCCTCATCAGTTACCCACTGTACTGTGCTTTGTGGGGGAAAGAGAAAGGAGAGCAGTGAGTTGAAGTGAATAGAGGGCTGGCCTTGGACTCAAGAAGATCCAAGTTTGAATCCTGTCTCTGATATTTATGAGTTGTGGGGCCCCTGGCAAATCACTTAATATCTCTTTTCTGTGTCCTCATCTGTAAAATGACTCAGTAAGACTTGATGGCCTTTAAGATTCCTTGTAGCACTTTTTTTTGTAGTGGCAAAGAATTAGAAACTGAAGGGACATCTATTAATCTGGAAATAATTGAATAAATTGTGGTATATGTTGATGCTGGAATAATATTGCTCCCTAAGAAATGATGAACAGGATGATTTGAGAAATACCTGGAAAGTCTACATGAACAGATGCAGAATGAAGTAAGCAGAACCCCAGAATATTATACATAGTAACATTGATATTGTCTGATAATCAACCGTGAAAACGTAACTACTCTCAGCAGTGCAATGGTCCAGGGCATTTCTGGAGGACTTGTGACAAAGAATGCTATCCACCTCCAAAGAAAGAACTGTTGGAGTCAGAAACAGATCAAAACAGATCAAAATCTTTCACATTCATTCATTTACTGTTTTATTTGGGGGTTTTGATTTTGAAATGCAAGATTAAAATTAATATCCAATAACTCCAAGTATTTTGTAAGATTTATTAACAATCATTTGAAATAGAGGAAATAAAATGACAAAAGAAAAGCCTTAGTAAAGAGAAGTTTTTCCCAGCTGTGTTCACAGGAGAAGGGAGAAGAGGGAGCAGGGTTACAGAAACTTTATCTCCAAAACATAAGGGTGTAAAGTGAGGATGAAAGTGGGATTCTGGGAAATGGAGTCCTGGAGTACAAAATTCTAATTACACTATATGAATGTTCTCTTACAACAAATGACTAATATGGAAGTATGTTTTACATAATAATACATGTATATCCCAGAGTAAATTGCTTACAGTCTTTGAGGAAGAGGAGGTGAGGGATGGAGGAAGACAATTTGGAACTTATAATTTCAGAAAATGTATGTTGGAAGTTATTACATGCAATTGCACAAAATAAAATGTCTTTGAATAAAAAAAGATTCCTTGCAGCTCTAAATCTATGATCCAATGAAAAGAGGGTGGGGAAGCAAAAATACTAATTCCCCTTTTATGTAGGAAGGGAAGGAGTTCCTAGCTCTGGAGTCATTAGCATCCACTCAATTATGGAACAGTATGATCCAAGCCATGGAAAGGAGGAGATGATCATATTCTTTTAATACACCCATATCCATGACAGCAAGAAGAAATTCAACAATTCAAGTCAATACCTCCAGAAGTATTTAAATGTCTGCAACATGCCAGGCATTCTGCTCAGGGAACAAATCATAATTTTGGTAGATAAGACAGAGACGTATTGGGTCTACTGTGGAGAACTAAAGTAAATATTTCATTTATTGAACAATAGTTTTAAAACTCAAAAGTAAGTACATCTCTTGTATTGTGCCTAAACTTTACATAAGCCACTTTTAAAATGATCAATACGGAATTGACAAACCCTGTTTGTGAAAGCCTTTTAAAAACCATTCATTCATTCCTTTGATCACTCAATTAATCAATAAACATATACTAAACCACTACTATGTGTTAGGCACTGTGCCAAGCTCTGGGGATTCAAAATGGCAAACGACAGTCTTTATACCAAAGGAGCTTATAATCTAATGGAGAAGACAACAAGCAAAATAAACTAACAAGCTATATGCAGGATAAATAGGAAATAATTTAGAAAGGGAAGGCACTAAAATTATGAGTAGTTGAAAAAGTCTTTCATTCATTCAATTATTCATTTATTCATTCATTCATTCATTGAAGAAGTATTAACAAAGCACCTACTGTGGGTAGATCCCTCTGTTAGGCATTAAGACAGATACAAATATTAGATCAGATAAAGTCCTCCTTCATGGAGCTTCCCAATCTAGACAGGCATCAAACATCCTTCAATATAGATAAGTATGATCAGATAATATTACATAATAGATCCACTGAGTTGAGAAACAAAGGGCCCAAGGGGGAAGGACATTACCAACTGAAATAGAATGACTTCCTGGAGGTACATTTCAAAGCATGGGTTGGCATTCAAAGCTGGGGAAGAAGAGGAAGGAGGACATCCCATGAAAAGCCCCCACCAGCATGAAAGCAATTCATTGGCTACAGAATCTTCCTGGTTCAAGTATCTTGGAGGGGAAAGTCATTTGATGGAAAACTAGGATGACAAGGTAGGGCCAAATAGAGCAAAGTTTTGAATGCCAGGGCATGGAGTTGAATGATAATTAGAAGACAAAATCACAGAATTTTGAGATTTTGAAAGAAACTTGGCAAAATCTAGAGTGCCTGATACCTGAAAGGAATCCCCACTAGAACAAATCTGACAAGTAGCCATCCAACTTTGCCCTGAAAACTTCGAAGGAGGTGGTAAGCACCACGTCTCTAGACAGCCCATTCCACTTTTGGAAGAGATCATAGAAGATTATCTATTCCAACTCTTATTTTATATATAATAATTGTGGCTCAGTCACTCCATTTGGCATTTTCTTGGCAAGGAGATTGGGGTAGCTTGCCATTTCTTTCTCCAGCAAATTTTACAGATGAGGAAAGTCAGGCAAATGGGGTTAAATGAATTGCCAGGGTCACAGGGTTAGCAAGTGACTGAGGCTGGATTTGATCTCAGGAAGATGTCTTTCTTTCTCTAGGTCCAGTGCTCTATTCACTGTGCCACCCAGGTGTCCCATAGATAGCAAGAGCATACATTTATATAGAGTTTATTATGTATCAGGCACTTTATAATTATTATCTCTTTTGATCGTCACAACAAGCCTTGGAGGTAGATGCTTTTATTATCCCCATTTTAAAGATGAGAACGCTAAGGCAAACAGAGATTAGGTGACTTTCCTAGGGTCATACAGCCAGCAAATATCTGAGGTCAAGATTGAGTTTAGCCTTTATGAACCTCCCCCTCCCCTCCACCCTAGCATTCTATTTACTCTACTACTAGCTTAGTTGAAGCAGAATGAAGTTAGTAATTTGCCTAGTCATACAGATGACAAATGTCTGAGCTGGTATCTGAAACCAGGTTTCTCTGACGAGAAAGTTCTACTTGTTAGCAATAATTTTTTGCTATCAAATTTAAATTTGCTTCCTTTCAAGTTCTCCCTTCTTCTCTTGTTTCTTCCTCCCCACCAACCCTCATCCACAGCCCTTTAAATATTTGCAAATACTTGAACACAACTACCATATCATCTTCCCCTTCCACCACACACACCCACCTTTCCTTCTCCAAACTAAAGAGCTATAGGTCCATCAACCAGACATAGAATCAAGTATTGCCTCTTCTTAGCTGCCTTCCTTTGGTCCTTCTCTAATTGATCACTGTTCTTCCCATCCTAGAGTACCCATAATGGAACATAATACTCCAGAGGACAAGAGGACCTACATAGTCCTAGATATTATTTATCTCAATGGATGGCTGCTTTTACATTTTTTATTACGCCAACACCTTGTTGGCTCATTCTGATCCTCCAGACTATTAAAATCCCCAGATCTTCTTTCCACAACTTCCCTCTAACCATGCTTCTCCATCTTGTGCTCATAAAATTGTGCTCTTTGTCTCAGTTTTTTTATCTGGAGGTGGAAATGACAAACTATCTTTTCCAAGAAAATCCCAAAGAGTCATGAAATATAGGACATGGCTGAATTAAGAAAACAAGATACTTTGACCTGAAAGGTTCTATAGCCATTGGATTGCCTCCAGGCTGGTTCTTTATGCCCAGGTTGTCCTCTCTCCCCTTTTCCCCCTATTGAATGCCAACCAATGCTTGAACCCAGGCTTAGAGAGACAGCACACATGGCCAAGGGGTAATTAACAGATTCTGGCTACTGGTATTCCTTTTTTCTTTTTGTGGCACCCTTAGTGTAGCACCATCCTTGGCCCTAAAAGTCTCTGAGACTCTGAAGGTCAATGTCTTTGTAAACTCTTGAAGTCACCTTTCTCCAGTGTGTCTGATTTGTCTTTGGTGGGTTTCTCTGGTTCCAGTGTAGACACTACCATCAACCATTATTTCTCCGGGAAACTGATACAAAAATGGATGAGAAGTTCACATCTTCTGACCTTTCAAAGTTCACAAATTTTTTTCCTGGTCAATGGCTGGGAAGGGTGGTTAGAAGGGAAGAACTCACTCCAAGAAGGATTATTATGTGTTTTGTATGTGCTAAGCTTTGGGAATCAGGAAGCAGAAAGGCAGTTCTTACAAGAAAAAGGGGAAAAGCAACACAATCTTCACCCAGACTCCCAATCCCCCCCGTGGCAGTTCTCTGGTCACCACTAGACTGGCTGATTGTTGGAATCTCCCTCTGGAATATATGATTCTAAACTGACTTGCTATAATAAACTTAAGCTCAGAGGTGTGTCTGATTCTTTGAACCAGTCCCTTTATGTTTCCTCTGCAGCATTATCTGATCTCATCCCATATGGTCAAAGTATTTTATTCCTTTCAAACAGATTAAGGATTTGCTCATATCTAGTTTACAATTTTAAACTGATTGATTTCACAGAGATATCCAGGACTTGTTCACATTCAATTTATACTTTTTCTTGTTTGTTTGGTTCCATCAATAAATCTAGACTTTCTGTGTTTAATTGGGGTGGGACCCATTTTATTCCAGCAAAGGATATCTCATAGGACAGTGATTACAAACCTTTTAGAGGCAGAGTACCAGGTCCCACCCACACCCCACCCTCCAGACCCAATGTTGTGCCCAAACCCCTCCCAGAGACCAAGTGCCATTCTCCTCCCCCCTTACCCCACACAGGGAAGGGAGGAAGTATTCCCATTGGGCTACTGGTTGGAGAAAACTATGACAAGGGTGCCAAAGATGGCATGTAGAGTAATCTCTGTGGGCATGTCATCTTTGGCACCCTTGTCATAGGTTCACCAATACAGTCATAGGATTTGATATAGCGGCGATTTTGCCATCTGGCATGCATATGGAGATTACTGCTGGGAAGGTTCTGATATCTGAAGCAGAGTTTTGAGTTCAAAAGTCTTGGGTTTGAATTCTGGTCCCTCCATTTATTTTCTTGATGACTTTGGGCCAATCCTTTATCCCCTCTAGGCCTCAGCTATAAAATGAGGGTTTTTAGATTAGATGCCCTCTAAAGCTCCTTCCAGCTCAAAATCAAGAATCTTGCCTGGCCATAGGACATTACTTTTTATGAGCAAATTTTCTTCCTCTTTCTCTTA
Source organism: Monodelphis domestica (assembly GCF_027887165.1). Lineage (NCBI taxonomy): Eukaryota > Metazoa > Chordata > Mammalia > Didelphimorphia > Didelphidae > Monodelphis > Monodelphis domestica. The sequence continues at coordinate 27,030,904 of NC_077233.1, read as the reverse complement.
GTACAGAGGCAATCAAGGACCAATTATCATTATCATGTTTCTGGCAAAATCACCCAATCTATTTATACTCCCAAGGATTCTCACCTGTTCTCAACTTAAGAAAAAATTACAATGGAAAAAGGAATAATGCTTGGTTTTTCCAACTTCAATTAATGACTAGGAGGAGTTATGATCAAATCTGGATAAGACCTTCTCAGAGTTATTTTGGTTTTAAGAGTTTTTCTTTCTTTCTTTCTTTTTTTAAACACAAGATGCTTCAGAAATGCCTGGCACTCGACTCTGCATCAGTGAAGAACAAAGCCAGGCAGTAATATTTATCTCCATTAGCTCAAAATAAAGGCCAAGACAATTAGAAGGCAGAAAAATCCATTTATTTCTTCAGCAAAGGAATATACTCCCCTTTAACAGATCTGAGCCACATGAACCAATATGAAGAGCCTCTGACATTAAGTTTGATAACTATGATTTAGGTTTATTTTTATCTTGATGATTATAAGAAAGTCTGGGATAAATATGAGCCAAAAGTTACCTATGAGACCTAGAGGCTCACTTTATTATGGCCAATTTACATAACCTCACTGTAAGTTTCACAAGGAAGGCAGGAGATGGTGGTACACATGATGAAGGCTAGACCAGTATCACGGAACCCATACTGACTATGATGCCTCAAAAATAATAAATATTTAATAAATATGACTGTTGTTTAAAATGAATGGAGAAGACCCGTGAAGGAAGAGGTGTTATGCCAGCTGCTTCCAGTCTCCAATAACAAGAGAAAAAGGGAAATTTATCTTAAGGTCAAGCATGAAATATGAAAACCAGACCTAAGAAAGAATTTCCCAGAAGGACTGATGGTCAACTATTGGGCATATAGGAATAGTCAGTTAGAGGGACTGTGGGATATACTGCTAAGGGACTAGAAATTAATCTTAACTAGGAAAAACCAAGAATAGAGTGCTAGACCTGAAAAAAAAAGAGACCCCAGTTCAAATGTGACCTCATACATTTTCTAGCTGTGTGACCCTAGGCAAGTCATTTCACGTCTCTGAACCTCAGTTTCCCCAATTGTAAAATGGAGACAATAATAGCACCAACATCCCAGGGTTGTTGCGAGGATAAAAATAAATAGATTGAGGACTTGGTTTTTTGTATGATTCCTTTCATTGCGGGGAGGGGTAGAGGCAGGGACGGACCCACTGGAAATATTTGTTCCTTAAAATGTTCTTCAGATACTTTATAAAACAAAGATGGCACAGCATGGTGGAAATGGTATTGGCCTTGGAACTCTGCAGTTCCAGTCCCAGCCCAGACACAAACGAGGGGTGTGGTTCTAGCAACTCACTTCACATCTTAGAGGCTGGTTCGCAGTCAAACAGGCCCAGCAGAGCCCTGCATTCCCTCCCTGCTTTGTGGGATTCGGGCACTGCCCAAACATCCTCTGCTAGTAGAGACAAGAGGGATCCTCACCTTTCAAGAAGGGTGGGATGGGAGTCTCCTGGGAGCCCGTGGATCTTCCTGCCTCTTTCAGAGGGGTGAAATGCTACCATTTTTCTGGAATTTAGGTCAGGCACTTTCCAGAATCTCTCATGTTTTCTGACATTTGCAACTCCGTTAGTTCTTTGAGAGCAGCTTCCCCACATGTGTTTGCCTTAACAATAAAAGGGAGGTCAAAACCAAGTAAAAACTCGAGAGTGGAGATGGGAGGGCCTGGTGCAGAGCTCAGTATCCCAGAAATGCCACAGCTGTTAGAAAGCAACTCCTTTCCCCTACACACAAACACATTCTCATTCCCATTCTCTCTCCCTCTCTCCCTCCCCCCAACCCCCCCTTCTCTCCCTTTCTCTTGCCCCCCCCCCCTTTTCTCTTCTCTTGTCTCTCTCCCTCCCTCTCTCTCCATTTCTTTTTTGCTGTCCCTCTGTCTCTGTCTCTGACTCTGTCTCTGTTTCTGTCTCTCTGGGTGTGTCTCTCTGCCTCTGTCTCTGTCTCTATCTCTTTCTCTCTCTCCCCCTCCCTCCTTCTCTCTCTCTATCTCTGTCCCTCTCTCTCTCTGTCTCTTTCTTTCTCTCCCCCTCCCTCTTTCTCTCTCTCTCTATCTCTGTCCCTCTGTCCCTCGGTGTCTCTCTCTCTCTCTCTCTCTCTCTCTCTCTCTCTCTCTCTCTCTCTCTCTCTCTCTGTCTCTCTCTCTGTCTCTCTCTCTCTCTGTCCCTCTGTCCCTGGTCTCTCTGTCTCTGTCTCTGTCTCTCTCTGTCTGTCTCTTTCTTTCTCTCCCCCTCCCTCCTCTCTCTCTCTATCTCTGTCCCTCTGTCTCTCAGTCTCTGTCCCTCTGTCCCTTGGTGTCTCTCTGTCTCTGTCTCTGTCTCTGTCTCTGTCTCTGTCTCTCTCTCTCTCTCTCTCTCTCTCTCTCTCTCTCTCTCTCTCTTTCTCTCTCTCTCTCTCTCTCTCTCTCTCTCTCTCTCTCTCTCTTTCTCTCTCCCTTCCTCCCTCCCTCCTTTCTGGGGCTGGGTGTGAGCAGGGATAAGAGTCCTCTCAAAATCTGCATATGGACACCCACACATGCCCCCCCTCCCTATCCCCCAGTCATCCAACAAATAGCCCATGGACAGCGCATTCTAGATGCTTCTCTCTCAGGGTGGGCAGAGATCGCTTAGCTTTGATATTCACAGAAGTCCTCAGCTCTTGCCCTCCACCCACCACCCCAGCTCTCTGCAGCCTCCTCTCCTCTCTGTTTTACAAGCCCTGTAAGGAAGGAACAAAATTGGCCTTGACTTGGCTTTCACCTTCTCCCCATGGTCTGCTCAGCCTCTCCTAGAGAAGCTCCCAACCAAACAAATGGCCAAAAGGCAGACAAAAGAGCCCAGGCTGGTTTTTTACCATGTCTGTATGTCTTGGCAGGCTCCTCGGATGCTTTTTTATTTTGCCAAAGTATACATTTATTACCCTCTTGAATAATAACAAATAATGGAGTTTAACTGAGGTCCTACAGGTGCAGGGTACAATCCGGGCGGGGGAGGCGGGAGGGGGCAACAATCCCAGCCCCCGGGGAGTGTGTAGTCCCCAACCTTCAGACCCAAGAGCCCCCGGGGAGGACGCATTGCACGCAACTGTATATCCGGGCTCTGATTCCATCAGGACAGCGTGTACACGGGTCGGTAAGATCAATGACTGTATTATTCTCTCTGGGAACCAAAGCAGCTTGCCACCTCGGACTGGCACGCTTCCCCCAACCACTTTGCTCAAGGGAAGTCAGGGTTAAAGAGAGATAGCAGCCACCTGGAGCATTAATAGAGTAGATAAAAGCCTGATAGGAGAAGAAAGAGCATGGCGTTGGGAGTCCCGATGGGAGGCGCAGAGACTTAGAGCTCTAAGGAGTCTTCGAGACTGAGCAGCCAGTGCTACCTGACCACTGCACAGGGTTACATGGCCAATAAATGTTGGAGGTAGGATTTGAACCCAAGACTTCCCAATTCCAAATCCATAACATTTTCTCCACTATTCTATAACAGATTCTTACTCCTACTTCTCACTGTTGTTGCTGCTGCTGCTACTACTACCACTACTTTTAATACAATTATGATTACCACCACCACCACTACTATTACTATCACTATTGCCACTACTGTTGCTGCTCCTGCTACTACTGTTACTACTACTATTACTCTTACTGTTACTGCTATTATCACTATTACTACTACCACTACTACTTCCATGACCATTTAGTAACTCTTATTACTACTACTACTACTATTACCACCACCACCACCACTACTACTACCACTACTGCCACTACTGCTATTACCACCTCTACTACTACCATTACTATTACTTCGTGGCTTTGCAAAGGATGTTCCTCTCTTCTAGAGCGTTCTCTAAAGCCCATTTCTTAGAATGTCATTTCCTTCAGAGATGCCCTCAAGTGCCACCATCTACATGAGGCTTTTATTAATCCCCTCAGCTATTAGTGCCTCCCCTTCCCCTTATGTTAGGCAGGTGTCCCATCCATATTGTAGGGGTTGGGGGAATGGCACCCTCATCATCTATAAATTCTGAATAAAAACTTTTGGCCCTCCCTTCATAGCAGAGAAGTCTGACTTTTTTCCTTTTATGGGGTGTTTACAGTACCTTATTGTGAAATGTGGCATATTTGGACATAGGATAGATGTAAACAGATGTGTATGATTAGGATTTGCTCCCCAGGGACTGACTCTCCCAGCATTCCATTTACGTATCTATGTTACATACTAAGGTAGGGAAGATACAAATTTTGTGTAGCTCTGCCCTCTCTCTCTTTTCACCTGATGGCATCTGGGAATGCTGGCTTTACTTTTACTTTTATCCTTTTATTTCTTCTACTTCAAGTGATTATTAATGAATCTTATGAAATATAATACTTGGGGTTATTGGATATTAATTTAAATTTTACAAATGTTAGGTAAAAATGAGTTTCTAAACCTTTTCTGTGTCATCTGATGGTCTTCACATGCCATCTTCAGCTTTTGCAAAACTCCCAAAGAATTCCCATTTAATTTCTTATGCCAACCCATGATATATCAAAAATCATGATGGGGACACAGTATGGAAGGACATTCTCTCTCCCTCCCTCTCTCTCTCTTTTTCCTTCCCTCCTTCTCTTTCTCTTTATCTCTCCCTTCCTTCCACTCTCTCTTTTTCTCTCTCCATCTCTCCTTCTTTCTCTTTTTCTTTCCCTCTCTCCCTCTATGAAACAAATAATGGTAAAATGGCTTGCTCTGAAAGACTGTCATTAGGGCTGCCTCCTTTCTCAGATGATCACATACATTCTTATCTATTTACATGTTCTTGGCCTTGTTGCTTTTCCCCAAACTCCGAGGTCCATCTCTCACCTCTGTGACTTTGGACAAGTTATCTTGCCTCTCCCAATTTGCACTCATTCACTTGCACTCTTATCTTCTTCTAGCCAAGTTTACCTTAGTTTCTATCTCTGACATGAAGCCTTTCTTGCTGACTTTGAGGGTTAATGTTCTCATTCATATTCTCTCTCTCTCTCTCTCTCTCTCTCTCTCTCTCTCTCTCTCTCTCTCTCTCTCTCTCTCTCTCTCTCTCTCTCTCTCTCTCTCTCTCTCTCTCTCTCTCTCCACAATATTATATAAGAGTAAGGATCCCACTTGAGAGTAATGTCCATTGCCAGATGAGAACACATCTTGATTGAATCGACCAGGACAAGGTGTCAAGAAGGTGTTGACTTATCTTTGAATTAAGACATTTCAACTAGTTGCACAGGAAATCTGTTCTCATCAGGGGCAAGGCTTGGTGACTCCCTGCTGGCACTATATGAAATGAGAGGGTAGGTTCAGAATTCAAGAGATTCCAGTTGAGAGGAAAGAATATTCTAGCTAAGCTCAATAAATTGGAGAGGTAGGGGCAGGGGAAGAGAATAGAGAAGACTTCGACCTCAACTAACTCAACTTTAGTCTCACTCTCTTCCCCATCCCTCTCCTTTCCTATCCCCAGAGCTTCCATTGTGAACAATGGAAGTTCTGGAGGAACTGGACTTTTTCCTTGGTATCCTAGCAGTGTCCCTGGAATGTGTGATATTGATGTCTGTCTTCATCAAGAGCCAAAGTGGAATTCAATGAGGAAAGTAGCTGAAAGAAGCAAACAACAACAACAACAAAGCTATGCCGTACCCAATGACAACATCTCAAGAACTCCAGTAAAGGACTCAAAGGAGCTGTTAGTTACCCATTCAGAACATGTGCTCTCTAAGCTGGAACCCACTTTCCCCTGGACTCTATATGTAGACTTTGGGGAAGTTTTATACTAACTATTCCAATTATGTGACCCCAGTAAATGCCTCTTTATCCAAGCTCCTTAAGTCTAGCTGAATAACCAGATTCATGATAATCAAGGAGAGGGATATCAACCAGTAGAGGTTTGTGTGCTATCTCATTAGAAAAGTAACCCCCAGTGCTCCAGGGCTACTCCTAGACCCATGGATGGATGTTAGTGTCTATGCTCTAATTCTTTGGGATGAGTGGGAATTTGGATAAAGATCTCCAAAATATATATGTACTATATACAGACACATATTGACTCCCCCGATACATCGTAAGCTCCTTGGGGGCTGGAATTGTTTCATTTTTGACATTGTATCCCTAGAGCCTAGCACAGAAATTTTTTCATAGTAGACACTAAAAATGCCAGCCTCATATACATACATTGTCTTATGTGATAACTACCTGAGGGATCTTAGATAAATCAGTCTCTTTTCTCTCTCTGGAGAGGCTGTAGCCTCCTCACTTTCCTAATGAGAGGGTGGGGACTGAAGGCACTTCTGGCTCCTTCTAGATCTAACAAACATGATTCTAGTGAATCCTTTCTCCTTCTCCCTTCCAATGAATCACAAGAGATGCCTGAGTTACTAGAATAAGAGCTTGAGAAGAGTCCACCCCCAGAATGTGTGGCTCTCTTCTGCTCTTTCTTCAAAATGGTAACATGTTTCCCAACTGATTTATGTGACATTTGGAAAGCAGACCCCAGAACAGCCTGTTCTCTTGCTCAGCACTGTTAACATAAACACGTGCACAGGCTATCCACGCCTGACTCCTACTATATACAGGAGGCTTAGAGTTGGATGGTTCCATCTCACCCCCTCAGATCCTGTCTGCCCCCCTCCCCATGCCAGAAAAACAGATCTGGGAAAATGGAGAATGGGAAAAATCAAAGGAAGAGGTGCTCTTGGGGTCCCTGCAATGAAGAGGCAGGAGGAGATGTTGCTAAGAGACAATGTCGAGCTAGGATACTTCAAAGCAAGTATTCAAGATGGCATGTGGTCTGAAAGAAAGACTCTAAATAGGAGCTGATGCTGGAGTTCTCAGAGCCAGCTCCTCTGAAGGGGGTGTGGCAGCAGGAAAGGGTCCCTTTCTTCCTTGGCAAGATCCAAGAAGCAAGGATCAAATAAGTGATGGGGGAGTCAGTCAGGATGAATGTTAGGCTAATGCCATGGAAAGATGATGGGGGGGGGAGCAATGGCATTAATTACTGGGGGGGGGGGATGAAATAAAGAAAACAGCATGAGCTGGGGCCACACCCCCTTTCTCCAGTCTTCCCTCATATGTGTTCTACTATCCAGCTAACCTGGAAAACTCTCTCTCCCATGAGGACAGAGATGAAGTTAAAGAAGTGCTACAATTACAGTCAAAGGACGTGGGTTTGAATCCTGTGATTTTGGACAAGTTACTTAACCTCATAGCTGGAAGAGACCTTAGTATTCAGTTATTCCAACCCCCTCATTGTACAGATGAAGAAACTGGCCCTGGTGGAGAAGAGAGGAAAGAAAGATTCATGGGATCATAGATCTAGAGTTGTAGAGGATCACAAAGACTATATAGTCCAACATCCTTATTTTACAGATGAGTAAGTGAGTTACTCAAGGGCACACATGTGGTAAGTAAACATCAGCAACAGGCTTTAAACTCAGGTCCTCTGACCCCAGACATCCTAGCATTCTGTTGTCTTTCTGAGCTTTAATTTCCTCCATTGAAAAGTGAGGGATTTGGAACAAATTATTTCTAAGGTCCCTTCTATCTATAAATCTGTTTCCTTCCTCCAGGCCTTTGTTCACGCTCTTCCCTATTCTTGGAATGCCCTCCTTTCCTACTTTGGCTATTGAATTCCTCCCCATTATTTCAAACCCAAGTTAAATACTACTTTCCTCTTTAAGACTTCCCAGCCCCCTCCCTTCTCCCTACTTCCCCAATGATCTTCATCAATGCACTTGCACAGCACTTTTTTTGCACCTACCTAAAGCAATTTGTTATGTAATACTGTGTTTTGTAGCTATCTGGTTTTGTGTCTTATATCCCTAGTATAGTAGTCTCTTGGAAACCGAGGATGATGATTGTCTTTGTGCATTTTCATCTATGGTGTATAGATGAGTGTGCACAAAGACACTTGTGCGTGAAGGAGATTTAAGTGGAAAAGTCGATGCACAGAGACAGTCCCACTCTCTCGGCGTTGGAAGCCTGGGTCCAGTGGCACGAAAAGTCCTTATACCTGGAGACTTCCTCAGCTGCATTGGATGGCCATGTTGTCCTTTGTGCTCCAACATGCCCTAAGCACTCCACAGTGCTTTGCTGCGTCGCCATCTCAGCCGTTGATCCAGACTTAGAACCAAAGTTCCTTGAGGGCTGGGCTTATTTTATTTTTGTCATGGTATACCCAGCACTTAGCACAGCACTCAGTATGAAGCAGGCACCCAATAAACGCTTGTTGCATCCTTGAATTTAAATTCACCAAATTTCTTTGAACTAAATTGAAAAGGATGAGCAGTGGAATCCCAGATCTTTACAAACCAAACTGAAAAGTTACTCTGAAATTCTCAAGACTGTTTTCTTATTCTTGCTGCTCAGGGGAGTATGTTCTTTGGACTTTTTCAAAACAAGTCCAGGCCACCACCTTTCTAGGACTTTTGGAGAGCGGTCCTGCCTGTAGGCAAGAAGCTGGATTACATGATCTCCTAACTAGGAGCTGGAAGTCTTCCTAGCCAGCTCTATGGCACCGATGTGGAGAAGCCCAGCTAAACACTCTCTGAGCCCCAGGAACTTGCTACGTTTGCAAGAGGAAGCCAAGACACCTCGTCAAGAGATGAAACTGGACATATCATTCATGGGCTCTTCAGATACACAGAGGTTGTTTTGCCCTAGAGTTTGTTTGGTTTTTAAAAGTATTATCCTATGCTTTATAGTTCCTGTGGCAATAGAAAGCCATACGCAGAGCCCTGAAAGAGGATCCTTATTATTTTCATGGTCAAATAGGAAATATGCTAATTGACACTTAACCCTCCCAATAACTTGACTCCCTTCTATGAACTTTGCAGGTTTCTCACACATTACTCCTATTTGTACATGCTACAATCCAGCTATTCCCTACCTTTGTCCTTCACTCCTAGACTATTCAGTCTTCTTAGCTTCTTTGGTTTCTTCAAGTCTGAGTTCACATTCTCCCTTTTGTAGGAGGCCTTTCCTGGTCTCCTTCTCTTAATTCTTTTCCTTTGATTAGCTTCCATCCCAAGGATACATCCTAGTTAATTACATGCTATCTCCCCCATTTGAATGAGGTCAGGAATTGCTTCTGCCTTTCTCTGTACTCCCAGTATTCCCACTATTTAACACAGAACCTGGCACTTAAGAAACACTTAATCAGTGCTATATAACTTGGGCAGTGGGGTGGTGGCTGAACAAATTATGGGATGTTATTTCACTATAAGAAATAATTAAAGAAAGGGATTCAGAGAAACCTGAGAGGATTTGTATGAGTTGATTCAGAGTGGTCAGCAGAACCTGGAGAACAATTTGATATTGACTACAATGTGATAAGGAAACACAACTCTGAAAGATTTAAGATCTCAGATCACTGCACGGGTCAGCTACAGAGAAACATATATTAGGTATCTACTATGTGCAAGGCACTCTAGTGATCAAGGTATAAAAATGGAGCAAAGATTCAGCTCTCAAATAGCTTTAAATCTATCGGTGGTGGGAAGAGTAAAGGAAAGAAAACTGTGGTATAAAGACAAGTTTATACTTCCTGCCTACAAAAAATAAAAATAACTAGTTTAAATGGGTTAAAATCAATCAGGCAGTAGAGGGAAGTAAAATAAACACAAAATCTTTTAGAGGAGCTGGGTTCAAATTTTGGCTTAGACTTCTATGACATCTTTGATAAGTAGATTTACCCTTCCTGACCTCAGTCCATTCATCTATCATGGTTGAATTAGCTAATTAAGAAGGTTCTTGATCAAAGGAAGAAAGTGTGAGAAGGAAAACTTAAAAAGGGAAACAGAAGGAACTTAGAATCTTAAGAACATAGATTTCAGGGTGTAAGGGAATGGTAGCTGTCTTCTGATTTTGGAAGGAATGTTACCTAGGGAAGGGCCTGATTTCTTTCATTTGGTTCAAAGGACATTAGCAGAAAGCTTCAAAGACAGATTTAGGTTTGATAGAGTCAGAACACTTGAGTCCTAATCTTGCCTCTGATGGTACTTATGTGACCTTAAACAATTTCCTTAGCATCTCAGGACCTCAGTTTCTTTTACTGTGAAAAGAGATTGGATTAGAGGACTTCTAAGGTCCCTTTCAGTTTTAGATCTGTGTTCATGAACAAGAATTATTCAAAAAAATTGGAGGTAATTCTGTCTGAGAAGTTGAAGGCCTTTTTCTTAATGGAGATATTCAAGCAGAAGCTAGATATTCTTCTTCTTAAGCATTCAAGGTCAAGGTAACTGGTGGCACAGTGAATAAAGATCTGGGCCTGGGGTCAAAAAGTCTTGGGTTCAAACCTAGCCTCAGACACTAGCTATGTGGTCATGGGCAAGTCATGTGCCCTTGGTTTCCTCAACTATACAGATAGAGATCATAATAATCCCTGCCTCATTGGCATCAAATTGATATCAAATGAGATAATATTTTTGAAAAAACTTAACATGATATCTGACATACAGTAGGTGATATTTAAATGATTATTATTCCATTACTACACAGTAAAAAAGGACAAGCAAGTTAAAAAAACATACATGGAAAAACCTAAATGAAATTATGGAGTGAAATGAGTAAAACCAAGAGAACATTAAATACAGCAACAAAAATGTTATTTGAAGAATGACTTGTGTATGCCTACATCCAAAGAAAGAACTGAGAAATAGAAACATGAATGATCTAGCTCTCTCTATATATAAAAAGAGATCTATATAGATATGAATATGAATAGATACAGATATTCATAAACATATAGTGAGAGAGATATAAAGATATCAATAGATATATGTAGAGATATCTATCTATAGAGATCTATAGAGAAAGATATAGATATCAACAAATATGTCTCTATCTGTATAGAAATGTAGTTAAATGGATCCTTCTCTAGAACATAGAGGGGAAGGAGGAAGATTCATAGGAAATTTAATGTAACAAACAAAAAATAAATGAATTTAAATTGGAAAAAAAAAGGTTATTCCCTTCCCCATGCTTTCAAGTGCATTTCTTTTCAGGTAAGTATTGAGTCAAATCCCTCTGAAATTCTGTGATCTCTTCCAGTTGCCTTGGTTTCCTCACCTGTACTTCCTTCATTAGCCCCAGCCAACTGGTCACTGAAGGTAAGGGTGGCTTAGTGGATAGAGCACAGGATTTGCAACTAGGGAATTTGAGTTCAAATCCTGCCTCAGACACTTATTAGCTGTGTAGTCTTGAGCAACCTCCTCTTAGTCTGTTTTATCATTTTTTAAATATGTATAGTCATAGCACCTACTGTGGGTTTCAAACAGAAAAATCCATGGAAAGTGCTTTACCAGTCTTATGCTAGACACTCCATATAAATTTTTGCTATTGTAATTATTACTAAAACTGTAGATCATCCATGATACCCTTCATGTCCAGTCTCAATGGCCAACTCTTCATCCTCATCCTCATCCTCGAGCCCTCTGTGAACATGAACAAGAACTAGCCTCAGACCTTCGGGAATGTAGCAAAGGTCTGGTCAACTAGTCCCACAGTGGCTAACCTTTCCTCCTACAGTGAATTGGAAAACTAAAAGCAACCCAGCCTTCTCAAAGCTTCTCTCTCCAGGCAGGTCTGCAAACAGATGGTATCAATCTCATGCTCCAAACTCTCCAGGTAATGGGTTTCCATGATCTCCTTTGGTTGTTGTATGGTTGTTTAGCAACCTTGTCTATCAAGGCATCCTTCCTTACTCCTATTGCAAGTGATGCCAATTAACTCTTAATTAGTCCCAGAAAGAAATGGAAAATAGTCGGTTGCTGTCCTTAATAAAGAGACAGTTAATGGCCCGAATGACATCTCTTAGACTTCCCTTCTCCAGTCCAAAGTACAGTAGCTCCTTCTATCTCCATCCCTTTGACAGATTATAAACTCCTCTAGCCTTTAATAGATAGTTTTTAAGAAGTATTGTGCTAGATTATCTCAAAAGATGCAGAAAAAGCCTTTGATAAAATACAACACCCATTCCTATTAAAAACACTAGAAAGCATAGGAATAGAAGGGTCATTCCTAAAAATAATAAACAGTATATATCTAAAACCATCAGCTAATATCATCTGCAATGGGGATAAACTAGATGCATTCCCAATAAGATCAGGAGTGAAACAAGGATGCCCATTATCACCTCTATTATTTGATATTGTACTAGAAACACTAGCAGTAGCAATTAGAGAAGAAAAAGAAATTGAAGGCATTAAAATAGGCAAGGAGGAGACCAAGTTATCACTCTTTGCAGATGACATGATGGTCTACTTAAAGAGTCCTAGAGATTCAACCAAAAAGCTAATTGAAATAATCAACAACTTTAGCAAAGTTGCAGGATACAAAATAAACCCACATAAATCATCAGCTTTTCTATATATCTCCAACACAGCTCAGCAGCAAGAACTAGAAACAGAAATCCCATTCAAAATCACCTTAGACAAAATAAAATACCTAGGAATCTACCTCCCAAGACAAACACAGGAACTATATGAACACAACTACAAAACACTCGCCACACAACTAAAACTAGACTTGAGCAAATGGAAAAACATTAACTGCTCATGGATAGGACGAGCCAATATAATAAAAATGACCATCCTACCCAAACTTATTTATCTATTTAGTGCCATACCCATTGAACTACCAAAATACTTCTTCACTGATTTAGAAAAAACCATAACAAAGTTCATTTGGAAGAACAAAAGATCAAGGATATCCAGGGAAATAATGAAAAAAAACACATATGATGGGGGCCTTGCAGTCCCTGACCTAAAACTATATTACAAAGCAGCAGTCATCAAAACAATTTGGTACTGGCTAAGAAACAGAAAGGAAGATCAGTGGAATAGACTGGGGGAAAGCGACCTCAGCAAGACAGTATACGATAAACCCAAAGATCCCAGCTTTTGGGACAAAAATCCACTATTCGATAAAAACTGCTGGGAAAATTGGAAGATAGTGTGGGAGAGACTAGGAATAGATCAACACCTCACACCCTACACCAAGATAAATTCAAAATGGGCGAGTGACTTAAACATAAAGAAGGAAACCATAAGTAAATTGGGTAAACACAGAATAGTATACATGTCAGATCTTTGGGAGGGGAAAGGCTTTAAAACCAAGCAAGATATAGAAAGAATCACAAAATGTAAAATAAATAATTTTGACTACATCAAACTAAAAAGCTTTTGTACAAACAAAACCAATGTAACTAAAATCAGAAGGGAAACAACAAATTGGGAAAAAATCTTCATAGAAACCTCTGACAAAGGTTTAATTACTCATATTTATAAAGAGCTAAATCAATTGTACAAAAAATCAAGCCATTCTCCAATTGATAAATGGGCAAGGGACATGGATAGGCAGTTCTCAGATAAAGAAATCAAAACTATTAACAAGCACATGAAGAAGTGTTCTAAATCTCTTATAATCAGAGAGATGCAAATAAAAACAACTCTGAGGTATCACCTCACACCTAGCAGATTGGCTAACATAACAGCAAAGGAAAGTAATGAATGCTGGAGGGGATGTGGCAAAGTAGGGACATTAATTCATTGCTGGTGGAGTTGTGAACTGATCCAACCATTCTGGAGGGCAATTGGGAACTATGCCCAAAGGGCGACAAAAGAATATCTACCCCTTGACCCAGCCATAGCACTGCTGGGTCTGTACCCCAAAGAGATAATGGACACAAAGACTTGTACAACAATATTTATAGCTGCGCTCTTTGTGGTGGCCCAAAACTGGAAAACGAGGGGATGCCCATCAATTGGGGAATGGCTGAGCAAATTGTGGTATATGTTGGTGATGGAATACTATTGTGCTCAAAGGAATAATAAAGTGGAGGAGTTCCATGGAGACTGGAACAACCTCCAGGAAGTGATGCAGAGCGAGAGGAGCAGAACCAGGAGAACATTGTACACAGAGACGAATACACTGTGGTATCATCGAACGTAATGGACTTCTCCATAAATGGCGGTGTAATGTCCCTGAACAACTTGCAGGGATCCAGGAGAAAAAAACACCATTCATAAGCAAAGGATAAACTATGGGAGTGGAAACACCGAGGAAAAGCAACTGCCTGAATACAGAGGTTGAGGGGACATGACAGAGGAGAGACTCTAAATGAACACTCTAATGCAAATACTATCAACAAAGCAATGGGTTCGAAAACATCTAATGCCCAGTGGACTTATGCGTCGGCTATGGGGGGTGGGGGGGAGGAAAAGAAAATGATCTATGTCTTTAACGAATAATGCTTGGAAATGATCAAATAAAATATATTTTAAAAAAAAGAAAAAAAAAGAAGTATTGTGCTAGGGCAGCTGGGTGGCTCAGAGGATTGAGAGCTGGGTCTAGAGATGGGAGATCTTGAGTTCAAATGTGACCTCAGACACTCCCTAGCTGTGTGACCCTGGTCAAGTCACTTAACTCCCATTGTCTAGCCCTTACTGCTCTTCTTCCTTGGAACCAACACAGTATTGATTCTAAGACAGAAGGCAAAGATCCAAAAATAACTACAACAAAAAAAAATATTATACCTACAATGTGCTCCCCTCCCCAAAAAAAGTCACCAGGGAGTAAGAAGCTTCCCTAAGGTGGGTTACCCTGGCCTTGAGACAGCAGGCATTGTCTGTCTCTAGGCCTGTACTCCAACCCTTTCTAGTTTGATTTGCAACTGTCAGAAATGGATAGCACCAGGGGGACATTTGTAGAAACACGTCGGGGGAGAAGGAAAGTGAAGGAAAGAACCCTGGACTTGGGATCCCAGGATCTAGATTTGTTTCTCAGCTCTGCTCATGAAAACTCATGGGAGTTTCGGGTTTTGGGCAAATCCTCGTCCCTCTGTGGATCTCAGTTTCTTGACGTCTAAAACAAGAGCGTTGGACTAGAAGGCTTCTGACGGTCACTCCAGTAGGGAGTCTTTGATCCTCCCTGCTTCTTGATCTGCAAAATGAGAGTTAGACTAGATGATGCCTGAGGTCCCTTCCAGCCCCTGGTCTGTGAAAGCATGATGGTTTCAAGCCCTCCTCCATGATGTTTGACCTTAGACTTTTGTTGCTCAAACAGCCAACCTCACCAGGTTCTTTCCTTCATGCCTACAGAAACACTCGAACATCTTCAGGGGCCGCTGGCGCAGCCACCCAAGACATGTCGTAAACAGCCCGTGGAGGGAGTTTGCTTTCAAAGTTAAAATAGTTCAAGGCAATAACAAGGCAGTAAGCATGGACAGAGCCCGTGCTTGGCAGCGGCTGCAGCAGGATGGGCACCGCCCTGAAAGTGTGTCTCTGCAGGACCACACAAGTTCAGCATGATGCCAAAATCCTCCGCTCTTCTGCCAACTTGGGAAAGAAGCCTGGGAGGAGTAGCCTGGTGGCACCTGTACCGGGCTATGCCAAAGCCATGGTTGACTGAGATCACCTTTATTAATTTCATTTTGCTCTGTAGGTCTGCCCACACCCCCATGAACACATCTCCTGTACCAAGTTTTGGTTATATTTTATTTTTTTTTACAACCCATACCTTCTGACTTAGAGTCAATATTATGTATTGGTTCTAAGGCAGAAGAGCAGTAAGGGCTAGGCAATGGGGGTTAAGTGACTTGCCCAGGGTCACACAGCTAGGAAGTAGCTGAGGCCAGATGTAAATCAAGACTTCCTGTTTCTAAGGGTTACATTCTATGTATGGCTCCCTTCAGAGACATTTCCGATTCAGGGACTGCCCAAAAAATAATTTGTGAAACCAACAGCTGTGGCAAGCAGATGGCTAGGGGCTGCAGTCAAGATTTGGGTCAAAGCTTCATCATTGCAAAAGAGATATGTTTGGGAGGAAAAAGAAGTTAGTATCAGATTTTAAGAGGGTTTTTTGTTTTGGTTTGGTTTGGGGTTTTTTTGGCACCAGTTCCATTGACCCAAATCAAAAACTTACACAACCAATGATTGCTGAGCTGGAATAGGGAGGAGGCTATTCTCCAAGTCTACTGTCTGTCTGTCCTCTCTTTGATGCCCCCTAGCCCCATAGACACCTCTCTGCTGCTCCAGAAGATGGCTGCAGCCTTTCCCGCAAAAGAGATGAGACAGCAGAAGGTCAAAATAGGAAGGGAGTCATTAGCTCAGTTTCCTACCCAGAGCAGGAATCCTTTTGGCAATATCACTGACGGGGATCATTAAGCCTCTCCTTGAAGGCTTCCAGTGACAGAGAATTCACCCGGCCATTTTTAGATACTTCAATTCAATTCAATTCAATTTAATAAACATTTTTTAGACCCTTAAGATTTTCAGAGAACTGGAGACACACAACTAAAAGTGAAATTGTCAGAGGATCATAGCTTCAGGACTAGAAAGCACCACAGAAATCATCTCTTTCAAACTTTCTCTCCCACCTCTGTTTGTAATTCAAGAGATTATAGACCCAGAGTACAAGAGACCTTAGAGGCCATCAAGTCTAATCCCTTCATTTTACAGATGAGGAGACTGAGACCCACAAAATAGAAGTGACTTACTTAGAGTCACCCAACTAGGTGGAATTTTACTCTGGGGCTTTCTAACTCTGAGACCAGAGCTTTATCCAGTATTTCAGGCTGTCTCTCCCATAAAGTCTGTAACAGAGAGCTAAGTGACTCACCTAAGGTCACACTGATCACAAGTAGATTTGAGCCCAGGTTCTTTAACTATCAATTGAATATTTTTTCCACCATATCATGTGATCTCAAGGCTCTTGTATTCTTCCTTAGAAAGTGGTTCATATTGCCCTGAAATCTGCCTTGCAGCATAATCGATCTTTTGCTTCTAGCCCTATCCTCTTGGGTGTTCTAAATGAATCTAGTCCTCTTCCTATATGTCAGAACTTCCCAAATGGGAAACAACCATCATGGACCTTTGAGTCTTCTCTCTTCCTGGATGAACTTTCCTAGTTCCTTCCACCATTGTTCCTAGATTATGGTTTTCAGACCCCCTTTTTAGCATCGCTTATCTGAACCCTGATCCTCATTTCCCTTACAGCATGATGCCTAGAACAGAAAATAATATGTCTTATGTGGAGCTGGGATTCTTTTTTCTAAGATTAAGCAAGATTCATCAATTCCATTTTTCAATGCTAATTTGTTAACAAATGGCAATTTGTTGTAACCAGGAACACACAGAAGAAATTGGGGGGGAGGGTAGTCCCCCGCTCTCAAGAGAATTACAGTGTAATAATTCCCAGATCAGACACTGTAAGAGTTAGTGTGATATAAGGTAGGTCATGATGAGGGCAAATAAAAGTCAGAACAACAAATATAAAACCCCTTGAGAAAACCAAATTCCTTTTAAAAATGCTGGTCCATCATGCCTCGATGTTTGAGCTCTAATTTGGCATGAATAATCTTCAGGCATGAGGACGTAATTATTACATACGACATAAACCTCCAAGTTCAAGGCTCTTTGTTCTTCAGATTTTTATAGTTTTTCTCTATTCCATGAACTATTTGAATTTACATATTTAGTCTACTTAAACTCTTCTTGCTGGTACAGTGGGAAGAATAAGAACCTGAATTCAAATCCTACTTATAAATCTTGCAACCTCTATGAGCTTGGGGGAACCTTTAACCTTAAACTTCAGTCTTCTCATCTGTAAAGTAATATAATTGGATAGATAGCCCTTGCAATTGCTTTCATTTCCCAGGGTCTTTTAATTCTCTACTACCACTGAAGGTAAAATTTTGTATAGCACTCAAAGT
Source organism: Monodelphis domestica (assembly GCF_027887165.1). Classification (NCBI taxonomy): domain Eukaryota; kingdom Metazoa; phylum Chordata; class Mammalia; order Didelphimorphia; family Didelphidae; genus Monodelphis; species Monodelphis domestica. Next base: position 27,013,174 of record NC_077233.1, on the reverse strand, counting down.
GTTAAAGCTAAAAGAGGCTTAACAAAGCTCAACTAGGCTAACTGTAGTATAATCGTTTTACAGATGGGAAACTGAGGACAGAAATAATAAATGTTTTGCTACGGGTATTAAGAGCAATATTTGCCCTGTGGACTAGGCTAATTTTTTCCTTAAAGGGTATTAAAACTATCAATATTTAATTGGCTCAGAGGCCTAAAATTGGACCTTTGTGGCAGCTTCCTGATAGCTTAAATATAAAAGCCAGATCAGGAGGAGTCAGGAGTTGTTATCCCCTCTTAGGTTTTTGACCAATAGACTAACATGTCCTACATAGAGGCAGGGAAGTTGTAACCAATGTGAAGAATGGATTTGACTCTCCCCTGATTGTAACAATGAAAGTACTTAGATCTTTCTTTATTGTGAAGATTGAATTGTAATCCCTTGTCTATTTTTAGATTTTAATCCCCAAAGTGTTAACTCAGTATTTAAAGGAGATCTATCCATTTGAACTACAAAAAATAACTAACTACAAAAGGTGTGATCTAACCAAAAAAGGTGTGAACACCCATTTCATACATTGAGTGGGCAATCCTGGAGAGGAGCTTCTGCTGTGATTGGTAGACGATTTAGGGGAGGTGACACAAGAGAAAACAGTCTTTAAATAAAGGAAACAAAGACTGAAGAGGATCAGTCACTCAGAGCTGGAAGGAAAACAGACACTTGAGGAGAGACTGGAAGACAGACACTCGGACTTGGCCGTGGAACTGGACCCCAAAGGAAGGAACTCGCGCAGGAGACCTCATACTGCTTTTCCTTTAGACAGTCATCATGGTGAGTGTAAAAGGCTGACTTAGTTTCCTTGCCTTTCTGGAGGTATGAACCTTCAAGAAAGGCCCATTAACTTGACACTCCTTTCCCCTGGATGGGGCTTAGAATTTCTACCTGGCTCTGAGGAAGCCAGAGCTCTCTCTCTCCTTCTCTCTCTCCCCTTTTCTCTCTTCATTAATATCTCCCCTCTATTGTGAATAAACTACCATAAATTTCATTTACTTTAGTAATTCATTTTTGAGATTTAGAAATTAAATCCCTGGTGACCACCAATTTGATATTCAATCTCAACCAATAAATTTAACACCAAGTGAATCAATGCTGTATTCTTGCTGAATATCCTTTCTCTGCTATAGCTAACTGAACCTTCTTTTATTAATTATTAATGGTCTATAAGTGTGTCTTATTTCATTTGGATTTGAGTCTAATGCAACAGAGCTGCCTGAATCAGGATCAGCCTATAACCCCATGCAACCTAGTATGCTAATCAGTATTCAAATTTTCTCCTTTAAGCGTGAAGGGATTCCTGACAGGTCTGGTTCAAGTTTCTACTAGTTATACTCATCCAACTTCAATCCCTGTGGCTTTAGAAGACCAGTAGCTTTTTATAGAGACAGTTTTGTCTCTCATTTCTCATTCCCTAACCTGGGATTCATGACCTTTTTTTTTTTAATTTTGATAACTATATTTCAAATAACTGCTTTCTTTTGCAATCCTATGTATTTTATTTTTTCTTTATTTTTTATTTTATTTAGTCAATTTAGAACATTATTCCTTTGTTACAAGAATCATATTCTTTCCCTCCCTCCCTTCCCCCCACCCTTCCTTCCACTGGGAATTACACGGGTCCTTAATCTATTTCCTTGTTGTTGATGTTTGCACTAGGATGATAATTTAGATTAATTATCTATAATAATATAATAATAATAAATTAGATTAATATATCCCAATCCTATCCCCCTTGACCCATGTAATCAGGCAGATGTTTTTCTTCATTGTTTCTACTCCCACAGTTTTTCCTCTGAATGTGGATAGTGTTCTTTCTTGTAGATCCCTCCAGGTTGTTCAAGATCACTGCATTACCACTAATGGAGAAGTCCATTACATTTGATCGTACCACAGTATATCAATCTTTGTGTACAATGTGCCCTGGTTCTGCTCCTCTCATTCTGCATCAATTCCTGGAGGTAATTCCAGTTCACACGGAATCCCTCCAGTTTATTTCAGCACAGTAGTATTCCATCACCAACATATACCACAATTTGCCCAGCCATTCCCCAATTGAAGGGCATCCCCTCATTTTCCAATTTTTTTGCCACCACAAAGAGCGCAGCTATGAATATTTTTGTACAAGTCTTCTTCCTTATTATCTCTTTGGGGTACAAACCCAGCAGTGCTATGGCTGGATCAAAGGGCAGACAGTCTTTTATCACCCTTTGGACATAGTTCCAAATTGCCCTCCAGAATGGTTGGATCGGTTCACAACTCCACCAGCCGTCCATGTCCCAACTTTGCCACATCCCCTCCAGTATTTATTACTTCCCTTTGCTGTCATGTTAGTCAATCTGCTAGGTATGAGGTGATACCTCAGAGTTGTTTTCATTTGCATCTCTTTGATTATAAGAGATTTAGAACACTTTTTCATATGCTTATTAATAGTTTTGATTTCTTTAACTGAAAATTGCCTGTTCATGACCCTTGCCCATTTATCATTTGGAGAATAACTTGATTTTTTGTACAATTGATTTAGCTCTTTATAAATTTGAGTAATTAGACCTTTGTCAGAGGTTTTTGTTATGAAGATTGTTTCCCAATTTGTTGCTTCCCTTTTAATTTTGATTGCATTGGTGTTGTTTGTATGAAAACTTCTTAATTTGATGTAATCAAAGTTATTTATTTTACAATTTACATTTTGTGATTTTTTTCTAACTTGCTTGGTTTTAAAATCTTTCCCTTCCCAAAGATCTGACAGGTATACTATTCTATGTTCACCTATTTTACTTATTGTTTCCTTCTTTATATTCAAATCATTCACCCATTCTGAGTTTATCTTGGTGGAGGGTGTGAAATGTTGATCCAAACCTAATCTCTCCCATACTAACCATATGTATTTTAGGCCTTTAAAACATTATTCCAAGAAGGTGTCCATAGATATCACCAGACTACTAAAGGGTTCTATCACATACACATACACACATACACATACACACACACACACACACACACACACACACACACACAGAGAGAGAGAGAGAGAGAGAGAGAGAGAGAGAGAGAGTTTAAAACCCCTAGAAAGATTTAGAAGACCTAAGAAACTAAAGTTTCAAACTTTGTTCACTATTTACTAATACTGTGATACTGGGAAAAATGGCTTTTCCTTTTGAAACTTAATTTCCCCATCTATGAAATGGAGCAAATGGAATGTTTCATATCCACAGAAAAAAAGCATTTGTGAACATCAAAGAAGATTAAATATATGAAAGTATTTCTAAATTGTAAGGCACTAAGGAAATGTGGCTTATTTTTTAAACTCTTCCCTTTTCTCTTAGAGTTAATCCTGTTTATTGGTTCCAAGGCAGAAGAGAGGTAAGGGCTAGGCAATGGGGATTAAGTGACTTGCCCAGGGTCACAAAATTGGGAAGTGTCTGAGGCTAGATTTGAACCTAGGACCACCCATCTCTAGGCCTGGTTCTCAATCCACTGAGCTAACCAGCTGCCCCTGGAAATGTGGATTATTAATGATATTCAATCATATTTTTTTCTCGGCCCTTGTCTTTCTAGAGTAATGGGTGAGAAGGCACAATTTCATTCCAAGACGTTTAATAACAACTCATATGAACTGAACATGACTTTTTCCTAACCTGGGGGCTTTAGGCTACATTTCTTACATGACTTTCCATCCTGGGACACTTAGTCTTGGCACTACATGATGATGATTGAGGAACAGATGGAAATTAGTTCCCATGTACTGGAAAAGTGATTAACTGGAACCAAATGCCTAGCATGGCATTATCTGAAGAAATCCCTCATACCAGTCATTGGCATATTGCTATGAAATAAGCCAATTTAATATTCCATCTTCCCATCTGAGAAATCCCTTTGTTGAATAAACTGAAAAACAAAAAAGAGGGATAATGAAATGGAAAGATTATTGAACTTGGAAGTAGGAACATTTGGTTTAAGTTCTAAATGTACTATTTCCTAGATGTACATTAGTTGGGGCAAGCCATTTAGTGAACTCTCAGTTTCCTCATCTATAAATGAGGAATTTGGTTGAAATTATCTCCAAGTATATTCCATGATTCTGTGATTCTTGTTAGTGTATGAATATGAGGAAGAAGACGTGCCAATGAAGAAAGAGCAAAAATCCTCATGGAAAATAAGCCCTCCATTTTTTACTTCAGAACAGAACAAGAGAGGAAAGCCAAGCATAAATTGGCATGTCCTTGAGATTTATGGAGAACAAATTTCAAAGGAGTCAGACAAAAAAGATAGGCAGGATATTGTGTATGCAAATTCTATAGGGGAAATCAGCCCAGAAAGAGTGGTGAGATTTTAAAAAATGAAATAGTAAAGATTCAAAGGGAAATAATTTTTTAAACTCTTACCTTCTGTTTTAGAGTCAATACTGTGCATTGGCTCCAAGGCAGAAGAGAGGTAAGGGCTAGGCAATGGGGGTCAAGTGACTTGCCCAGGGTCACACAGCTGGGAAGTATCTGAGGTCAAATTTGAATTCAGGACCTCCCATCTCTACACCTGGCTCTCAATTCACTGAGCTACCCAGCTGCCCCCAAAGAGAAACAATTTTGAAGAATAAAAGAAAGAGTTTTCTAAAGAGCTGAATATGGATGCATAGGGAACTCCCTAACCAAATTAGAGTTTTCAAAAATATGTACAGCAGATGGAGGACCCTATTACAGGCAATAAAACATGAATGAAAAAACTTTTACTATGTGCCAAACATACAAAAGAGGATACAATATAAAAAAGCAAGACAGCCACTGCTCCCCAAAAAGTAACATTCCAACTGGGGGAGGTGTCGGTATCAGAGAAAGGTTCACCTGCAAGGCAGATGGCAAGGACTGGTAAAGCTTAGGATAAATCCAACTAATGGTAATGCAAGGATCTAGAGGCTGTGGCAGAGAGGCAACTGGTAAGACCAAGGGAACCCTTCAAAATAGCATCACAACGGTGAAAAATCAGAATGTCCTAAAGCTGCAGAATAAAGTTAAAGACAAAGAAAAAGTGACTTTTGTCATAAGCCATATTGGGGGGGGAGAGATCAAAGGAGGACCGTTGTTTGTGGTACATATGAGTATGAGAAGAGATGAGGAAAGGGTAGGGAGAGCGGCTCATTTCTGAGCATTTGCTGTCTACCATGCAGGGTACGATACTAGGAAGCCCATGCCTCAGGTGACATTTTGCATATCCCATGAAAATTCCCTTCCTAAAGAAAATTCAGGCCCCAAATACTCTCTTCTGCTGCCTGAAGTCATTCAGACCCTCTCCTCAAATGTACTCTCTTCCCCTCTTTAAGCAAAAGGAAATGGCGGAGAGACTGTATCCATCTGTTGAAGATGAAAACAGGCAGTACTTGAAGCACCCTAACTAACATCAAGACACTCCACAGTGGACTAAGAATGGAATGTGAAGTTCCTTCCTGCTCAGACTAAGGTCCACAAGAGGACTCAACGGTAAATATCACTTTAAAAGTTCCTTTCTTTGTTCAGTAAAAAATATCTTTGCTTGAGACAGAGGCATTGGAATGCAGAGACGCTGGCTCAATGAATGGTGTCCACTCCTTATCACTATTGGGATGATATTATTCATTTATTGAGTACTAACAGTGCAGAACACCAAATTAAAAGCAGTTGTGGTCCAGTGGGCAGCAACTTAATCTAAGCAAAGGCCTCCATCAGCCTGAAAAAATGCCATTTCAGAAAATAATGCCTTCTTCACTTGCAGGCAGCCCTAATGTCTTCTTTTTTCCTCTGGTTCTAGGGGAATATTTCCGAGGTTTCCAGGTATTAATTGATGGGGAACATTCACTCAGGATTTGAACTCACCACTTTTTTTCACTTCTACTATAAAGCCATCAGTTTTACTGTCTCCCTCTCCTCCTCCTGCCACCTCCACAGAGAATGCAAGGACATTCTCTTTGTATCATTTTAGTCATGAGAGTTACATTGGGGCACATTCCACTAAAATCAAGAAAATTGGTCTTGAAACATAATCGTGTCAGAGTTTCTAAGCACTAGAGAGCCATTGCTGACTCAAAAACCAACCCAGCCTGGACTCATGAACAAATGGATGCTTGGTGGATAGAGGAACTTGGATTCAAGAGTCGGTCAATCTGTAAACATTTATAAAGGGCCTGTCCATGAGCAAATATTTATTAAGCTCTTTCGAGAAAAGAACCATGTTCAAATCATCTCCGCCTTTACTCCCGGAAAGAGTGTGCCCATCTACGCCCCTAAGACTCCAGTCATTACTCCCATAACTTGCCAAACTAAAATATCCTGCTCTGACCACCATTCACCTCAATTCCTTGTCACTCATTTAGAATGTAAACTCTTGTGAGGACAAGGAGTGTCTTTCCTTTTGTAATTGTATGTCCAACTGTTAGCACAGTGTTTGGCAAGTAGGAAGCACTTAATAAAGGCTTCTTCATTCATTCATTCATTCATTCATTCATTCATTCATTCATTCATTCATTCATTCACTCATAGCATATTCCAACTACTGGGATTGGCATCAAAGATATAAAAACAAAAGTGAAACAGTTCTTGTTCCCCGGAAGCTTATGTTCTGGGGGAGGGAGGAAGAGACAACATGAACATATGTATAGTATAATTCAAAATAAAGTCAAAGTTTGTTTGCTTATTTGTTTGGTTTTGGGGGGAAGAGAACACAAAATTGCCCTTCCCTTCAAGGAGCTCACATTCTATCAGAAACCTGGACTCGAATCCTGAATCTGGCAGTGAGTAGTTGGGTGACTCAGAGGCAAGGCCCCCAACTTCCCAGAGCCTCAGTTTCCTGTGATGGTCACAGCTGTAATGGCTTCCTCATAAAGACTTAGTGTGAAAATCAAAGAAGTCAGTGTTTGAAAGTGCTTAAACACTATAGAAATGTCATCATTCTTTATTCTTGTTGTCATCATGAAAATACAAAATTCCTTTAGACATTAAAATGATTCATGTTGATTTCTCCCCATTTATTCAGTCCTCTGTTTTAAAATTTATTTGTTTTTCTCCTTCTGGGAAATAGGTTCCCTGAGAAGAAAGGACTAGGGCAACAACAAACTTTTCCAGCTAAAATGGTGGGCTCTTGGCTAAGCTGAAGAGGAGCTGTTATTAGCTATGCATGCCTGCAGCATTATGAAAATAAGAATCAGGTTTCTTGGCTTGGACCATTTGGGGATGGAGGGGGAGGGTGGCTTGGTGGAGGGATTGTCTTAAGATGTAACCCCTGGCTGGAGCTAGAGTGTGCTGTATGGATCATTATCATCTTCGGAAAGCTAGAGATGAGCTGGTATTTCCACTGCGTCATGCAGAGGCATAAACCAATGAGCCCAGATGAAGCCAGGTATTTCAATCAGCTCCCCAGTCATCTGGTCTGCCCATGCACACCACAGGGGCAGCGTTTATACCAGTCTTCCTCGTGCCTCTTTTCCGATCTGGGACGAATTGATGCTTTGTATAAATCATTACAAATTAGCTCCCTGATGTATGTGGGGGCCTTTGGATCAGCCATCAGTTGGAGTCGTTCAAAGAAAGGCACTTTCTTCCTTGGAAGCTTTCATGTTTAATTAGATCTGTAAATGAGACCTTTTTTTTTTTAACCCCTCTAACTCTTGTCTTCGCCAACTGGGACCTTGCCGGTTTGGCATGAGAAGCAAAAAGACATGTCTGGCTTTGTAGGTAATGGTGACTCACTGTTGTAAAACCTCCCTGTGTTACTAAAAAGGACTTCATGGCCTTTCTAGGACAGCCAGCAAGTTCTAGTTAAACAGGGCCAATGGACTTAAAGGGGCCACCAGCACCAGATTTTACTTTAAGATGCAAGAGATTTTTCTGCCTGAAGTTATTTCCAGGTAGCTCAAAGACAGGAGGAAAGACCCCAAAGCTCTGATTAGTGCTGGGACCCATCATGACTTCAGAGGATTTACTGAAGCGGAACTCCCTCTTCTGGGGGACTCTAGTTGGGGACTCTAGGTACAAAGTACGCCAGAGGTTGACATATATTGTCAGGTATGACTAATGAGATTTCTCTTACTAAAAGAAATGTCTTTATTGCAATAGGGAAGGGTTCTAGGTCAATGAAGAATAATACCATGTGTTGCACTAAGACTTTGAGACATCTTGCATGAATAAAAGTCTGTACTATGTGTTGCAGTGAAGAAAAACAGTAGGTCAGCACTGAAGGTACAACAAAAGCCAAAAGCCCTTTTCCTGCCCTCAGAGAGCTCACATTCTAATGGAGGAGACAACATAGAAATAACTATTCATATATATAATGTAGGAGGTCTCTTGGAGAAGACACTAGCAGTGTAGAGCAAGGAAGGTAGTGGAAAGGCCTCCTAAAGAAGGTGAGATTAAACTAAGTCTTTTTTTTTTTGAGAATTTTATTTAATTCACTTAGAATATTTTCCCATGGTTACAAGATTCATGCTTTTTCCCTCCCCTCCCCAACCCCACTCCTGTAGCCGACACGCAATTCCACTGGGTTTTACATGTGTCTTTGATCAAGATCTATTTCCATATTGTTGATATTTGCATGAGGGTGATTGTTTAGAGTCATCCCCAATCATATCCCCCTCGACCCATGTGATCAAGCAGTTGTTTTTCTTCTGTGTTTCTGCTCCCACAGTTCTTTCTCTGGATGTAGATAGTGTTCTTTCTCATGATTCCCTCAGAATTTTCCTGGGTCATTACATTGCTACTAGTGGAGAAGTCCATTATATTTAACTGTACCACAATGTATCAGTCTCTGTATATAAGTGAATTGAGTCTTGAAGGAAGCTAAAAGATTGAATTGAAGAGGAAGATCATTAGAGGCATGGGGGACAGCCAAGGAAATGCCCAGAGTAGAGAGGCATCTTCTTGTGCGTGAGCAATGACAAGGCCAGTATGACCAAATTGTAGAACGCAAGAAGGGAAAAAATTGTTAAAAGAAAAAAAAGAAAAAACTGGAAAGTTGGAAAAGACCTGGATTGTTAAAGGCTTTAAATGCCAAACAAAGCATTTTATATTTGATCTAGGTGGCATATCAGGGACTTACCACTAAAATGGAATTAGGGAAGTAATAAGATCAGATTTGTGCTTTGTGCTTTAGAAAAAGCACTTTTAGCAACTGAATAGAGGATGAATTGGACTGGGAAGAGATCTGAGATTGGGAGGCCAATTAGAAGACTATCCCAAAAGTCTAGGTCAGTGATGGTGAACCTGAGTACCCAAACTACAACCTTTATGCAAGGGAATGTGATCCACTCCTTCACCCCCTCCTCCCACCGAACCCCAGACAGGGAAGGGAAGAAGCGCTCCCATTGGGTTGTTGGTCAGAGGGGTGGATCATGTGAGAAATGACCTCAGGCATGCATGGAGAGGGATAAGGAAGCAGCTCCCTCTGGCAAGCTCTGAGACACATGGTTGGCCAACATAGGTCTAGGTAAAAAGGATACTGAGAAGGGTAGACCCAGAACCAAGAAGACTTAAAGTCAAATCCTGATTTAGATATTTACTAGCTATGTGATTTTGGGTAAGTCTAACTTCTTTTGGCCATAGTTTCCTCAACTGTAAAATGGGGATAATGATAGCACCTATCTCACAGGGTTGTGAGGAGAATCAAATAAGATAATATTTTCAATCATTTCATAAACCTTAAAATATGATGTAAATTTTATATATTGGTTTTGGTTTTGTCATTAAAAAGAAAAGGAATGACAAAGTCAAGTACATATGCAAAAATAAGTGTTCCCTTGTAATTAGCAGCTGTAGGTGGGATGATTTGTCCGTGTAAACTTTTTGGCTAGAAAAAAAATCACAGATTTGACACACACACTTTGGGAGTCCATTTTTCTTCAGCTGTTCCATTTGTCACAGATATTGAAAGAAGCCAAAACAATTTAACAATGGACTTTAGGGTTTACATCCTGTTAGTGGAATGTGGATGCCTTTGTATCTTTGTGAAGTAGAGAACCACTAACTAACTCCTCAACAGCTTTCTAGAGAAATACAAAGGACTTGATTTATGAGTTGATCTTCTATGATCTTAGGCTGGGTATGAGAACCAGAGTTGCCCAGGATAGCCAGGCATGGATAGTTGGGATTGGTGTCACTGGATAAACATCCAGAAGACACAGATTCATTAGATTGTTGGAGCCAGCAGCTTTAAAGTGTGGGAGTTAGAGCACTGAACTTAAAAGTCATCAAGACCTGAGTTGACATCCTGCTGGGGTCCTGAATAAGTCAGTTAGACACTGTGGGCCTCAGTTTCCTCTTCTGTAAAATGAGTGTTGATGGCCTTTAAAGGTTCCTTCTAGATCTATGATTCTACGTTCTCATGTAAAGTTGGGAAGATAAGTTATAGGAATATTAGGAAGTCAACTTGTGCAAGTTCTCATTTTACAGGTGAGGAAATGGAAGCCCAAAGAGCTCAATGACTTAATGACTTGTTCAAGGTCACACAACAGAACCAGAAGTTGAACTCATGTCTTCCAGCTATGTACTCAATGTTCTTTCCACTACACCACACAATTAAAAGTTAACCAACAAACTCCCACATCCAAATGGGCAATTACTGGGGTCAATTGTTCTAGAGGGTGACTAACTTCCCTGGTATGAGTTAGGCAGTTCTTAATACACAATAACTCTTTGTGTTCACTAAAGTACCATTTGGTCCATGGGGTGAAGTGGGCCAAATATGGAAAAGATGATTGAATGTAACTCAAACTGGAGTGGAAAGGAGCTCAAGATAGCAACCAGATCTCACCTATTAGTCTCTAGAGACACCCAAGTTGAAGAACAGATGGGTGGGTGGGAGAGGCAGCCCAGAAATGCAGCTACCTGCAGTTGTTAGCTACATCCATCAATTCCTCACTCTTTTGGTAACATCAAAGTCATAAAACTGGTGATTGTGTTCTGGCAGAGAAGATATGAGTTCTGGGTATTTGTGATGGTGGGTACCAAGAGCAGAGTATGGAGAACAGAGAAGATAGTGTCTGTACAAGAATCAGAGTGAAGAGAAGACAGAAAAGAGAAGAGAAGAGGAGAAGGGAGGGGAGAGAAGAAGAGAGGAGAGCAGAGGAGGAGAGCAGAGGAGAGGAGAGGAGAGGAGAGCAGAGGAGAGGAGAGGAGAGCAGAGCAGAGCAGAGCAGAGGAGAGCAGAAGAGGGGAGAGCAGAGGAGAGGAGAGCAGAGATGGGGAGAGCAGAGGAGAGCAGAGGAGAGCAGAGGAGAACAGAGGAGGGGAGAGCAGAGGAGAGGAGAGCAGAGGAGAGCAGAGGAGGGGAGAGCAGAGGAGAGGAGAGCAGAGGAGAGGAGAGCAGAGGAGAGGAGAGGAGAGGAGAGGAGAGGAGGGGAGAGCAGAGGAGAGGAGAGCAGAGGAGAGCAGAGGAGGGGAGAGCAGAGGAGAGGAGAGCAGAGGAGAGTAGAGGAGGGGAGAGCAGAGGAGAGGAGAGCAGAGGAGGGGAGAGCAGAGGAGAGGAGAGCAGAGGAGAGTAGAGGAGGGGAGAGCAGAGGAGAGGAGAGCAGAAGAGGGGAGAGCAGAGGAGAGGAGAGCAGAGGAGAGGAGAGCAGAGATGGGGAGAGCAGAGGAGAGCAGAGGAGGGGAGAGCAGAGGAGAGGAGAGCAGAGATGGGGAGAGCAGAGGAGAGCAGAGGAGGGGAGAGCAGAGGAGGGGAGAGCAGAGGAGAGGAGAGCAGAGCAGAGCAGAGGAGAGCAGAGGAGAGTAGAGGAGGGGAGAGCAGAGGAGGGGAGAGCAGAGGAGGGGAGAGCAGAGGAGAGGAGAGCAGAGCAGAGGAGAGGAGAGGAGAGCAGAGCAGAGCAGAGCAGAGCAGAGCAGAGCAGAGCAGAGCAGAGGAGAGGAGAGGAGAGGAGGGGAGAGCAGAGGAGAGGAGAGCAGAGGAGAGCAGAGGAGGGGAGAGCAGAGGAGAGGAGAGCAGAGGAGAGTAGAGGAGGGGAGAGCAGAGGAGAGGAGAGCAGAGGAGGGGAGAGCAGAGGAGGGGAGAGCAGAGGAGAGGAGAGCAGAGGAGAGTAGAGGAGGGGAGAGCAGAGGAGGGGAGAGCAGAGGAGAGGAGAGCAGAGCAGAGCAGAGGAGAGGAGAGGAGAGGAGAGCAGAGCAGAGCAGAGCAGAGCAGAGCAGAGGAGAGGAGAGGAGGGGAGAGCAGAGGAGAGGAGAGCAGAGGAGAGCAGAGGAGGGGAGAGCAGAGGAGAGGAGAGCAGAGGAGAGTAGAGGAGGGGAGAGCAGAGGAGAGGAGAGCAGAGGAGGGGAGAGCAGAGGAGAGGAGAGCAGAGGAGAGTAGAGGAGGGGAGAGCAGAGGAGGGGATAGCAGAGGAGGGGAGAGGAGAGGAGAACAGAGGAGGGAAGAGCAGAGGAGGGGAGAGCAGAGGAGAGGAGAGCAGAGGAGAGCAGAGGAGGGGAGAGCAGAGGAGAGGAGAGCAGAGGAGAGCAGAGGAGGGGAGAGCAGAGGAGAGGAGAGCAGAGGAGGGGAGAGCAGAGGAGAGGAGAGCAGAGGAGAGGAGAGCAGAGGAGAGCAGAGGAGGGGAGAGCAGAGGAGAGGAGAGCAGAGGAGGGGAGAGCAGAGGAGGGGAGAGCAGAGGAGAGGAGAGCAGAGGAGAGGAGAGCAGAGGAGGGGAGAGCAGAGGAGAGGAGAGCAGAGGAGAGTAGAGGAGGGGAGAGCAGAGGAGAGGAGAGCAGAGGAGGGGAGAGCAGAGGAGAGGAGATCAGAGGATGGGGAGAGCAGAGGAGAGGAGAGGAGAGGAGGGGAGAGCAGAGGAGAGGAGAGCAGAAGAGAGGAGAGCAGAGGAGGGGAGAGCAGATAAGGGGAGAGCAGAGGAGGGGAGAGCAGAGGAGGGGAGAGGAGAGGAGAGCAGAGGAGGGGAGAGCAGAGGAGAGGAGAGCAGAGGAGAGGAGAGCAGAGCAGAGCAGAGCAGAGGAGAGGAGAGGAGAGCAGAGCAGAGCAGAGCAGAGCAGAGCAGAGCAGAGGAGAGGAGAGGAGAGGAGGGGAGAGCAGAGGAGAGGAGAGCAGAGGAGAGTAGAGGAGGGGAGAGCAGAGGAGAGGAGAGCAGAGGAGGGGAGAGCAGAGGAGGGGAGAGCAGAGGAGAGGAGAGCAGAGGAGAGTAGAGGAGGGGAGAGCAGAGGAGGGGAGAGCAGAGGAGAGGAGAGCAGAGCAGAGCAGAGGAGAGGAGAGGAGAGCAGAGCAGAGCAGAGCAGAGCAGAGGAGAGGAGAGGAGAGGAGGGGAGAGCAGAGGAGAGGAGAGCAGAGGAGAGCAGAGGAGGGGAGAGCAGAGGAGAGGAGAGCAGAGGAGAGTAGAGGAGGGGAGAGCAGAGGAGAGGAGAGCAGAGGAGGGGAGAGCAGAGGAGGGGAGAGCAGAGGAGAGGAGAGCAGAGGAGAGTAGAGGAGGGGAGAGCAGAGGAGGGGATAGCAGAGGAGGGGAGAGGAGAGGAGAACAGAGGAGGGAAGAGCAGAGGAGGGGAGAGCAGAGGAGAGGAGAGCAGAGCAGAGGAGAGGAGGGGAGAGCAGAGGAGAGGAGAGCAGAGGAGAGCAGAGGAGGGGAGAGCAGAGGAGAGGAGAGCAGAGGAGGGGAGAGCAGAGGAGAGGAGAGCAGAGGAGAGGAGAGCAGAGGAGAGCAGAGGAGGGGAGAGCAGAGGAGAGGAGAGCAGAGGAGGGGAGAGCAGAGGAGGGGAGAGCAGAGGAGGGGAGAGCAGAGGAGAGGAGAGCAGAGGAGGGGAGAGCAGAGGAGAGGAGAGCAGAGGAGAGGAGAGCAGAGGAGAGCAGAGGAGGGGAGAGCAGAGGAGAGGAGAGCAGAGGAGAGGAGAGCAGAGGAGGGGAGAGCAGAGGAGAGGAGAGGAGAGGAGGGGAGAGCAGAGGAGAGGAGAGCAGAAGAGAGGAGAGCAGAGGAGGGGAGAGCAGATAAGGGGAGAGCAGAGGAGGGGAGAGCAGAGGAGGGGAGAGGAGAGGAGAGCAGAGGAGGGGAGAGCAGAGGAGGGGAGAGCAGATAAGGGGAGAGCAGAGCAGAGGAGAGGAAAGTAGAGAAACACCTGGAGGAGACCAGGTGGATGAGGATTTTGGAGAGTGATTGAGATAAATGAGCAAGCAGGTGAGTAAGCTGGCACCACTGCCCCAAGGAAGGGCTGTGTCAAAGTTGGTTAGGAATTTGGTATTCTATGATGCTATAGAGCAGCATCTGGCAACCTCCCATTAGAACAGCACCTTTGGCCTCAGGTGGGCTACAGACTGCCAAAAACAATACATGGCACTATACTGTTCCCATTATGGTCCAATGAAAGCCAAAAAAACATTATTGCATGAGACACCAGAAATAAAGTATGCACTTTCCAAAATATATTCTATGAACAAATGGCACAAAAGTGTTCATGACATTGCCCACTTCAAGAAACTCCAATAGCTTCTCCTTTCCTTAAATATAAAACAAATTCCTATTTGGCTATTTTTTTTAATGCTTCCCTTCTGACTTAGATTCAGTACTAAGTATTAGTTCCTAGGCAAGGGAGTAGTAAAGGCTACCCAATTGGGGCTAAGTAACTTGCCCAGAGTCACACAGTTAGAAGTGTAACCATATCTGAGTCCAGGACCGCCCCTCTCCAGGCTTGGCTCTGTTTGGCTTTTAATGTCCTTCCCCATCTAGCATCAGCCTAACCTTTGCAGGCTAATAAAACATCAGTCCCTGGTAGCCTTGTTCCTGCCACACTGAACTTCCTATTGTGTTCCACACACATTTCATTTACTACCTCCATGTCTTTGCATAGGTGGTTAACCTAACGTGAAATGCATTTACTCCTCTCCTCCTGCTCCTAGAATCCTTGGCTGCCTATAAGTCTAAGCTCAAACATCATCTTAAAGATGAGGACTGCTGATCCTTGGTTGCTATTTCCTTCCCTCTCAAAGGAACTGCTTTGCAGTTACATATCTGGGTGTGTGTTGTTTACCCCAAATAGAATAAAAGTTCCTTGAGGCCAATGACTGCTTTGCTTTTATGAATCCCAGGCCCCTAGCCCAGTGCCTGGCACACTTCTCCCTCCCACACTGGACTTACTGATATAGGAAATTCTCAGTGATGAAATTCCCTCTATCCAGGCAGATCGACATTGATGTCACTATGTGGAAAGGCGTTACAAGCCAGAATCGGACCAGTCTCAGAATATTTGAAAGCATCTGGGCTAAGGTTGGCCAGCCCAGGGTCCATATTCTATATACCCACAAATCAAGGCTTACTCCCAGACTGGGTAGGAGGGGGACTCCCACACCTGTACCCTGGGGCTCTGCACTCAGACACACCCTACTCTGTAACTTACTGTCTTAAAGAATTGCCTAGAACCCTGAACTGTCATGACTTGTCCAGAGTCACATGGCCATTATGTCAGAGGCAGGACTTAAAACCAGGTATTCCTGACTGAGAAAGCTCACTACGGACTCCGCCATATTGCCTCTGCCAGGCTTATAAATGATGTGTTGAAGAATGAATGAAACAAGCAAGTAAATAAGAAGCATTCTGAAATCTGCATTAAAACTGTTGGGTATGGAGTGGTGGGAGTAAGGCTTCATGGGCCGGCCCCTCAGTTTTCTCAGCTAGAAAATGTGGGAGGGGTTGATGTACATGGCCGGTGAGGTCCTCTCTGGCTCCAGATGTGTCATCCCAAAATACTGTTCATCCTGTATCTAGTCAAGAATTCATCTCACTCCCATGCTCCAGTTTCTTCCCAGCTTTCATGTCAATGCCTTTCCCCCACGTTGGCGCTAATGGGAATGGAATGCTGAGGCGCACTTGGTGTTCTGATGTTCATTACCTACCTCCCAGTTGGCCAATACCCTCCCCAGCAGAGAGCTAAGTTGGCAATGGAGTTCTTTTCTCTCATCAAAGGTATGTAAAAATTGGAGCATTAATATTCTTCCAATTCCAGATTACTCATGGAATCACACACATATCAAATTAAAATATGATTTTTGGACCAATGGCCATGGACTAAAGGAGATTATATTACTTTGGGGAGGTAAGTGAATCATCATTCTTTTCACAATTAATTACTAAAATATATTAATGTTGAAGATAATTCAATAGATGACAACACCTGAATGGATTCATTGGAATTACTTCTCTAAATTAGTCTTAAAGGAATAATTCTCATTTGAAAAACTTCATCTAGCAAAACTCAGGCTAGACATATTACTTGGATGAGGGACAAATTATCTTTATGGAAGACAAAGTGAAGTATCAGTCTGAATCTTACTGAAAAATAGATGAAACTGATGAAAGTCGGGTCACTTGTACTCCTAGGGGAAAATTATAAGGTCTTCCATTGCCATCCTAATCTTTCTTTAAAAACAAAAACAAAAACACCTTCTTTCTTATGAATGATACTACATATTGATTCCAAGGCAGAAGGGAGGTAAGGGCTAGGCAATTAGGGCTAAGTGATTTGTCCAGGGTCACACATCAGACATGTCTGAAGTCACATTTGAACCCAGAACCTCCCATCTCTAGACCTGACTCTCTATCTAAAGAGCCACTTAGCTGCCCCAAACCTCATTTTTCTTATGCCCATTTTATAACCTTCTTTCATTTTCCCATTCTTACAATACTAAAAAAAATCCCTATTCTTTAAAAAAATAAAAATAAAAAAGGAAGTAGAATTTTTTTTTTCTGACTGTCTTTTTGTTAGATAAACCAGAATCACAGGATCTCTATGTTCAAGGGACCTAAGGAACCAGATAATCCAAAGCCTGTCTGGATGAGAATGTCTTCTGCAATGTGCCTGATGGACTTTTCATGTAGCCTTTGCTGGAGTCAATCTAGTGACTGAAGGGCTAACTACTTCCTGAATCACCCATTCCACTGTGAGGTAATACTAATCGTCATTTTTTTTTTATGAAGGCGTAAGTCTTCCAGTAGCACCACCTTTGGGCAATGCCCCAACTTGCTCTCCTAGGTTTGACCCACAAAAGGATAACTACCCCAGTTTCGAGGTATTCTATAGAGCTATACTCGAAATCATGGCTCCCAAGCCCCCACTGGTTTGTTGACCATAGTCATAGATATACACAAACCTTTTTGTCAAATGATACCTTCTCTAATGGGGGGAAGCAAGGGAGGGAGGGAGGGAAGGAGGGAGTTACACTGGTATTTTAATATAACCAATTCATTCATTTGAATTTTAAAAAATTAGAGGACTCAAGTAGCTCAAAGTGAAGGCATTTATTGACATGTCATAGTAAGAAAATTCATAACACAACAAGTCCCCCATAAGCCTGGGACACACTTTGCAGCAGATACCCAGCATCAGTGGGGAGTGTGGACACACCCAGAAATCATGAATGGAGAGATCCAAGACATAGGGAATTCACAGGGCAAAAATACATGTGAGGAACAGCAATGGAGACTTCTGATGCTGCTTCACTAGAAACAGCCATATTGTTCCTGGTTCTACCCTCTGGGTCCACATAGAAGTCCGATTCCTTTTACACATAATAATTCTTCAATCATTGAAGAGAGCAGTCACGTGGATTTTCAGTCTTCTCTTCTGCAGGGTGAACATTCTTAGTTCTTCATCCTATTCCCATAGAACACGGGCTCAAGACCCCTCATCATTCTAGCTGCTCTCTTTGGACACTAACCAAGTTAAAAAAGGTTTTGAACACTAAACAATGGACATTGGCCAGTTTAGAAAAGTCCTTTTGAAAGCACCCAAAACAAAATAAAAATACTCCAGATAGGAACCAACCAAGGCAAAATATGTTACAATGAACACCACCTTATTCCTGGAAGCCATGCATCTCAATACAGTCTAAGCCTGCATTCCTACTTTGGGCTGCCATAGCATGAAGCTCATTAATATCAAGCTTGTGGTCCTTTAAAACCCCTAGGTCTTTCTGCAATAAACGCCATTTCCCACCCCCATCTTGGACTTGTAAAATCTATTTTTTGATCCAAGTGGAAGACTTTCCATTTATTTCTAAATAATTCCATTTTACTTTATTCAGCCCAATATTCTACAGTGAGATATTTTTGGGTGGCGGTGGGATTCTGCCACCATCTTGCAACACATTAGTTTTCCATCCTAGCTCAATAGCATCTGAAAATTTGATAAGCATGTCATCCATCCATATATCTATCTAAGCCACTGAGAAAAACACCATTAGTGACTACTTTGGGAGTCCAGGCATTCAAACAGATTCAAATGACGGGTATACTTTCACATCTTCCACATTTCCCTATCGCATCTAAAAGAATAGCATGAGACTTTGTTATTTGTAAATATTTTATTAAAATCTAGGTAAACTATTTCTTCAGTATTTCCCAGGTCTCTCAGACTAGTAATATTGTCACACACACACAAAAAAGGAAATAACATTAATCTGGAATCCCATACTGGTATTTTATGATCACCCTTTCCTTTTTTAGATGTTCACTAGGTATCCTCTAATGTCACATCCTAGAATGTTTTTAAACCCTCACCTTCTTTCTTGGAATCAATACTGTGTATTGGTTCCAAGGCAAAAGAGTGGTAAGGGCTAGGCAATGGGGGTTAAGTGACTTGCCCAGGGTCACACAGCTGGGAAGTGTCCAAGTCTAAATTTGAACCTAGGACCTCCTGTCTCTAGGCCTGGCTCTCAATCCACTGAGCTACCCAGCTGCCCCCACATCCTAGAATTTTGCCAAAAATTAAAATCAAGTTTACTAGACTAGAGTTTAAAAATTCCTCCTCAGTCTTCTTTTTGAAAATCGAGATATTTACCATTCCATAGGCCTGCGGCACCCTTCTCACTCTCCATTATCTTTCTTTCTTTCTTTTAATCTTTACTTTCCATTTTATTATCAATACTATATATGGAATCTTTCAGAATTATAAATAAGTTAGTGAGTTCCTTGCATCTACATCAGTCTCTTTAAAGAGACATTTCAGGCCAATGGCTAAGATCCCCTGATGATGGAACCCTCTTAGAGTCACAGAAGATAGTCTAATACTCCAATCTGAGATCTCAGTTAGGATCCACCCAACATTCTATGGACCATCCTTGCTTTCTCTTGATGTTTCGAGGATACTAGCGGATGATTCTAACTGTCCATTGGTCATCTTCACTCTGGCTACATGTCAAAATTTAAGGTAAGAAACGTTTTGACTTGTACGTTGACATTAGCATGATACTGTACTCAGTTTCTGAATTATTTCAGTCCTGATTAGTGGCCCCCAGCCTGTTAATTATGCCTCTGGATTCTAGAGTAAAAGGGGATGAGAGAGAAGGAAGAACATGAAAAGGAAAAGCATGGAATCGTCCATGAGCCAAGCATGTTTTCCTTTCTAAGTGGCCTGTGGCCTTGGCTTCATTTATAAAAAGTATACCAGGGCTTCCAGAATGTTCTACTTTGCTCCTTATTAAATTAAGTTAAAAGAAATGCTGGGGTTCACATCCAAAGACAACTTCAGGGGACCATATCTTGAAAATTCCCCTTGCAATGGATTTTTCTTTTCTCTCCAGTTTATCTTGATGGCAATAAAAACAAATAAAGCAGATTTGGTAGAGACATTAGCAAAACAAACCCAAACCCTGCCATTATTTTGAGCCATCAGAAATGCCAGGAGTCTTAATTGCTAACAAATGTACCCTGTGCCCTGAATTATCTCACTAGGCTAAATATAAAGTGAACTGCTACCCCCCACATCTTGCCCCCTGTAAAGTAAAGTGACCTTGAGATTAAACGCGGATGGAATTTCTGGTGTTTCCTTCTCGGTGGGTTTTTACATCTCCACAGTACATCCAATAATCTTAAAGTAACCTTCAGTGTCTTTTCCCTTCTATTTCTATGGCTCTATTTCCGATGCCAGGGGTCTCTAGACCTATATTAACACATAAGCAGCTCATCTTTGAGTTCCTTTCCACATTGGTTGTTTTAATTAAGTGATTAAAATGTTTATGGAAAGTGCGAGGCTCAGAATCCTTATAAGCAAACTTCTTTCAAAGGCTAGGCAGAGCTCCAAGGTGACCTAAGGCCACTCTCCATCAACTTCACTGATGTTGCTCCAGCCCAGTGGTGCAGGATTCAGCCATGGTCTGAGCCAGCAGTCAACAGATCCCATGCCATCCCAAATATCTTCACCCAGCGGGGGAGAAGGAAGGAAGCTCCGCACCAGTCACCCCCACTCACTATTCTATAACTAGATGGCCATCGTAGGTGCCAAGACTTTGTAACAAGGATCTTGGAGTTATACAAATCCATATGTTCTGTTGGAATTGGGGCCACTCTTCCTGCTCAGATTGACCACTTTTTAAGATTCAGAGATTTTTTTTATTTTCCCAATTACATTTAATAATAACTTTCAACATATATAAGATCCAAACAGTGTCCTTCCCTCTCCCACTCAGGGATGGTAAACGATTCAATCTGGGCCATGCATTAAGTATCATCACACAAAATGCACTTCCATATTGGTCACCACTGTAAGAGCACACTCATACTAAACCAAAACCCCAAATAAAACTGTAAATATACTGATGTGAAAGACAGTGTCCTTTAATCTGCTTCCATTGGACTCAACGGTTCTTTCTCTGGAGGTGGATAGCACCTCCCATCATAAGTCTTTCAGAATTGTTCCAGATCATTGCACTGCTGAGAGTAGTCAAGCTTTCACAGTTGATCATCATACAATATTGTTGTTACTGGAGCCAATGCTCTCCCAGGCAATTTATTTTGTTCTATTGAGTTCATACAGATCTTTCCAGCTTTTTCTGAAATCATCTTACTTATCATTTCATAGAGCACAATAGTATTCCATCACCAACATGTACCACAATTGGTCCAGCCATTCTTCAATTGATGGACATCTTTCAAATTTCTAATTCTTTGCCTCCACAAAGAGAGCTGCCATAAATATTGGTGTACAAGTAGGTCCTTTCCCCTTTTTTATTATTTCTTTGGGATACAGACTCAGTATGGATATTACAAGAACAAAGTGTATGCACAGTTTTATAGCCCTTTGGACATACTTCCACATTGCCCTCCAGAATGGTTGGATCACTTCATAGCTCCACCGACAATCCCTTCATGTCCCAATTTTGCACATCCCCTCCAACATTTATTACTTTGCTTTACTGCATATTGGCCAATCTGGTAGGTTTGAGGTGGTAATTCAGCATTGTTTTAATTTGCATTTCTTTCATCAAGAGTGATATAGGACATTTTTTCATGATTATTGATATCTTTGATTTCTTCATCTGACAATTGCTTGTCTATATCCATTGACCATTTGTCAATTGGGGAATGGCTTGTATTCTTATGAATTTGGCTTGGTTCTCTATAGATTCGAGAAAGTAGATCTTATCAGAGAAATGTGTCATAAATTTTTTTTTCTCATTTTGTTTCCCTTCTAATCTTGGTTACATTTGTTTTGTTTGTACAAAAGTTTTTTTTTTTAATTTAATATAAAATTATTCATTTTGTATCTTATAATACTCTCTATCTCTTGTTTGGTCATAAATT
The DNA here is from genome assembly GCF_027887165.1 of Monodelphis domestica. Lineage (NCBI taxonomy): Eukaryota > Metazoa > Chordata > Mammalia > Didelphimorphia > Didelphidae > Monodelphis > Monodelphis domestica. The sequence continues at coordinate 26,991,654 of NC_077233.1, read as the reverse complement.
CTTCTCTTCTCCATAGGTCTGCCAGTTAAATTATTCTATGTTCCCGTAATTTACTTATGGTATCACACGTTATATCTAAATCATATACTCATTTTGACCCCATCTTGGTATAGGGTGTAAGATACTGGTCTATACCTAGTTTCTGCCATACAATTTTCCTCAAATTGACCACTTTTAGAAGGAGATGCCATGTATCTATGCCATTGTGGGGTATCAGGGGCATCACTTCCAAATGCTTTTTATTCTGCATCTACCAATTCATCCATTCAATATGGATTTCATTAAGAATCTCAAATGTAGGGGCAGGTAGGTGGCACAATGGACAGAGCATAAGGCCTGGAGTTGAGAGGATCTGGGATCCAGTCTGGCCTTAGACATTTCCTAGTTTTGTGACCCTGGGGCAAGTCACTTAAATGTTTACCTAGCCTTTGCCCTTCTGCCTTAGCGTTGTTACTATGAAAGTAAAGATTTTTTTAGTGTCTACATTGTATCAAGCACTGAGCTTATCTTTAAACTTACCAAAACAATGTAAAAATTAAATTAGTCTCTGTAATAGAAATATTATATTTTATGAGGTTTATTAAAGATTATTAGAAATCAAGGAATAAAGAAATACAAATAAGAAAACCATGTGCCTAAGGTTTATTAGCCCATTCAAAACTTACTTACTACATCTTGCAAATGGCCGAACAGAGAAAGCGTGAGCATAGAAGAGCATAGGGGCGAGGTAGGTGTTACTGCCAGTTTAAATACTAATTGTGATCTAGCCCAGGTGGAAACTCAGGTGAGATTATAGGGAATTCTGGAAATACCAAGGACTTATGGGGATTGAAGTCTAGGGTTCAAATCTCCATTTTACACAAACAAAAACAGTTTCTGCCTTCAGGGAGATTATACTCTATTATTCCAAATAGAAATAAGTGAAAACTAAGTTAATACAAAAAATAGATATCAAGTGGATACATCCTATTTGAGAGAGAGAGAGAGAGAGAGAGAGAGAGAGAGAGAGAGAGAGAGAGAGAGAGAGAGAGAGAGAGAGAGAGGACACTAGCAGCTACCAGAGAATCAGGAAAGACTTTCTGGGAAAGTACCATTTAAAATGAGCTCTAAAGGAAGCAAAGTCCAGGAGGAAGTGCCCTCCAGATGCAGAGATCAGTCCACTCAAAATTATGGGGTTAGGGGCAGGAATGCCATCTAGAACCTCAAGTAGACCAACTGGTTATAACAAAGAGCATGGGAAGAGGAGAAAACTTTTAAATGATAGTTTCTATTTTACTTTTGGAGTTAATTAGGAACCGAGTGTTTTTCTTTAACCCTTGCCTTCTATTTTAGGATTGATTCTAAGTATTCGTTTCAAGACAGAAAAACAGTGAGGGTTAGGCAATTGGGGTTAAGTGACTTAGCCAGGGTCACACCTCTAGGACATATCTAAGCACTGAGTGCTCTTGAGCAAAGGAGTGGTCAGACTTTTGGTTTCAGAGAATTTATTTGGCAGCTGTGCAAGGGATAGGTTTTTTTTTTTTCCTTTGAAAGGTTCTGTCTCAGCATAGGTCACCTCTCCCTTCTCCTGGGGAACCCTGTCTTCAAGGTCACTGCATCTTTCAAATTTCTATTCTTTATGGAAGGTCGGAGCCTACCAGACAATTGAATCCTAGTATAGTATGGTAAATGCATGGAAGAATTAAAGAGAAAATTCCTGGAAATAGCAAAGGTCACAATTCTCAGGTATAAAAATGTCAAGTTCCTTCTCCCCTTGAGGAATGTGGGCTGAGGACACTGTGCCCTGCTCTTTTACCAGATTGCTTGCTAGGAGCAGAGTGCCCTTGGAGGTAAATGAGGCATTCCCTTGGAAGGCTTGACTCTAATTTATCAAATCTTCCTTATCTCAGCAGAGGAAAAGATCCAATTTTCTTCTCTAGAGATGAGTCAGAACAGCAGGATGGTGCCATTTGGAAGAGAGAAAATATAGAGGTGCCTTGTGACAGAGGCAAAACAGTTATCAATGTGAAATTAGAGACCTGGGTTCAAATCTTGGTCCTGTCACTCTCTGTATGACCCTTCAAGACATTTTTCCTTCCTAGGTCTTAGTTTCCTGAACATATAAAACAAGAGGGTTGGACTAGATGTTCTCTAAGGTTCCTTCTGAATCTAATTGTGCGATCTAAACACAATGACCATAAAATGTGAAAAATTAAAATGTTCTCTAGAAGCTTCCTAGATACCCAGGATTCTAAATCCTCTCTATTTCCTGAGAAAATTCTGCCCAATCCACATGCCCTTTGACAGTCCCTCAAGATAGGAAGAGCATTTCTTGACCAGACTCCAAGGTCCCCAAATTTGAAAAGAATATATCTGACACACATAGGAATACCTTCCCACTGCCTGAAGGTAGCTAGGTGGGGCAGTGAACAGAGTGCTGGGTCTAGAGACTGGAATAGTTGAGTTAAAATCTTACCTCAGATGTTTCCTAGCTGTATGACCCTAGACAAGTCACTTAACCTTAGACTACTTCAATTTCCTAAACTGGAAAATGAGGATGATCGTAACTTACTACTGAGGATTGTCAAATGAGATAATATTTGTAAAGTGCTTAACACAATGCCTGGCTTAGAGCAGGTACTTAATAAATGCCATTTTTTTGTTTTCCCTTTCCTTGTTAGACAGGCTAATCACAGGTTGGACCATGACGGCCCCTAAAACTGAGCACACAGCAGAAAATGCTGACTTCCTTCTCTCAATTCATCTCTGAGAGAACAATTTTGACACCACCACCATTAAAAAAAAGTTAAGGGGGCATCTGGGTGGCTCAGTGGATTGAGAGCCAGGCCTAGAGATGGGAGGTCCTAGGTTTAAGTCTGGCCTCAGATACTTCCCAGCTGTGTGACCCTGGGCAAGTCACTTAACCCACATTGCCTAGTCCTTACCATTCTTCTGACTTGGAACCAATACACAGTATTGACTCCAAGACAGAAGGTAAGGGTTTAAAAAAAAAGTTAACACTGAGTTCTGGGATTTGGGGTCATAGATTTAGAGCTGGAAGAGGCCAAAGATGCTGCCTAGTCCAATTGTGTTATTTTACAGATGAAGAAAACTGAGGTCTAGAGAAGTGACATTGTTTGCTCAAGGTCACATGTGGCAGAGGTTTGATTTGAATGCCTGTACTATAACTCTAGAGTCAATGCTCTTTCTGGAGAGTTCTCTTAAGCAGAATCATAAAAGCGATGAGTTTTCATGATCAATCTGAACAAATTCAGAATCAATTTATTCAGAATAAACCATAAGAGATTAACATTTCTGGCATTAAGGGAATTGGGAGACAAATTTGGAAGGTTTCCCAGCTGTGAGATCATTGTTTAACTCAATCCATCAATAAATTAAGCATTTATTGAGTAACTACTATATGGTGGGCACCATGTCATAGGAAAAACAACATCTATCCTCAAGAAGCTGGGATTTCATTTGGAGATTCAGGTTCTACATTAAAAAATATTTGTAAAAAATTTGACAAATAAATTCAAGGTAATTTGGACACACTAAGAAAATTATCTTGAGCATATCTTTTTGTATTTGATTTTTTTTTCAGATTACATATCCGTTCAATTTTCTATCATCATTTTCTGATTTCTTTTGATCCATATTCTTTCCCTTCCCCCATCCCTCCCCTTCCCTAAAATGGCAGGTAATATGATATAGATTGTACACATGTTATTATTCAATACAGATTTCCACATTCATCATGTTGTGAAACAAGACGCAACTGGGGAAAAATTCATGGAGGAAATAAAGTGAAGAATGGCATGTGTCAATCTGCATTCAGACTCCCATCTGTTTGCCCTAAGGTAGTAGATAGACTTTGTCATTGGGAGTCCTTCACAGTTGTCCTAGATCCTTGTACTGCTGATAGTAGTTAAGTCATTCGCGTATGATCATACTTTATTGCTGTCACTATATACAATGTTCTCCTGGTCCTGCTCATTTCACTTTGCATCACTTCATGTGGGTTACCATTTGGTGTATACATGTTTCATATTAATATTACTTCGCTGCCAATGGTACCTTTAATCAAGATGTCATTTTCTTCCTTTTCTCTTGTAACTAGATCAATTTTCACTCTTGCTTTGTTTGAGATCACAATTGCTACCCTCTGTATTTGACTTTAAAGATAACCTGCAGAGCTCATTTAGAACATAACAACATGCTCTCTCTAACCATGGGTATGGTTCTGTCTAGACCCCAGTCTTGTGGAGCAAAATAGCTCTCATTCACGAAAGGGAAAACTTCTCTTCTGCAATTATTTAGTCTTGTGCTTTAAATAACACAATAAACAGCACAAGTTTTGTTGTTGTTGCCCAATACATTTTCCCATTGGGTAATGGCTTAAGGATGAAAGAAAAGGGAGCAGCTAGGTGATTCAGTGGATAGAGAGAAAGCCAGGACCAGAGATGGGAGTTACTGGGTTCAAATCTGTCCTCAGATAGTTCCTAGTGTGTGAAATTAACATAGAAATACAATTCGTAATTGGCACATGCTCATTAAGGTAGGATGAAATCCCCCTTACCCAGAGGCATGATATGATTATGTACCTGGAGGTCAGAACATATGACTCAGACTGCAGAGTAGGTGTAACATAAAAGAGCCAGGACAAGCAGAAAGACTCTCTGCTGTAAGATTAAAATTAATATCCAATAACTCCAAGTATTATATTTTATAAGATTTATTAATAATCACTTGAAGAAGAGGAAAGTAAAAACTGTGAGTAAAGAGCAGCTTTCTGGACAGTGAAAGCAAGAGGAGGGAGGGAGGGAGGGAGGGAGGGAGGGAGGGAGAGAGAGAAAGAGAGAGAGAGAGAGAGAGAGAGAGAGAGAGAGAGAGAGAGAGAGAGAGCGAGAGAGAGAGAGAGAGAGAGCGAGAGTAGAGTTACAGAAACTTTATCTACAAAACATAAGGATGCAATGTGAGGATGAAAGAGGAATTCTGGGAAACAAAGGCCAGGGTACAAAATTCTAATTATACACTGCCATCTTTGGGCTTATGAAAGGAGCTCCCTCTCACTGGAGGAACTAGCGCTTATCTATGTGAGCCATCTTGCAGTGCAGCAAAAGGGCCACCACTGAATCAAGGAAATTGAACTTGCAACCAAGGCTGGGAACTTTGGGGTGTTAGGCCAGAAACCTTATTTCTCTCTTTCTCTTTACTAATAAATACTTCTAATTTAGTATAAAGTCTCAAGATTAATTTTTATCTATAATACTATCTATGTGACCCTGGGCAAGTCACTTAACCTCCATTGCCTAGCCCATATTACTCTTCTACCTTGGTACCAATACACAGTATTGATTTTAAGATGGAAGGTAAAGGTCTAAAAATAAGAATGTGAGTAAACTTTTAGAAAAAGAATAGTGTGGGGAAAGAAAGGAGGGAAGGAAATACCTGGGAATTTTAATGTAATAAAGAAATTAAAAAAAAAAAACTTTTAAATGTTAAAAAAAAAGAGTTCCTCATCCTTGACTGCCCCCTCAGGACAAAAGGAATGGGCGATGAAGAACTAGAACTAGGGAAAGGAGATCAGGAAATATTTCCTGTGCAGGGTGATGCTTGAGTTAAGTCTTGAAGGGAACTAGGCATTGCAAGAGGCAGAGATGAAGAGGAAGAGTGTGCTAATAAGAGGGGACAGTCAATGCAAAGGGATGGCACTAAGAGATGGATCATCTTATTTGAGGAATGACAATCAGGTTGATTTGGACTGGATTGTCAAGTATAGAAAGGAAAGCAGTGGGAAATAAGCCTGGGAAGGCAGGAGCTAAAAATGACAAACAGAGATATCCATATTTGGTCCCAGAGGCAACAGGAGTCACTGGAGTTTACTGAGCAGTGGAGCAACATGATCAGATGTGGGCTTTATGAAAATCAGCTTAGTAGCCAGGTGGAAGATGGATTGGAGTGAGGAGAGACTTAAGGTAAGGGAACCAAATGGTTGGTGTGGGTGGAGAAGTGGCATGTTGAGAGTTTAAGTTAGAGTTGATGTGGTAGCTATGTGATTAGAGAGAAGACAGATATGAGATTTGGTGAGATTAGAAATAAGACTTTGAAACAGATTCAACATATATAGTGGGAGAATATGGAAGTTTTCTGTTCTTCCGATCCATCAGAACCATAACTTTTCTCATTGACCCCTTAGCTTTGTGGCTGATAAATCCAGTGGTGTTGGTTTGGGTGAGAACTCAGTGTGTTTTATTCCATATAGATAAATGGGCATATTTGTTACAACATAAAAAAGAAAATGTTGTTACAAAACGAAGAAGAACTCTTTCATATGCCATTCTGGAGAAATGTGTAGGCTCAATGGGATGATTGAAAGGGAAAGGTGTTCACAAGTTTATTCCTTTATAAGGGCACTCACTCTTTTCAGTGGGGCTAATGGAATAGTTTATTTGATTCCTGGTTTCATGATTTTCAGTTTTGAGCTTGTCATCCTGAAAGCCAATTAATTTCAACTCCAGTAAGGAATTTGGGCCAAGTTCCCCTGACCCCCTTTCCCCTTCCCTCCCCTCCCTCCCTTGATCTTTATGTCTTTGAATTGGTATCTAGTCCACCAACACAAACTACCAGGGTGCTACCTGGGGGAAGGTATAAGTTATATGGGTTAAGATGCTTCCTTCATTCATCTCCTCTCCTAGGGATTTTTACCCTCCCGATGGGGCCCTCCATTATGATCTGATAAGTACAATTTAATTAAGAAGGTAGGAACAGCAAATCAAAAGAATGTGAATACATCTAATGAACCATGTAAAGCAACTAGGAGCCAAGGCAGTGGTTTAGACAAGAAAATAATGCTGTCAACCTCCTTATAGAGAGAGAAGGGTTTTAGGATAAAACACTTAGCAGATAAATAGTTAAATGGTCTATGCACTTTCTTTACAAAGATGAGAAACTATGGTTAGAGAAACCTGGGTATATTGTGATGAAGTAGATTGACTACTGATCTTGGAGACAGGAAGATCTGAATTCAAATCCTGCCTCGGGCATTTATTATCTGTGTGACCCTGGCGAAGTCACCCAACCTCTTTTATCCTAAGTTTCTTTGTCTGTAAAGTGGTTAATAAGGATGGAAGAAGAAAGAAAAAGGAAGAGGAGGAGGAGGAGAAAGAGAAGGAGGAGGAGGAGGAGAAGGAGAAGAGGAAGAAGAGGAAGAAGAGGAAGAAGAGGAAGAAGAAGGAGAAGAAGGAAAAGAAGGAGAAGAAGAAGGAGAAGAAGAGGAGGAGGGCAGAGGAAGGAGGAGGAAGAAAGAAGAAAGCTACCAACACCACAAACCTTAACAGAGTTGTTGTTGGGATCAAATGAGATAATATACATAAAGTTCTTTGCAAACCTTATGGTTGGTTGTCTCTCGAACCGAGGATGACAATTGTCTTTTTGCGTTTTTGTGCACAAAGACACCTGTGCATGAAGATTTAAGTGGAAAAGTCAAAGCACAGTGACAGTCCCACTCTCTCGGCGTTGGAAGCCTGGGTCCAGTGGCACGAAAAGTCGTTATACCTGGAGACTTCCTCAGCTGCATTGGATGGCCGTGTTGTCCTTTGTGCTCCAACATGCCCTAAGCACTCCACAGTGCCTTGCTGCATCGCCATCTCAGCTGTTGAACCTTCTTGTTGGTTTCTTCCACCTGTTCCGCCGAAGCAGTCTTCACATGCTAGGTGAGCAAAGCCCTGGTTCACCAGGGGATGACATCGACCCGATGGCTACCCTCACAAGGTTTAGCCGGCCTGTTGAAGCCATTGCCCAGGGTGTGGCTGCTGCCGCATGCTAGCAGCTGCTGGGAGCCACAAGTATGAGCTGGGTGTCAGGTGAGGGTCAGTGGCTAGAGAGCTGCCCTAGGAGGGCATGACAAGCCCTCCATACCAGAGATACTACCCCTCCCTGAGCACCCCATACACCCCTGCAAACCTTATAGCATTATATAAATGCTATTACTACTTTATGTCCGATGGCTTTCAATGCCAGAACTTCCCAATTGTTCAGTGCCTAATGTGTGGCTCATGATAGCAAACCAACTGCTTCATCTCTGCTTTACTTTCCATCCTGGCATCATCTGCTTAGCCATGCTATTGCTGCCCCTTCCCAACCTCCCCATTGTTTTCTAGTTCTAGAACCGTAGTCAAATCGACACTGCCATTGTTATAAAGGATACATGAGAAGGAAGCTTCTCTCTGGTTCCATATACCACCCTTCTAGCTTTAGAAATCAAAATACCACTTCCTGGTCATGGGTTTTCTCCTCAATGAGAAAGTAAGTTCCTCGAGGGCAGGAACTGTTTCTGCTTTTGTCCACTGGTACTTACTTTCCTTCTCTTTTTTAATTCATTGCCATAAGGGATGGATCACTGGGGAGGAGGAGGATTATATTAAAAAACCGAAGTGATATAAAAATCTACGATCAGCATCCACTATGTTGAGGTCTTGTGCTACATGTTGGTGATACAAATTAAGATGAATTGAAACAACTCTACAACTACCAAGAAGCTTAACAGGGTAAGCAACAAAGGTATACATGAGCATATACAGGCCCAATCAAAATAAATAGAAGAGGGTTAAATACAATGTAGATGGGAGGGCAACAGCTGTTGACAGGAATAGTAAAGACTTCATGGGAGAAGGCGGTAGAAGAACTGCCTCTCAAAGGAAGAAAGGGATTCTATGAAAGAGAGGTGAGGACTGCATTCCAAGTATGGAGGAGAGCCAGTGCAAAGGAAGGGCAATGGGAGATGAAGTCTGGGCACTTCAGTTAGCCTCCCCATGACTCAGTCAAGTCTTAAGGGCTGAAAGTAGCAATAGAGGTGCAGATTTGCATTGATAGAAAGTTTCCTCTTTGGAGTGTCTATACCAGTGAAATCACAGGTCAGTCCCCCAGTCCCCAAACAGTGGTTTGGAAGCCTGGGTTCTTTTTCACGCCTCTTTGCTTATGTGCTACAATTCAATCTACAGCTAGATGGACAGCTGTCTGTGTCCAGTGGTTACATGTAACAAAGTTCCAGTTTTATATTTTTCATTTATTTCCTAAATTGTTTGTACCATTTAACACTCAGGTATAGATGGAACAAACTCCTTAGTCTGATGGCTCCTAGATAGGATCAGCTTGGAGATGAGTTACTGGGTCCATTTGGGAGGACCCAGAGATCTCAGCCAAGCTAACATCCTGTATTCTAGGATAAGAGCCAAGGTAGGATGAGGGGGCGTGTAGAAGGCATGCACCAGGGAGCTCTCCCAATGTCTACCATATGTTTGCTCTCTCATTCCTCTGTGTAGGCAGGAGTACACAGAAAGTTTGAGGCCAAATCACCCCATCTTCTTGCATATGCTCACCTCATCTAGACCCGGCTTCACTGTCATGGGGACAGAAAGCATCTGAAGCTGATGCAAACTCCAGATGAAGACTCAGGGGGCCCTCTACTTACATAATGTCTATGGATTACTCAATTCCTTTCATTGAAAGAAAATACAGAGAGCCATGGATTCTACCAGGGATTGGTTTAAATCACCCCACGCCCAATCTGAACACTGAAAATTCAGACGCCGGCTCTGGATTGCAATAATAAGAGAGAAGGAAAAGTTCTCATCCCCTGCCCCATTAAGACATCAGCACCAAAGTAGAGCTAGTTTCCACTCGGTGTCAATATGTGCCCTTGCTTAGAACCCATTTCACCCAAAAGAGGAAAGGAAAAATTAACTTTCGTGTGTGTCTCATGTCTCTGCTGAGATGCCTAAGCCTTTATAAGCCCTTCTTGGACTCGAGGTGATGCTGAGATAGCACCTCTGAACAATTAGAGCATTAAAAGAAAAAAAGCTTAACGCACTCTATGCTTCATTTTTTGTTCCAGAAAAGAAGTGAAGGGTGCCAGTGCTCCGCTCTGCCCCAATAGATGTTAGCCACTGACGTGCCAAGGGGGAGGTTTGGGGATCAAGTCTGACAAAGAATTCCTCAGGGTTTTCGAGGAACACAATGACACATGATCATTTAAGGATTTTAAGGTCTATTTTTTCAACATATATCCATTCTTCTGTACATACATCATCAGATTGAAACATGCCTCAGAGTTATACATTCCCTAAGCCACAAAAGAATGAGTTGGCAAAGGAAGTCTTCAGAGCTCAGCAAGTCAGCATGTCGATGTAACATATGCAGGCTCTACTCGGATTAAGATATTGCCAGTGGAGAGAAATCACAAGGTCTAGCCAGCTTCTCTCCCTCCCTGAGCCCGCCAAAAAGATTGAGTGCACTTTCCTGACATTTGTTCCCAATAGATAGATATATATTGTGATGGGGTATTATGAGAGACAATGTCTTAAAAGAAGAGGAATCGGGTATTTTTCTAGTAAACCAACTGCTGGCAATCATTTCTGAAGTCAATCAGAATTTATTTGATTCTTAAGGCAGAGGATGTGGGTGCCAGATGGTGATTGTGGGAGTGAAAGCTCTCAAGTCCAATGAGGCTGATTTCAATGGGTAACAAATACAACAAACATGTCATGAGAGTGTTGGCCCATCCTTTACCTGAGGGCAATTTAATTATCTCTTCTATGAGAAATGAGGGGAAAGATGTGCTTACTTGAGGAGAGCTGAGTTCGAAAGGCGTGTATTTGTAAAATGATTCATTCAGTTCAGATTACAAAATGAACATAACCATTGGTAAGAAGGTCATGGGCCTTTTTAAGGCAATCTTGAACCATCAGATTATAGATTTTTGAGCTCAGAGGGACATCAGAGGTCATACTGTCTAATCAATTCATTTTATGGATGAGGAAACTAGGGCTGAATAAGTTAAATGACTTATCCAGGGTCACACAACTAATAGTTGCCAGAGGCAAGGTTCAAGCCTAGGTTTTCTTGACTCTAGGTTCAACACCCATGGCGACAAGTTGTCTCTCTAATCACTCACCATATTTTTTAGATCCTCAGAATTTGTTAAGAACCTACCATGTGCAAAATTGTGCTAAGTACCACAGATGCAATGGAGAGGGGGTAGGAGTAGCCCCTGTGTTCCAGTTTATAGAATATTGGGATGGGGATGAGAATGTTGGATGCCACATGCGAATTGATGGGTTTATGCTGGATCATTTGAGTGAGAGAGAGACAGCACTAAAGACTAGAAAGATCAGAAGGAAAAGTTTTCCCATAAGCTCAATAAATAAAAAGAGCCCTGAAGGAAATCAAGATTTCTAAGAGGCTGAGCATCCCTTGCAGGCAAGGGGAGACAGATTGTATAAGTGGGAGGTGGGGGGGGGGGCAGTGGGCATACCAAGTTGAGGAAAGAGGAAGTAGGCCTATTTGACTGGGATACAGACTGTGAAAGGAAGTTGTGGGTCATCTAGAAAGGCAGGCTGGTGCCCATTTTTAAGGGTTTTAAATGGCAAGATGAGACTTTTGTATTTTATTCTAAAAGAAACAGGGAACATCTGAAGATTCACAAATAAGAGAGAGGTTTAATTAGGCTTGGACTTTAGGAAGATTGTTTTGGCAGCTGCATAGAGGGATGATTGGTGAGGGAACAGACTGTAAGCCAAGGGTTATATTAGAAATATGTTATAAAATGTGATGATTCTGTGAATGAAGGGAGCCCATGTGAGTGGAGAAAAGGGGTCAGATCGTGTAGAGATAGATAATCTATGAAATACAGCAGCCAGATGTGCAGTGGATAAAGCGCTGGGCCTGGAATCAGGAAGACCCGAGTTCAAATTTGACCTCAGATACTTACTAGCTGTCTAACTCCAGGCAAGTCACTACACTTCTATCTGCCTCAGCTTTCTCATCTGTAAAATGTGGATAACAAAAGCCCCTTACCTTCCAGGTTGTTGTAAGGGTCAAATAAGAATATATGTAAAAGTGTTTCTGCAAACCTTAAAGCACATTGCAAATGATAGCTACTATTATTATTATATGGAATTGAAGAAGGAAGAATTAAAATTCATCGCCATTGTCTGTAGCCACTGGCTACTGTGACAATAATGAAGTTTGGAGGAAGGGTGGGTTTAGGAGAGAAGACAATGAGGCTCATTTTGGATGAAAGGGTTTCAATAACATATTTCAATGGTATGTTTCAATTTAATTAAATTTTAATTAAATTACATTTCTTAAATATTTTAATTAAATTTTTTTTTAAATTTCAATGGTATATTTCAGTTTCTAGAATTGAAATCAGACCATTTCCCTTCCTCTACTTCCCTTTTTCTAAGTTTGTAGGAAGAATTTTTTTTAACATCTACCCCAAAGGATTTTTCTGAAGGTTGCATAAGATAATGTATATAAAGTGTTTTAAAACCCTAATATCATCAATAAGCACATGAAGAAGTTAAATCTCTTATAATTAGAGAAATGCAAATCAAAACAACTCTGAGGTATCACCTCACACCTAGCAGATTGGCTAACATGACAGCAAAGGAAAGTAATGAATGCTGGAGGGGATGTGGTAAAGTAGGGACATTAATGCATTGCTGGTGGAGTTGTGAATTGATACAACCATTCTAGAGGGCAATTTGGAACTATAGCCAAAGGGCTCTAAATGAATGCCTACCCTTTGATCCAGCCATACCACTGCTGGGTTTGTACCCCAAAGACAAATACAGAAAAGACTTGTACAAAAATATTTCTGGCAACACTCTTTGTGATGGCAAAAAATTGGAAAATGAGGGGATGCCCTCCAATTGGGGAATGGCTGAACAAACTGTGGTGTCTGTTGGTGATGGAATACTATTGTGCTGAAAGGAATAATGAACTGGAAGAATTCCATGTGAACTGGAATGACCTACAAGAATTGATGCAGAGTGAAAGGAGCAGAACCAGGAGAATGTTGTACACAGAGACTGATAGACTGTGGTACAATAGAATGTAATGGACTTCTCTACTAGTATCAATGCAATGACCCAGAACAATTCTGAGAGACTTATGAGAAAGAACACTATCCACATCCAGAGAAAGAACTGTGGGAGCAGAAACACAGAAGAAAAACAACTGCTTGATCACATGGGTTGATGGGGATATGATCGGGGATGTAAAGTCTAAATGATTACCCTAGTGCAAATATTAATGGTATTGTGACAGAGGCTGGTACTCAAGAAAAAGTGCCAGGCTGAAGAGTGTGTGAAACTGATCACCTCGACGAGGGAGGAGCCCCAAAGGATTGGAATCTAAAGGAGATCTAAAGGAGGAGAAGACTCTGGCTGGTAGAGGATTTGGTCTTTCAGTCTTGAGAAGCTGAAGAGAGTAGGCGGGAAAAGACTTTCTCCTGAGGGTTACCCACTTTTTCCTGCTGGTGACTAGAAATCTTCCCCCCAACACTTCCCAATTGAAGGGACTTTCTGAAGAGAAACCTGAGCAGACTTTACCTCAACTCCTGTTGCAGTCTGAACTGTGGCCAAGGGGCCAAACCCAGTGTGAGTCAACTTGACTTTCTCTCAGGGGGCTCAGGCTGCCAAAGCCTGAGTTCTCCCAAACTCGAGGAAGAAGGAAAAGGGTTTAGATAGAGACAGGCCTTGATCAATGGCACATGTAAAACCCAGTGGAATTGCTTGTTGGCTATGGGAGGGGGGTGAGAGGAGGGGAGGGAAAGAACATGAATCTTGTAACTATGGAAAAATATTCTTAATTAATTAATTAAACTTTTAAAAATGAAAAAAGAAAACCCTAATATCTAGTAAAACACCAACTACTGTTATTTTTAGCTAGGGGAAGATTCAATGGATGCTGTGTGTGCTTCCCTGAACTCATATAACAGATTTGATCTCTCATGGTTACTGGCTCATCTTCTCATTCATTTGCCCTCCAGGTTCATCAAGGTAGTTTAAGGTATACATATCTTAGAGATTATTAAAAATCACAGAATCTTTCTCTAATTAACTTGTAGCTTCTAAGCAGAACTTGAATTTGGGAAAATCTCTCACAATCTCTAAGATCACACTTAAAGACAAGTTTTAAATAGCATAGAGACATGGATGAGCACAAAAAAAGGCACAAAGTTTTTAACAGTAGGTCACAATGACTTTAGTCAGACAATTGAATGTCTTCCCCCCACCTCTTTCCACTGATTGGGGAAAGAGTGTGAAATTAATGGTTGGACAGCTCAGTGGACAGTGACTTACCATCCAGTGTTCCAGGAAGCAAAGGGAAAGAAAGATATTGTGTACTGGACTCCAGTCATCTCACTGATCTCCAGTCTTCTGAATCAACATGATCTATTCTAGATTCTAGTTTGTACTTGCTGACTAATCCCATCCCCATTCAGTACTACATCTCTGCTCTAGGTCAGATAGCTCGTACCATCCCCTGAATTATGTGGTAGAAGGGAATAGAGGTAACTGTGCTCCCTTTCCTTTTTCCCAGTGCCAGTGGAGAAGCAGGGACCTGATGCAATCCATCCTTCTCTTCCCCTTTCTCAGCCATGTGGTATCTCTCTTTTCCAAGTCAAAAGCCTCAGAAAATCAGGGCAGGTTGCATACACCTAGGTCCCCAAAGTCTCCATGGTCATATCCTTGGGGGAAGAGTTCTATATTTTTATTGGTGATGGGCACGAAGAGTATGAGTTGTACCCGATGGCCACTGGAGTATCTTCGAACTCTGAAAATCTCTATGACTTTTTAAGAGCGTGTGTGTTTCTGGGCAGGACTAGGAGCCCTCACCTCATTTCCTGTGTGTCACATAAGTTCAAAGGAAAGTCTGAATGCTACTAGAGGGTGGTCCATGCAGAATTTGAGTAAATACCAGGGATAACCCAACTCCACTTCTGAAAAACTATGATGGATTGGAATATATGTCTACAAAATATGTCTATATTAGGAAGAAATAAATGTCTACAAAAGATGGCAATCCAGGGAACTGGGCTATATGGCTTCTTGGTTCCCTACCAACTCTAGATTATTTAATGCATTTATAAAATAAATTTCATATATATATATATATATATATATATATATATATTGTAAATATAAATTTATGCATAAATACATATATTTACATGCATATGTGTTTATAAATGTGTTCATGGGTGTGTGAAACTTTAAAATAGAATCTTCAACACTGAGTCATTAAATGACTTGCACAGGGGCACAAAATTAGTGTCAGAAGAAAAATTTAATCTCGGTCTCTAAATTTAATAATCAGCTCTTACCAGATGATTTGAGCTGGATCTAACACACCCTTCCTTATGTGTATGTGCATATACATGTACATATATATAAATAGAAATGTGTAGAAATATTTCTAGAATAAGGTTATTATTTATATATTGTCCATCTGTTTTGGTAGAAGGATGTTCTATGTGAAGAGTTCTCTTAACTGATGAAATCCAAGCTTCATTCAAATATAAACATGTGTATGGATCTTCAGGGGAGAACATGTGATTGTTAAGGATTAATAGGGGGCAGCTGGTAGCTCTGGATTGATAGCCAAGTCTAGAGATGGGAGGTCCTGGGTTCAAATTTGACCTCAGACACTTCCTAGTGGTGTGACACTGGTCAAGTCACTTAATCCTCACTGCCTCACCCTTACCATTCTTCTTCCTTAGAACCATTGGGTTTTTTGTTTGTTTGTTTGTTTTGTTTTGTTGTTTAAATACTCTGTATTGGTTCCAAGTCAGAAGAATGGTAAGGGCTAGGCAATGGGGGTCAAGTGACTTGCCTAGGGTCACACAGCTGGGAAGGGTTTGAAGCTGGATTTGAACCTAGGACCTCCCATCTCTAGGCCTGGCTCTCAATTCACTGAGCTACCCAGTTGCCCCCAGAACCATGGGGTTTAAGACAGAAAATATATATTATTGTTGTTGGTTTTTTTAAGAAAAAGGTAAATAGCAATTCCCCAGGCACAGAGTGTTAGGGGCTGGGCATGTCATTTAGCCCCCATTGCCTAGCCCTTAATACTCCTCTGCTTTGGAACTAATACACAGTACTGATTCTAAGGCAGATGATAAATGTTAAAAAAAAAAAAGAAAAAGGATGAATAGCATTTCCCCAGATACAGGGTCTGTGCTATACAGTGAATAGAATACTTGGAGGAGTGACTGGAGTCAGGAAGATCTGTATTCAAATCCCACCTCAGACACAGGTATGAGTCAATGAAGGTCTCTGCAGCTTCCTCTCTGGGCCTGATGAAACTCTCAAGGTTTCGTCATCTATAAAGGGGGATAAAATGGTGCCTCCCCTATACAACTGTTCTATATATCAAAAGAGATAATGTGGCGTAAAACTCTCTGAAAAACAATGCTATTATATTATTCATTTGGAACTAATCCTTGTAGTTGGGATAGACAAAGGTCAGAGTTAAAGCCATTTTCTCCCTTTCTTCCCACACAAGAAATCACAGAATTACAGATTCGGTGCTAGAAGAGACCTTGGAAAGTCCATTCCCCTAAATGAGGGGAAAAAACTGCCCAGAGGGGTTCAGTGACTCTTCCCTATCCCACAAGTGCTAAGAAACAGAGGCAAGACTTGAACAGGTCCTTCTACTCCAAACCCATCCCTTGTTCTACTATGTCACACTTCCTTTGATGAGCAGGAGTAGAAGAAGAGCTCCCCACCCTTCTCCAAGGCCCAGAAGGTGGAGATGTTGCCAAAAACTTCAGTGTCTCAGGCTCAGCACCTGCATGGGCCCCCGAGGCAATTCTGAGTTGGCTAAACCTGGGCTATTCTTTCTATTCAACTCAGCTGATAGACTCAGCTCCATTTGGAAATGTAAGAAAGTGGCGAAGTATTTTCCTATATGAAACTGTACATCCAGAGGGTGGGAGGCGTCAGGAGAAGGGAATGACGACGTTTTCTTTTCAACTCCAAGTTTAGAAAGACAAATAATCCCCATCCCAAAAGATGGCACTTTCAAGAACATCTTGTCTCTTTAGCAGGTAAGCTCTGTAAGAGCAGAGGATTATGTCTTGCATGGGCTCTGTAGATCCTCAAGTACACACTGGGATGCTCAGTACATTATCAAACTAAAAAACATCCAAGAGAATAGAAGAATTGTCTACTACTGTGATTTACTGAGAGAACAGGGGTGATGAAAACCTAAATTCAAATATCGATCACTTTCAAGTTTTGTCCTTTTCAACATACATTTATTTATCTCTCTATCAATTGATACCACGCCTTAGAACCGCTATGAGAAACTGGAATAGCTTCACTGACTTAAGTCTGGAAGGGACCTCAGAGGTTATCTAGTCCAACCCCCTTGATTTACAGATGAGGAAACTGCAAGTGGCAGACCTGGAATCTGAACTCCAGTCCTCTGACCTAACTAAAAATCAGGCTTGCTTTCTTCTGGATTGCATCTACCTTTAACCGAAATAGGGTGACTACTATTTGAATGTACCAAAAAGAAAATTAATTTATTATTCAATTTTTATCATTTTATCAATAATTAAATTATTATTAAAATTAATTTATCAATAAATAGGATGAGGTAGTTCACTTTATGTAAATAAAACATGGTAGTGACAAACTTTGCTTTCTCTGTTGGTACAATAACCAATATTGTCCAATGAATGGATCTGTTGCTAGAGAAGCCGAATTATAATATCTTAACAGTCCTACTATAATTGAAACCAAAAGAAAGAAGGAATTTGGAGTTAAATGGAAGTATGGGCCCCACGTATCCCTTGGAGAAGCAAAGACAAGGGTTGTCAGAATTGATTTTTATATATCCCAAAGTTTACCAAAAACATTATTTTGTTAGATATCTAGTCATTTTGCATTACAATATTAATAAGTACTTGAAAAAAACTACTATGAAAAAATTACATCTTTGATTAACAACACTGGTTGCTGTGTAGTTAGAATTTTGTACCCCTGGACTTCATCTCCCAGAATCCCTTTCCTTTTGTCCCCATGTTATGTACTTTCGTTGAATAGATAAAGTTTTGTGTAACTCTGCCCTCTCTCTCTTCTCCCACAAACTCAGTCTGGGAAAAACTGCTCTTTACTCACTGTTTTTGCTTTCCTCTACTTCAAGTGATTATTAATAAATCTCATAAAATATAATACTTGGAGTTATTGAAAATTAATTTTAATTTTACATTTTGGAGGTTGAAGTGAAAGAAGAAATTGTATGAAACATTTGATGAGACCAACAAAATCAAAACAACATAGACTAATACTGGAGACTTCAACGCATAGATTGAGATGGTGAACAATATATGAGAAAGTATTGTTCATGAGTAAGAAGTGAGAAATGTCAAAGGTTTGTATACTGCATAGAAGCTTCATGGTTCTAAATCATGAAAACTGTAATAAAAAAATAACACAAGAATAATTGTTAGGCACATAGTAAGAACTAAATAACACCATAAAGAATGAAACTCACTATTTTAACAGATCAGAAAAATGTATAAACCTGAGAGCTACCCTTGAGTCAGCTGTCCTTGCATAGGCAGATCATCTCATCAGAGCTAAGATCAGAATTTATAATGAACAAGAACAAAGAATAGTAATGATAATAACATGTGGCATACACTTAAGAAGATTTAACCCTGAATTATTTGAACAAGCTATTACATTTTTTCTAAAAAGGAGATAGATAACAGAAATAACATTGATATTCTATATAATAATTTCATCCAGAAGTTAAGAAAATGTAAATTAACTGCTACAAGGCAAAGATCAAAAGAGACTAGAAAATACCATAGTCAGCAAAGTTTGAAATTGCCAAATGGAGAGAGATGGCTTCAAAGGCAACATCAGGTTAGAATATAAACTTACCTGTAAAATCTTATGAAGCATGATGGATGATTATGAGCACTGTTATTTTCCAAAGCAGAGAGAAGAATTGGCAGAGAAGACTATTCTAAATAAAGCATGGCAAGATATCCTACTAAGTCAAGCCATCCCAAGAGTACTTAAGGATGAAGACAGAAGAGACTAAAAACAGAAGAAAAATAGAAACAATTTGCAAAAATGATGGCAACATACTGTTTTCTCCATTAAGGATAGTGAAGTCATCCCATGTGGACCATAATATTACAGCCCAGGAATTTTCAAAGGAATTTAAATTGGCACTAAAGGAAATAAAACTGGGAAGAAGCCATATTGGATCAGGGATATGGAGAAAGATCCATGCTGAAGGAGCTGCAATTGTGAGGACATTGAGGAACTATTTACCAAACATCTAAGGGATGGAATATGTCTAGGACTCTAATGACACCAACAAAAGGTGCGTAAGGAAACATTAGCAGCTACTGACCCACATACCTATTCTCTACTCTATAAGAAAACTTTGTGAGAGTCATCTATACTTGAATTAAAGGCATCTTCACTAAGGAAACATGTAGGAAACATTTCATATAAACGAATAACCACATCTTTACAATGTCACAATTAACAGAGATGTAGAGAAGAAAAGCCGCCATTTTGTTTATTTTATTTTATCGTTAATTTTTTTTAAAAAGTTTCACTTCAAAAGAACTTACGGGATTTTACTGTACAAAGTATCTCCCAATATTTATATGAAGATCATTCCAGATTCTTGAGAAATGTTATAAGAGGAAATGAACCTGACCAATGACCATCTAATAATCAACACTGGTTGAGGAAAAGAATAAGGAAACTTGAGCTCTCCATGCTTATGTCTCTCTGTGATGAAGGCGATTCAGTCTAGAGACCAGGGTAAGGAGACATCCCTCACGTTGTGATAAGAGGGATTATGCAGGTTTAGGTATTTTTTGCAAAAAATTGTCCTTTTGGATTCAAAGATCAAAATTCTGTCTGTGAAGAAAAATGTATAATTTTGTATTTCATTATAGATTGTATTTGTTATTTGATTACATGTCATAACCTGCTACTAGACTCCAAGTCCCATGAGGGCAGGAATTCAATCATATTTACTTTTTATAAAGAGAGTCCTGGGCCTTCTGTGCTCTGAAAAATCAATGGTATACACAGACTGAATGAGCAATAAAAAGATAAAAAGTGAAAACGTCCCTGTCTTCAAGAGGCTTATGCTTATATTTTAGAAGGATAAATGTGCCTAAGTGAATACATGCAAAATCAAGTCAAGGAAATTGTTTAGGGGAAGAAGAATATTAGGAAAGGCTTCATGTGGCAGGAAGTATTTAGACTGAGCTTTAAAGGAAACATAAGTTGTAAGCAGCAAAGGTGATACAGAATGCATTCCAGGCATGGAGGACAGTCAGCATTATTGCCCTGATAGAAGATAGCGTGTCTCATGTGAAGAAAAGCAGGAAGAATTTTTGTCTGTTATGCACCCATCACAAAGTAGAAAAGTGCACAGTAATTTACAGCCTAAGCCTAGAAAGTTAGGTTGAAGTTATTGTAATTAATGTTATCTCAAGAGATTGATTTTTGGATAAGAAAGCCACTCCTGAAGTCCCAGCTTCAAAGAAATGGGGATGCTAAGATTCTGAGCAAGGAGGAGCCCAGGACCCATGTTAAGAAGAATATGTATAACAGCTCTATTTGTGGAAGCAAAGAATCAGAAACTCAGAAGCGGGGTTCCCCCATCCACTGAGGAATGAGTGCCGAACAAGATGTGTTAGGTGACTGTGTAGAATAATGTATGCCATAGGAAATGATAAAAGGGATTTTTTCAGAGCATCTTAGGAAGACTTCTATGAACTGAAGCAGAGTGAAGAGAACAAAGCCAGGAGGAGAACTAGAGAGAGACAATAATACTGTAAAGACAAGCAACTTTGAAAGACTTGGGAACTCTGGACAGGGTAATTAATGGACAACCACAATTCCAGAGAACTAATAATGAAATAGGCTACTCATGTCCTCATAGGGAAATGAAAGACGCAGAAGGCAGAATGAAACACATACAGTATGTGTGTGTGGTGTATGGGGTGCTCAGGGAGGGATAGTATCTCTGGTATGGAGGGCTTGTCGTGCCCTTCTAGGGCAGCTCTCCAGCCACTGACCCCCACCTGACACCCAGCTCTCACTTGTGGCTCCCAGTAGCTGCTAGCATGCGGCAGCGGCCACACCCCGGGCAACGGCTTCAACAGGCCGGCTGAACCTTGTGAGGGTAGCCATCGGGTCGACGTCGACCCCTGGTGAACTAGGGCTTTGCTCACCCAGCATGTGAAGACTGCTTCAGCGGAACAGGTGGAAGAAACCAACAAGAAGGTTCAACAGCTGAGATGGCGACGCAGCAAGGCACTGTGGAGTGCTTAGGGCGTGTTGGAGCACAAAGGACAACACGGCCATCCAATGCAGCTGAGGAAGTCTTCATGTGTAACGACTTTTCGTGCCACTGGACCCAGGCTTCCAACGCCGAGAGAGTGGACTGTCTCTGTGCACCGACTCTTCCACTTAAATCTCCTTCACGCACAAGTGTCTTTGTGCACACTCATCTATACACCATAGATGAAAACGCACAAAGACAATCGCCATCCTCGGTTACCGAGAGACTACTACTACTACTACTGTACATACTCATATTTTTCTTTTAGACATTGTCCACACAGAAGTTGTTTTGCCTGATATAAACAAAGAAAAGGAAAGAAAATTTTCTTTCTGTGCTACTGTGAACTATTTGCCTTCAGAGGGGCAGTCAGTTTCAGTATACTGGTAGGCACTATACATGCATTCCCACGAGTCTCCTGGGTGGGAGAGATAATATAAAAGAAGATGGGGATCCCCCCAAATGGGTCAAATAACCTCTGTCACAAAGGCAACTTGAAAAGTTCTATAAATACAATTGATGTGGAATGTTTCTTTAATGTGAATTTATTATTTTATATTGTCACATTTGCTAAGAAAACCTCAAAAGGAGTCATGAAGAGTCAGGCATGATTGAAAAATGACTGAGCAAACATTATCATATGTTTCAGGCTATCTTTCACTTTGTCTATTCATTCACTTCCCTGTTCTTTCTTCCTTTTAAACAGGATACACCTGAGGCTACATGGCAATCACACTATCACTCATTTTTTTCAAAACTTTACCTTCCATCTTAGAATCAATATTGTGAATTAGTCCTAAGGCAGAAGAGAGTTAAGGGCTAGGCAATGGGGATTAAGTGACTTGCCCAGGGTCACATAGCTTGGAAGTATATGAATCCACATTTGAACCCAGGACCTCCTCTCTCTAGGCCTGATTCTCAATCCTCTAAGCTATCTAGCTCCCCCAATGTTATCATTTCTATCAAATGTCAATATGAAACCACTTCCTAACTCTGACTAGAATACAGTTCACCTTCAACAAGCTAATGGTGAGTGTTGGATATTTGAAGATATTTTACGGTCAAGGTAATGACTGGAAGGAACTCTGAGGATTTGGGGATGTGTGGGATTAGTTCCCTTGGACAATACCTTAGGAAATTAGTTGCCTCTCTCAGTTACCCACCTCTTCCTGGCAATGTGTCTTTGACTACTTAATGAAAATCTATTGTTTTCCATAAAAGGAAACTTTTGGCTTTTATGAGTTTCAGTAAGTGTAGAGAATTCAAAATGAGTAAATTAAGTGCCAGCCTTCTCAGGTTGGAGGCTTATAAAAGTGCTGACAATATATATATATATATATATATATATATATATATATCATCAATATATAGCATCCTTCAGAAAATTTGATAAGTCTACAGAATGGAAAATGATTTTTTCATATTTGTACAACAATATAAACTTTCTAATTGAGTATTTCCTGGCTCAGGGACATGTGGTTCAAGAATTCATTTACACCCTTTACTAAATGTGAAAAGGGGTCTGAATACCTTATAGCACAGACTTTGTTTCCTCATATCTTTTGGTCATGAATAACTCACTAGTAAGAAAGTTAGTCACCAAGTGATCCATTGCAATTCAACTGAACAAGTCCAGGTAATTCCGGGATGCTGACCATTAAGATTCTCCAGGAAAGGAAGCTCATTTTTACTTCATCCTCATCACTTCCCTTATCTTCCAGGAAAGCACATAAAGGAGGAAATGACCAATTCCTATGAATTAGGAACAATCTATCTCCAACAGCTGACACAAACCTATGAAAAGTACACTCCCATGATGCATGGGAAGAGAGCTCATTCTCTCCTTTGAACTGGTTTTGCCCAACAGCAGTGCACTGAAGTACAGAACAGTAGTGGGACAGAGGTGATGACAGCTTTCATCCCAGGAAAATGCCTTTGACTGTGATCCTACTTATCCTCTGGCCCCTCTGCAAACTTCCAGCAAGTGATGTCTTTCACGTACAAATTCCTTCTTGCCTTCTCAAAGTGGTCAACTTGTCTGCATTCAGATGAAATACAACAAATGCTTCCTTTTAATGCTGGTCTTTTGGTAAGAGGAAGGAGAAAAGTGAGGATACGGAAGTTTGAGCACTAGGTAAAACCAAGGAAAAGTCCTAGAACTCATTTGGGACAAAATAATGGAACTGTTATTAACATCAAAGAATTGACAAGAGTAGAATACAGACTATAAAGTCCTAATCCTCAAGTAACAGGAACAAAAGTAAATCAATAAATCAATCTATCATGTGACATAGGACACAGATAGAATCTCTGAGCAAGCATTTATTAAGCACCTACTGTGTTCCGGGCATTGTGTTAGGCACTGGGAAAAGAAAAACAAAGTGAAATAGTCCCTGCTCTTAAGAGACTTGAAGGTAAAATACAAACTCTTGTAATGTTCTTTTAAAGGGTTCTAATCTTTCTTTCCAGTTTCATTCAACTTTACTGCCCCTCTACATTCCATGATCTCTCTGTTCCTCACATAGAATATTTCATGCCCTGAGTCTATGATTTTGAAGTGGCCATCCTTCATGCCTTGGAGACATTGCTTTGTTACTTCCACTTATTAGAGCCTCTCTTCCATCAAAATATACCTTAAAGGAGGCAGCTGTTAGCTCAGTGGATTGAGAGCCAGGCCTAAAGATGGGACATCCTAGGTTCAAATCTGACCTCAGACACATTTTAGTTGTGTGACCCTGGGAAAGTCACCAAGTCATTTAACCCCCATTGCCTAGCCCTTACCACTCTTCTGCCTTGGAACCAATGCATAGTATTGATTCTAAAGTGGAAGGTAAAGGTGTATATATATATATATATATATATGTATATGTATATATATGTATATATATGTATACATATATATGTATGTATACATATATAAAATTAGCAATATTACTAATATAGATGACATATATATACCTTAAAGGGACAGCTGGTTGACTCAGTGGATTGAGAACCAGGCTTAGAGATGGGAGGCCCTGAGTTCAAATCTGACCTCAGATATTTCCTAGCTGTGTGACCCTGGGCAAGTCACTTAACCCCCATTGCCTAGCCCTTACCACTCTTCTGCCTTGGAACCAATATACAAAATTGATTCTAAGATGGAATTAAAAAAAAAAAGACATGCTTTCATTACTATTTTTGACATCAAAGATTCTTAGCCTTGGGACCATAGGTCACAGATAGAATTTTGGAAGTCTATGGATTTGGATGGAAAAGAGTATCTTTATTTTCATTAACCTTACACTGAGGTTTAGCATTTCCTTAAGTTTTGAATGTAGGCCACAAAGATGATGAGGAGAAGGGATTTATAAGAGTCACTGAACTTCCGAAGTAGTCAGAGAAGGCTTCTAGGAGGAGGTGGCATTGAAACTGGCCTGGGAAGAATTTGCAGGCCTGGAATAGACCAAATTGGTTCTGGAGAGGAAGGGGAGGAGGAGCATCATTTCAAGGAGAAGAAAGATGGCTGCGATGGGGAGGAAAAGCAATAGAGGCAAAAAACTTTAAAAGCTTTCAGCAGGGGGTTGTTTCTCTATGGCGACTCTCCTTGAGAGGAAGATGTCTGCCAGGGAGCTGAGCCTTTGGAGAGCTTGGGAGGTCTCCTGAAGACAGCGGTGGAGAGACCCAGATGATGAAATAGTCATCCTGCTATCAAAGCTCCAGGCCCCAGGAGCATGGCACACTGACAAATGATATTTGAAGTGATAAGAAATGAACAACTCTCAGTAATGGGGGTTAATTTACATTGTACCAAGCCCCCAAGATATTATCTCTGACTACTGTAGGCATATTTAGGACCAGCCTACCAACATGTCCTCATTAGGAAAGTATGTACTCTGAGCCGAAGAGCTACAAATCAGCTATTGGTGAGGGCAGTTTTCTTAATGATGTGGAGCCGAATGTTTGAAAGTGCCTGACAAAGATGCTTTGGAATCGGAGAGGAATGTGTTGCTCAGTTGCAGCGGCCAGTCGTGTCAGCATCGGGTCCAAAAATATTAGAAAGAAAATCATTTCATTTTGAAGATCGTTGGCATGGAGTACCTACATTATGGAGGTAAATATTTCTCTAGTCAATAGAGCCGTAACTAGCAAGAGGCAAACAGAGCTTTGCCAACAACCAAGCTGGGGGGTTGTGGAAATTCCCTCCCTGGAAATGGGTAAACATTTCTCCATCTGTTGGTGCCTACCATTGTCATAGTGGCCACCATCATGCCAATCCTTTTATTTTGCCTAAAATGTTCTCCTTTGGCCTCCATCACCACCCCATCCTGTTCCAGCTCTGCTAGTGCCCACATTTTGCTCAAACCCTGGAAGAAGTGACAGTCTAACTACTCCCTCTCCCCCATTTCTGTATCACAATCACTCTTTCTGTCCCTCTTCTGCTCATAGAAAAACAGCCTCCAAACCACTCTTGGGCCCTACCTGAGAATGAAAAAACTTCAGAAAAGTCTATTTTGTTTCATACCCTCAAACCAGAAAAAGGAAAAAACCTATCGAGGTGACAGTGTCCACTTTTTTTGTCTCCAAGCAGGTTTCCATCAACCACGTTAGGCAGATGGGTCTCTATCAGATTCTTAAAGAACTTTTCTTTGCCTTTTCTCCAGGCTTGCTTTCAGGATTCAATCATCCTCTCTCCCCTTTTCTTCTTATCTTGTCAGCCCACAAGCCTTTATTAAACACTATATGCCAGACACTGTTCTACGGGCTGGGGATAGGAAGGCGAAAAACCAACAAACAAAAACCATACAGCAAAAAAGAAGAAGAAATCACACGCACACACAGTCTCTGCTCCCAAAGAGCATATTCTAATTGGGAAAGACAACAGAGAAATCTCTAGGTACAAGCAAGATATTTCTAGAGAATATGGAATTTCACTGGAAATGAAAAGCACTTCTAGCTGGAGGAACCAGGCAAAAACTTGGGAGAAGGTAAGATTTGAGATGAATCTTCAAGGAAGCCAAGGCAATAAAGAAAGGGAGGTGAGGGGGCAGAGTATTGTAGTTATGGGGCCAGGCTATGCCAAGCACAGTCAAGAGATGCCCCCTTATGTTTGAGGAGCTGCCAGGAGGCCAGGGCAGCTGGATCATAGAGTGTTTGGAGAGGATTAAAGTAGGCACCTTGAGGGCAGGGATTATCTCCATGGCTTGTAGTTATATCCTCAGGCTTTATTACAGTGTTTACAACATAGAAAGTTTTTAATAATGTTTTCTCTCTGACTCTGTCTCTGTCTCTCCCACCCTTCTACCCTTTACCTCAAAGATCAAATATCAAGGCAAGTCAAGGAAAGGGAAAGATGGGTCAGAATGGTTTTAAAGGGTCAACAAAGAGTTTGATATTTGCTTCTGGAGATAACAGGAAGACTTATAATTTAGAAAAATCCAGAACCCAGAGAAGATGAGAGACAGAAAACAAGAGCGACAAAGAAAAGAGGGGGGAGAGAGAGAGAGAGAGAGAGAGAGAGAGAGAGACAGAGAGAGAGAGAGACAGAGAGAGAGAGAGACAGAGAGAGAGAGAGAGAGAGAGAGAGAAGGAACATTTGTTACAATTTATTTTTCATTAAATTTATTAAAATTATTATGTTCTAGGCACTGGGTTAAACCCTGAAGGGACAAATATAAGCAACAGCCATAACTCCTGCCCTCAAGGTACTTACATTCAGACAGCATACAAAAGGGAACTGCAAAAAGCAAGTACTCCCATGTTGGCAAAGTAGAGAGAGGGGCAGTTAGTGGCAAGGAAGTCTGATTTGGAGCAAGACAAGGTGAAAACTCATCCATGAGAACCAGAGGATCCAGGAGTGTTTCAGTTCAAGATTAGGGTGGGAAGGAGATGAGAATGATGGCTGGAGAGCAGGCATCAGAGTGAGGAGATGGCTGGGAAGTCATCCCATTCATTCAGAGAAAGTCCTTTCCCCCTTACTAAAAGGAATCCAATTTTAAAAATTGGGATAAACTCCTTCTTCTAGCTTCTTGAACCTCAAAGATGCTATTGCCAAGTAAATTCCCATTTGTACTTGTGCCAGAGACAAAACTCTTATAAAAGCATGAGAGAGAAAGAAGTGTACTCTGGGTTTGTAAGTTCTAAGGGAATTTAAACATTTAAGTTAGGGTCAAAGGAAAACAGCATAAGAAGTAGAAAGATATTTCAAATCACTGGATCAAACCTTCTTGTTTTCCAGATAAGGAAACTGAGGCTCCAGGAGTATAAATGCCTTATCTGGAATCAACCAGTTGGTAAGTATCTGATGTGGGCTTCCAATCCATGTCTTCCTGACTCCAAGACTACTACAGTGTTGATGATGTCATGTTGCAGCCAGTCTGATTTCTCTTTGCTCTTTTCTTTCTCAAGTTCCTCAAGGCTCTCTTGCTTTAAAGTATTTTTGAAAGAGAGATTTTGTGCTTGAAAGGTTTACACATTGCTGTAACACATGGTTAGGTCAGTCTTGAAGTCATGTAGGGGATGTTCTAGAGCTTGGGGTCCCTCTGTTCAATGTCAGTTCAAACCAGTAAGCACTATGTGCCAGGCACTGTGCTAAGTGCCAGGGATACAAAGAAAAATAAAGGACAATCAGTCAATAAGCAGTCATTAAGGGCCTACTACATGCCAGGGAATACAAAGAAGCAAAGCAATAGTTCATGCTCCTAAGGAGCTCACAGTCTAATGGGAAAGCCAAGAAGCAAACAGCCATGTACAAACAAGATCTACAGAATAAACTGAGACCTAGATGGAGGTTAATGTTGAGAATGGGATTAGAACATGACAGATAGGAGTTGGGTTTTTGTTTCTTCTCCTATCCTTTACTCATAGAAAGTCTACAGACATGAGTTTATCATAATATTTGCCACCAATTGGCCAATGACTTTGGCCAGCTCACTCTGCCCCTCCACACCCCCTTTTCTTCATGTAAAAGATAAGGGGAGGGGCTAAACTAGAATGATTTTAAGGTCCCTAAAAGAAAGAAGCTAGGTGGCATAGAGTACCAGGCCTGGAATCAGGAAGATTCATCTTTATGAGTTCAAATCCAGTCTCAGATACCTCCTAGTTCTGTGTCCTGAGTAAGTCACTGAACCCTGCTGAACTCAGGTTCCTCATCTATAAAATGAATTGGAGAAAGAAATGGCAAAACACTATAGTATCTCTGCTGAAAAAAACCCAAATGGGGTCGTGAAGAGTCAGACACTACCGAAATGCCTGAACAACACAAATGTTAGTATAGTTTGTATTTTAACCAAGAGGAAATGGGGAGCCATTGGAGGTTCTAACCAAAGAAAAATGCTTCCTATGCTTTAGGACTTTTATTTTGGTGGCTATGGGGAAAGAAAACAGGCAGAGAGATTCATTAAGAGACTATGGAAATGGTCCAGGCAACAAGCGATGGGATTTTGAACTAGGGTAGCATTGGCAAACCTTTTAGAGATCAGATGCCCAAACTGCACCTTCAAGCCATCTGAGCCCTCCAATTACCCCAGAGACAGAAGGGAGGAAGTGTTCACATTGGTCAGGGCATGCAAAGAATGCCCGTAGGTGCTGTGGAGAGGGGGAATGGAGCAGCCCTCTCCAGCACACCAAGATACTCATGCCTTGTCTTCGCCAACACAGAACTAGGGTGATGGCATGAAAATTGTTGTCATTTTAGTCACGTCTAACTCTTCCAACCCATTTGGAGTTTCCTTGGCAAAGATACCAAAGTAGTGTGCCATTTTCTTCTTTAGATCATTTTATATATGAGGAAACTGAGGCAAATAGAGTTCAGTGACTTGCCCAGGGTCACACAGTTAAAAAGTGTCTGAAGCCAGATTTGAACTCAGGGAGACTCCAGAGTTATCTAGCCGCTCCAACATGAGAGTCGAGAGGGGAATGGATACTTACATCCATTGATGTCGAGAAGGTAAAATCAATAGGATTTTATAACTGACTCTGTCTATATGAGGTGAGCCACAGAGAAGAGAGAAGAAGATATCCTCTATCACATGGTGACTAGTAGGACTATCGTATTCCCTACAAAAATTGGGCCTTAAGGAAGAAGGGAGGGTCTACTGGAAAAGAGTTGCTATTAGATATGATGAATGTGAGGTATCTACAGAATTCACTTGTTAATAATCCTTAAATATGGGTGCTTTTATGTTCCATTTAATTCAATAAACATTTGTGAAATGCCTACTATGTGCCGGGCAGTGTGCTAAATATGGGGCAGCACAGATAAGAAAAAGAAAAGACCTCTGCCCTCAAGGAGCTTAGAGTCTAATGAGGGAAGACAACACACAAAAAGAAACTGAAAGGTGGAGAGAAGGGGTTACATTTTTTCATTGTTGTGGCTTATTTCTCCCTTTTAGTACAGATCTGTGGATTTCCAAGTTTTCCATTTGAGAAGTTAAAAAAAAAAAAAGCTCAGGGAAGTCAGCTGGCCTTCTGAACAGGATTATTGGGTTTCTTCAGAATCAGAGCAGGAGCTCTGAACAGTGATTTGTTGTAGCCTTTCTAGTTTGGGGGCAGAGTGGAAGCAGGTTGGTACAATTGATTGCAAAGTTGCATGGGGTGAAAACTTTACTGCTTTAATAAGGAAAAGTTCTGTAAGTTTCAATGTTGATGTCTTCAGACTTCAGTGTTATAGCTTTTCCTTTATTTGCTTTGGAATTTTTCTTGGGTGTCTAACTCCAATGTGGATTTATAGGGGGCTCAGAGAAAAAGCCTGGAACTCGACCCATTCCCCTGGCCATGCGTGTCCCAATGGCTTAGTAGGTAAGCCAAGGAGAGACCTAGGTCATGGCTCCCAAGGAAGTAAAACGCTTCCTTCCAGCCAAATTTTATATCCCAAACACCATAAATTGCTGAAGATTGCAACAGCAGCTGCCTGAGGCATCATGGAAAGAGGACTCTGACTAATCTGTGAATGGAGGATCAGAAAAGAGGTGGATGTATGCCACTACTCCCAAAGGTGGCCACCAAAGTGATCAGTACTAATGATCAATTACCTACTTGGTGAAATTTATCCTGGGAAGGGAACTCCCTCATATTAAGGAAGGATTAAATAAGACTTGAACTGGGTCATGATTGGTGGGTAAGATTTGGTGAGACATCTCTCACAGGATAAAATCAAAGTCCTTAACCAGGTATTCAAAGACCTCATCAATCTCTATATCAAACAACAATCATTAATGAAGTGCCTACTGTGTACTGAGAAACCTGTTGGCCTTGAAGCCAACCAGACCTGAGTTCAGGGTCTACCTTTGATATCAACTGTCTGCATGACTCTGGGAATATCACTTAAGAGTCTAATGAAGCCTATGGACCACTTCTAAGACTCGTGCTTTTAATTGTATAAAATAAATGATTTCAAAGAAAATCAAATTTATTAAAATGCAGATGAATATTTGGGGTGGGGGGAAGCTCATGATGTCCAGATTAAAATATATAGTATATACAGAATAAACCTCAAGAAAAATGAGAGGGATCTGAGGAGGGCACCAGCCACTGGGAACATCAGGAAAGAAGTTTTTATGATGATGGTGGTGCTAAAGTTTAGTCTTGAATGAAGGAAACCAAAAATGCTTAGAGAGTTGCAGTTAATGGTCCAGAGTAGAGGAAGCATGAGGGACCAAAAACAGAAAGCAGAAAGCAGGCTGAGCCTGAGAGAATCATGGAAACTTAGGGCATCTGAGAAAACATGTGACTCTGCTTGCCATAAGCCTGGCCAGATCTGGTTTTCTCCACAGATTTTGGAAAAGTGCCTCACTGGGGCCCAAAAGCTTCCCTAAAAATCAAGTTTAAATCCTAACATTTGCCCTTAGTATAACCAGGACTAAAATTCCATCTAAAGATGACAACATTCAGGCTTCAAAAACCCTTCTCTCTCCAAGCTGGCAACAGGAGTGAAGATGAACCAGCCTTGTATCTAGAGGTCATCTTGGCCCAGTTCAGCTCTTGGAAAACATAGGAAATTTAAATCACTTCTACTTTTTTAGAGTTAAGTAGAGCAATCAGGTTTAGATAGTCTATGAAAAAAGGAAGTCATTTCCAGGGGGAAAAAGAAAGGATTCACTTTCCCATCACAGCTAATACTCAGAAATAAGAACAACAAACATAGAAGCTTACAATCAGAAAGGCCAGAACAAAAGGTCACCCGGGAAAGGTCAAATCGGTCATTAATGACTCACCTTTCACTTAACTTCTTGGATTCTTTGCCCATTTGGAATATTGGGCCTCTTTTCCTCCTCTCTTCATCTAGCCTTATTCATGTTTTACCCACATCTTCTTAAGGAGAAGGAGATTTCCTAAGATTGGAAAACACAAGAAAGAATGAGAATTCATGATAAAGTCAACATTTCTGAGCCAAAAATGATGCTGGGTAACTGCTGATACATATTACAGAAAAAGGTCTTGGGATTCTCAATTAAGAGCTGGAAGGGAGCTTCGAGGCCATGTACTCCAACTCACTTATTTAAAAGAAGAGGAAATTATAGCACAAGCAAATGATTTGCCTAAGGATACAGAGATAGCTAGTAAGGGTCCAGAAAAGGCTTCTAATCTGGTTCTTCCTCAAACTATGGGGTCTCTATGATTATTCAATCAATAAATTAATAAGTATTTATTAAATGTTTACTATGTGTGGGTACTGTGCTAAACTCTAGGGATACAAAGACAAACAATCCCTGTCCCTCAGGGAGCTTACTTAAATGAAGGAGACCACATGAATGAATACTATATTGTAGCAGTCCACCCCTAGCTATGGGCAAGGGAAACAGTTAGTATGTACAGAGTGGCTTAGAAGAGAGCATGTTCAGTCTTGAGCATGCTCAGTCTTGTGCATGGCTGGGAAAGCCTCTGACCCTTGACCCCAGATTCCCCCAGGTTAGGCGGGAAAACATGTCTCTTTGTGTTCACCTGGCTAAGAGAAACCACACCTATACCTTGTCATTGACCAATGATAATCATCTCTATGTATTGTGTATATTTGCATATCAAAGAGATTAAATACCGGGCCACAGCAAGCTCCGCCTCTCTTCTCTCTCTTTCACTTGGATCTCAGCTCTCACTGATGCCTGTCCTTGCTGGAGCTTGGCCTCTGGCCAAGCTCCATCTTTGATTCCTTTCCTGATCTACCTCTCCCACCTGGGATCTGGCCTTACGACAGGCACTTTCCTTTCTCTATCATATCTCCGACCTGTGTGGTATTAAATTTGGATCACTGGACAGGTATAAGCCTTCTGAGTAGTCCACTGATTGGAGTTTCTGCTGTGGCTCCTTGATAATTAATAAGGCCTGAATTTCTGACTCATTCCTGCCACCTCATATCTCTAAGTGGGCTCCGCTATCCCCCTAGCAGCATACAGAACTTCTATCCTTCCTCTATCTTCCTATCTTGAGGCTTCTCGCGGGTTTGAGGAAGCTTCATTCTGGTGCCCTTGTAGCTTTCAACCCTTTATTTCACACAGCTGGGGCAGGACGTGTCCCCTCACACGAGGGAAAATCAAAAGAAGGCTTGGTGGTGACGGAGTCCGAGGAAGTTTGCTGGTCTTTTTGGCCTGAGATGGTAAGTCTTCCTCTGCTGGGGGTGGAGTGATTGGTTCCTCTGAAACCTGTTCAACTCTTAATGTCGTTGATTGACAGGGGAGGAAGTAAGATCTCAAAAGCAAAACTACCTGAGACTAAGATTGGAAAAATATCAGGATGAGGGAAACTTAGGCAGGCAAACTATTGAACATGGTCAAACATGGTCGGTCGGAGTATGATTTTTAAATGTTCTACCTTTCCAAACTTGTAGTTCTGGAGATAAAGCAATTTCTCAAACGCAGGAAACAAAGCCACGGGCTTCAGCACAAAGCAGGAACAGGCAGGAGCTGGCCAGGGAGATACCAATTTAAAAGCTCAGAGATTTCCTCTCCTTTGAAACAAATACAATACTACAGGCTTGCTAACCTGAGGCTAAGTCTGAGGTGGGGGAGGAAGGGGAGAATTTCAACCCAGCAAAACCTCACCACAGCGATTGGTAGCTGTCAGCTGGATCTGACTTTAGCAAAGGACTTCTGAAGCCATGAAGGCTGTAACCCCACCCCCAACCTCTCACTGACACAATTTCTGTAACTTGGGAAATCTCCTTTATCTACAACAGGCAGTTCACCACAAAGCATAATTCTACCAGAATTACCTTGGCATAGTGAGTTTCAAACAGAGCAGGTAGGAAAAGAAAAAGCAGGAGTTAAGATTTCATTAGAAAAGTGCAAATTCAAAGTTACCGGGTTCTAAGACAAAGGCTCAAAGACTCAGGCTTCTAAACAAATGCAAATGAGCAGTATGTTAATCAAGTTCATTTAGCTAAAGGAGAAAGGAATCAGAATCAATTGGCAACAGAGATAATTTCTAAAAACTTTTTCTAATAAAACCACAGGTATCAGCAAAATTAATAAATCAAGGTAATAATCCTGAGTTACTTTTAAAAAGCCTAGTTTGAAAAGATATTTTATGATTCTGTAGTCCGGGACAGGGCAAACTGCTTTTCTTATCAGCTAACCGCGCCACAACTTTAGCATTTGAAAAGGGTCCTAGGAAATCCTTTGTTTGAGGTCCGGCCAGGTAAAGGCAGGCTTTTGTTGAAGGAAAACTCTGACTTTAAAGAGGGTAAAGTGAATTTTAAAAAACTCAAATCTTTCTAATTTGGGTTGGACAAGGCAAAATTGTAAAGGAATGTCTGCTTATATTTCTTGATAGAGGAGTTAAACAGATAAAAATCTTTCTCTGACTTTTGTCATATGCTACAGAATATCAGGACTAGAAATGTTTTCTCTGCAATGGAATTTTGGCATAAATTACCAGGTAAAGTGCAAACATTAATTTTAAGGTTTGGGCTTAAATATAAAGCTGCATGAAACTTTTTTCTCTCTCAGCCACATGGCTTACCTGAAGCCACGTGGAAGGCAGCATCCCGGCAAGTTTTTATCACTAACGCTGTAATTAACCAGAAGGAAAATTTAATACTAAGATATGATAAGCATGAATTGGAATATGATTTAAAGGAATTTATAATGCTTTCTCATTTTAACTATGGAGGAATTATTAACACTTTCCTAAGCAGGACATAAGGGCACCAAGACAAAACTTGGGCAGAGATTATTCAAACAACCTGTATGCAGTTCAGAAACTTTTTGTGAGGCACATTAATGCACCTGTATCCAGAAAGCAAATGATTTATAACTAGAATAGCTTCAACTATGAAAACTAAGACACATGCTCAGCAGAGTGAAAGCATGGTTAGAAGGATTCAATCTGTTTACCAGTAGTTAATTACTAAAGTTATCAAGTAATTTGTCAATCAGTACAGTGATTTATTAATGATTTGAAATGGGCAATACTGCCATGTACTCAAATTACAGATATTGAAGCTGATCATGATATTGAAATGAGACCTATGATAATAATGCAAATTCAAATGTTACTTGCACAATGTGATCTATTTTTGCAGTGAAGGTTTGCAGAATTGGCAGATGAAGGTAATAATCCTAGTCACAGTATCAAGATCTTTTCAGTTATGAAGTTAACTGCAATAGTTCAGAAATAATAACTCCTGTGCAACTGTTTGATAATGCTGTGCATACTTTTATAGCACAAGACAATGCTACAATTTTAATGATTGCACAATATGAATTTCTTCAAAAAGCAAAAATTGTGTGCAGACAGACAAATCCCAGCACACATGGGTGAAATCATACATGATTTATGGTGTGATGGTTTTATGATTACGGGTCTGAAAAGGCAAATGGTTAAGCATCTATGCATGCTGGTTTGCAAAGGCACACACAAATAGCTGCAGAACGGCTTGCTTTGAGCGCACAGCTGCTAGCATTCTCTGCTCTAGCAGAGGGCCAAATTTATTGTACATCTATATCCTGTACAAGCATGTGATATTGCTTATCAATGCAAACTGTTGTGGATTAATTCCACCCCTGATAGCTATCTACTGCATATTTTAGAGCAAAGGATGCATTTCAACATGCTCCTGGCATAAAGGTTGAACTGTGAGAAATGATAGGAGGTACTTACTCTCCTGGTTTATGGGTTCAAGCTCAAATGAAGAAGTGAGCAAAGTGGTTACAGATCTTGTAAATAATTGTGCGCAATTGTCTATTCCAAACAGCTTGGGAGAGCAGTGCTTTTAACAGCAATGCATGGGCTGAATTGGATAGCTCATGGCTTAAATGCAAGCTATGGTAAATAGAGCTCAAAGGCATTTATGAGCCCCAAGGTTCAAAAACTGAAGGTATATATGTTCTGTCACTTTCTAACTCTACAAAATCCAATGAGGCTTTCATTTGGGGTCGAGATTTTATGTCTATTTTCTCAGATACCTGAAGTCCATGGAAGATGACCAAGAGCATCTGATGGCAAGAAAATCTGCCCAGAAAAAGGACAGACTGCAGAGGTGTCTGGCACAGGACACCAGGAAAACAGCAAATGAGCTGGAAAGATCATCACTGCCCTATAGGCAGGTCTAACACACTATTCACACAAATGTACTTGTATGAAAAACTATTTACATGCAGAAGAATATCGTTAAGTCACTGACAGATATTCTGTTCTATGAATATATGGGTATTTGTCATAAGATCTAACTTTATCACATGACTGAAAATTTTGAATGGTATTGGTACAATATGTAACTTACAATTATTTTATTGGAATTGTTCCATGTTAGCCAACTTTGATCAAATATCAAAGGGTGCAATTGTGAATGTTATGACCCCACACTGAATACTGTCCAATTGCAGTACAAACTGTTGTTCCTATCCAAAATGTTTATATGATTATTGTCTTAAAGGGTCAATTATATGTGCAAACAACAGCATGTCTTCATTAGAATCAGACTTATCTAAAAGTCAATTTTGTTAGCTATGGCATTTCAACTTTCATAAGAAACAAGGGTGGATATGGTATCACTAACCATCTAGCTCCTCCTCACCCTAAAATGAATATGAGCTAATACTGTAATAACAGTTTGAATATAATGTTAAAGATTACATTGTATGATATACCTGATTTGGGCTGAATATCACAAGAGATTAAGACTGTAAGGGACCCAAGGGGATAATAACGTTAGGTCGAGGTCTTGTTTGTATGTTCACAGATAATGAAAACATCTGGTCACCCATGTCATGCTTCATGCCAGCTGACACAGGTCAGGAAGAGAAGCAGACGGACGCTGTTGACATCAGCTATCTACATGCCAGCAGCAATCCAGGCATGCTGGAAGGACACTTCTCTGGTGACTAATATCACTCCAGAACAATGACATTACACTATTAGAGACATTTGCTATTAGGCTACTGATAGACACTTGTCATGCTGACATCCATTGATATGTGGTACCCAGAACAACATCAAGGATGTTAACTCAGAAGGACTAAGACACACTCATGTCTATATAAGACACCAGATATATCCCACACTCCAAAGACTTTACTATGGGATTGAGATGAAATAGCTACAATTGTTTAGCTACTAATGTATACCTTGTATTTTGTATATGAGACTGTCAAAAGGAATTTATTTTGTATGCACTGTAAAACTACTACTTGTATTGTAAGAAATGCTCCTATCAACAAGGGTATAGACATTCGTATGACTCTCCAAAGAGTAGGAAATAGAAAACTTTCATTCATAGCATAGATCTGATACCTCTGACAACAAACATGAGGTGCTAAGCAAAAAATGCTGCACAGGCATGTTTAATGGACAGATGATACTGATGTTACTCTCAAGAAAGGATGAGAGATCAGGCAAAATGCACTATGAAATCTTTAATCAGGAACCTCGAGTTATTGTAAAAGATCATTGACATCCAGACAAAGCTTATGTTACTGACAATACCTGGATGGACATTACGGGCTGACTACCATAGGTGTAGTTAAGTGTTAATGCCATTGTTAACCATTACTCCCGATACCC
Source organism: Monodelphis domestica (assembly GCF_027887165.1). Lineage (NCBI taxonomy): Eukaryota > Metazoa > Chordata > Mammalia > Didelphimorphia > Didelphidae > Monodelphis > Monodelphis domestica. The sequence continues at coordinate 26,954,511 of NC_077233.1, read as the reverse complement.
TGTCTTTGTGGGTAATATCTTGATAGGAACAATTTCTTGCTCTATCCTAACAGTCCCAAAATTCAGATGGCCTCTGGATTCGGGGTCTATTGGCTTCCCTTTCATATACTGGAAGACGTTCTGGTATATAGAAGTAAGACCTCAGGAGCACACTGAGGACTCTGGGTTTGACAATTTCTGTGGACGCGCAGTCATTGTCTCTCCTAGGTGGAACAAATTATTATACACAAATGCATGGAGCAAGGGCAAAGTATAATTTAAGTTTTACTTTTCTGGGGTATGTATTGAAAACATGACACAATAGGCACGGATAAGCTTGTAGAAAAAGCACATTGAATATTATACATTGACAACTAGGAATGAAAAAGCTATGTCAAATTCTATAGGTACAAGAAACTGTAGAAATTGTTCCTATGTGAAAAACAACTTATGCCAAACATTGGTTTGGTAGAATGAATTTTGCAAACATTGGTAATGTTATATGCTTGGTTATCATATTGATGGGTTTATTTATACAAGCAGAGATTTAAATAAGAATGATATGAGAAATATGCAGTTGGAACTTGAAATATTACTTCATTATCATCATCATGGTTATTTAAGCTACAAATCAGAATGTAAAGTGTATGGGAATATTGGTATTTGTTAAAAATTGCACAATAATTGTTGTATTAATATTTTTGCAAGGCCTTTAATGGTGCAAAATTATGTTCATATACAAGGCAAATTTTGATCTATTTAGATCAGGAATTAGAAACCATTTGGAATATAAGTTCTGATATTACACATTGGCTCAGTTTCAAAGATACCACATAAACAGTGAGCCAAGAATCTAGAATTTTGTATTAATTTTGGGATCAGGTTCCCAGGATCATTTTCTAAGATCATTTGATATGTTATATACATGGTCCTCCAGAATTGTTCAGAGAGGATGTTTTTCTTTGAAGAGATCTCTCCCAACACACAAACAAAAAGAAAAGGGAGAAGAATCTTATAGATATCAGTATGTTCATTTGAGAGAACACTTTTGATTCATTTTCAAGTATTCAATTTTGATTTTTCTGTTGCACAATTATTGCCAGAATTTTAAGTACAAGGAAAGTACTGTTGATGCTCTGATCCAGGATTACAAAGGTGCAAGTATGTTACTGTTTCAGCTACGTGGAAGTATGAGACTACGAGAACATGACAGTATTTGTTAATTTTCAGATGACTATTCTGGAGAGTGATGTCTGATTGCATGAAACAGGAATCATAATGAATCTTTCATTATGGACCAGACAGACTTAGTCACGCTTATGCATTTTCCATATGAAATGGATGTTTGAGGTTGGGAAATGCAGAGACATGGCACACTGACGCTCTCAGTTGCTGGATGTCCTGGCATCGAGCTACCAACCAGTTTCCTATGTGGCAGGCATCTGGAAGTGAACATGAATAGATCCCCAAGATACAGTATCAGTACGAGAGAGGAAGGACTTATCCTTCATCTCCAGAGATAGTATTTTGCTAACTGTTGAAAAGACTGCCAACTTCTGATAGTCCAGACTGTGAAAGGTGGCATGTTTGATTAGTGCACCTGTCATGTGAGCCATAGAATTCTACCTCATTAAACCAGGATCAGTAGAGTGAAAATTATTTTCTTAACATTTTTATATCTACTAAGACTGTTACATTGATTTTGATATGCAGACAGGTAGAAAAAAAGATCAGTTTAGGTTTTTTAGATTGATCACTGAATCAGTTTATGCTGATGTTCACACTTGATTTTTATATCTAAGTTCTACAATCTGGTTTGGTTTTTCATCTCTGTATCTGGATATGATTATGCACCAGAGTGTTTGTATTTGTTAATGCTATAATGTTGTTACATTTTGATATTGCACTACTTATTGTTATGTTAAACAAAAAGGGGGAGAAGTAGCAGTCCACCCCTAGCTATGGGCAAGGGAAACAGTTAGTATGTACAGAATGGCTTAGAAGAGAGCATGTTCAGTCTTGAGCATGCTCAGTCTTGCACATGGCTGGGAAAGCCTCTGACCCTTGACCCCAGATTCCCCCAGGTTAGTCAGGAAAACAGGTTTCTTTGTGTTCACCTGGCTAAGAGAAACCACACCTATACCTTGTCATTGACCAATGATAATTATCTCTATGTATTGTGTATATTTGCATATCAAAGAGATTAAATACCGTGCCACAGCAAGCTCCGCCTCTCTTCTCTCTCTTTCACTTGGATCTCAGCTCTCACTGATGCCTGTCCTTGCTGGAGCTTGGCCTCTGGCCAAGCTCCATCTTTGATTCCTTTCCTGATCTACCTCTCTCACCTGGGACCTGGCTTTTGGCCAGGCACTCTCTTTTCTCTATCATGTCTCCGACCTGTGTGGTATTAAATTTGGATCACTGGACAGGTATAAGCCTTCTGAGTAGTCCACTGATCGGAGTTTCTGCTGTGGCTCCTTGATAATTAATAAGGCCTGGATTTCTGACTCATTCCTGCCACCTCATATCTCTAAGTGGGCTCCGCCATCCCCCTCGCGGCATACAGAACTTCTATCCTTCCTCTATCTTCCTATCTTGAGGCTTCTCGCGGGTTTGAGGAAGCTTCATATATATATAACAATGTTTGCAAAATAAATACAAGGTAGCTTGGGATAGAACATGCTAGGAGCTAAAGGGACGAAGCAAAACCCCCTAAAGAGGATGTACTTGAGCTGAGACTTGAAGAATGACAAATTTCAAAAAATGAAGGAAAGAAGGAATATTTTACATTCATGGGGGAAGCTGATATAAAGGCAAGCTAGCAGGAGATGAATTGTTTTATGTATGGAACAGTTGAATCACAGTGTACAGAGGGGAGTTAAGTGTGTAGAGAAGACTAGAAAAGGAAGGGACATCTGAGAGTGCCAGAGCTGGAGTCAGGAGGATGTCCTGGGTTCAAATTTGGCCTCAGACACTTCCTATGTATATGATCCTAAGTAAGTCATTTAACCCTATTTGCATTATCCTGTACCTTCTGTCATAGGGTTGTTACCAAGACAGAAAGTAAGTGTTTAAAAAAAAGAAGGTAGAGAGAGTCAAATGCCAAGAAAAAAAATGAAGACTTAGGGATTTAATGAAGGACTAAAAGGAATGAAAAAGTGATATGTATTTTGATGATGACTACATATTAAGCACAGTGTTAAACCCTGGGTAAACAAATACAAAAAGTGAGACAGTTTTTGCCCTGAAAGAACCTGGAGGATGGATTGGAGTGTATCACTTCTTCACACATGGTTATTTTAAATCAACTGCATTGTACTTAAGCAACTATTATACTAGGAAGGCTAATGGAATAGAGGGAATTCTAAACCCCATTCCTTCTTTCTAGACTCAATAAAAGGAGAACCAAAAATGGAGCTCCAATGAATGAATGAAGCAATATAGCATAGGTCATATTTCCCTAAAATAATATCATATCTTTGTACTCTCTTACAATGTCATTAATGTACAGCTCTCCCATCAAGGAAATATACTTGATCAACAACAACTACATTGTAATTAGTAGACTGGGGTGAGGGGCAACTGGGTGGCAGTTGGGTAGTTCAGTGGATTGAGAGCCAGGCCTTGAGATGGGAGGTCCTGGGTTCAAATCTGACCTCAGAGACTTCCTAGCTGTGTGACCCTAGACCACCCCCATTGCTTAGCCCTTACCACTCTTCTGCCTTAGAACCAATATATAGTATTTATTCTATGATGAAAGGTAAGAGTTAAAAAAAATTATAGACTGGGATGCTAGAAGGGTAACTGACTTGCCTATAGTCATGGAAGTATTATGTTCCCAAGGGACCTGACTCCAAGGCCAGCTTCCTATCCATGGGTCACACTGCCTTCTATCCATGAAGTACTTTCCTCTGTTGAAGGTAAAGGGAGTGATGTGACTGTCCCCAATTTGTAGCCAATTAAAGTGATTATCAGAGGATGTGAATCACTGATTTGTCCATGGTCACCCAAAGACTTTCTCTATTGGGGGAAGTAATTATTATAAGATCATTGAAGGAGGTTATAGGCACTTAGAATTAGGAGGGAATGGAAGGCCTCTAGGAGGAGTCAGTTTCAGCCAATTTGGATGAAGGGATAGAAGTCCATGTTGAGGAACTGTTGAGTCATTTGCTTTGTGGGTGACATAAAGAGGAGTAAGGTAAAGCAAGATTGGAGAAGTAAGCTATGGATGAACTCTGGTGCTCTTAAAATGTCACACTGTTTGTGGAGTGGTTATTTATCTGAGATTCAATAGGGGGCCACTGAAAGGATAGAAAGTATCCTTTCTATATGTAGAATGCTAAACCTGATATTAGAAGCAGAATCTCCCATGATACATCCGCCCCTCTTTCTAGTTGCTCATTGTCTCCTTAAATTACCTTCTATTTTCTTATCTGCATCCATTTACATTTCTCTGATAAACTCTTAGAGGGCAGAGACCATTTGATTTTTTGTCTGTTATTCTTATTTAACCTATTCCTTGTCTGTGGCAGGGGCTTAACAAGCATTTGGGATTAATGAACCCAGTCTAATCTTTTCAGAGTATAGATGGGAAAACCAATCCTAAATACTACCCAGCTGTTAACAAGTAGCAAATGCAGAACACTGGGTTTGGAGTCAAAGGACCTGAGGTCAAATCTAGGTTCTGGAACCTTTGTAGCTGGGTGACCTAGGCCAAATGATGTAAGCTCTCCATACCTCATTTTCCTCATCTATAAAATGAAAAGATTGAACTCAATGATTTTTCTAAAGTTCCTTTCAGGTTTATTTTTAAACACGTACTCCTTCCATCTTAGAATCTATACTGTGTATTGGTTCCAAGGCAGGAGAGCGGTAAGGGCTAGGCAAGGGGAGTTATGTGACTTGCCTGGGGTCACACAGCTAAGTGTCTGAGGCCAGATTTGAACCTAGGACTTCCCTTCCCTTTGCTCGATTCTCAATCCACTGAGTCACATAGCTGCCCCTTCCCTTTCAGTTCTATATTAGAGTTTCACCCCTATATTTCAACTTGTTACTTCCTGATCAAAAAGGTTGAAAATCAAAAAAAGAAAGAGGAGAGGAACAAGGGCAGTCATTAAAAAAAAAAAGACCAAATGTCAGCATAGGGTTAACCAGGCTTAGAAATCTGCTTGATCTGATTTACTTTATCATTTCTGAAACCCAGTGACTCAAAGGGGCAGGTTCTCTAAGCATGGAAATCCCAAAAGAGGAAATGGGGGTGGGGGTGGATCAAAATTTTGATTTCCTTAAGATGATTACAACCAATTAGTTTAAATCTTGGATTCATTTAGCAACATTACCTTGAAACCTGGAAGGGCCCCTTTCCTTTCTTTGTTCCTTTCTCTTAGCAATTTTTCATTTTAATTGTCACCCCCCCCACCGCCTTCTTACCACTTGTACAAAGGCGTAAAGGACATGGAAGTTTGGGTAGGTTCCTTGTGGAAGGGCCCTGCCCAAACCAGCCCAGAGACCACTACCCACCACCCATCTCCACCCACAAACCCCATTCTTCCAGGTATTTGTGAATTTTCCTTTTCCTAGGTTCCCTGTGAGCTTTTCTAGTATTCTGGTCTGCAGAATAATAATCTTACTTTGTATTCTACACATACTAAAGCTTAGAGAGGCACGAGTGTTCAAGAAAATATAAGATTTCTTGAAATTATCTTAAGGCGATGGAACTTTGTTCTACACTCCAAATAGGGTTCTTACGCAGGGGGGAAATTTGGGAATTGAAGTGTACTAAGCTGCACTAATGACACCTGATCATCTTCACAAAACCTTTCAACATGGGTTCAGGTGGGGATAGATCCAAGATGGTGGAGTACAGGCAGTCACCCTGCAAAACTCTCCCAACATTCTCCTTCAAACAACTTAATAATAATGGGTCAAATTGAATTCTGGAGAAGCAGAGACAACAAAAGGTCATACTTTTTGTTTTGTTTTGTTTTTTTCAGCTCAATACAACTAGAAGGAAAGGTATGCGACATTGAGGGGGGCAAAGTGGAGGGAGCCAGCTGGGCATAATACAAGATGATAGCAGCAGCATTGGGCCTCAAAAATGGTGATAGTAGCAGTAGCTGAGTCTGGAGTTCCAGAAACAGTAAGGGAGCCCAACAACTGGTCAAAAAGAGATTACAAGGCTTTCACTGGCACTGGGTAAAGGACTTCGTTCTTTTTGGCAACTCCATTGCCCATGCACAGTTTTAGATCATAGTTTCAGAGAAAGGAGGAGAGCCTGTGGTCAAGTCACAAGGGAGCAATAACTTTATAATAGTTCCAAGGCTTATTGTGGCTGTAGGGTCCTTCCTAGGTAAAGAGGAGAGTACAGACTAGGAGAAAAGTGACCATGCTCATCCTTGGATCATACTACCTTGGGAGCACTGAAAACTTAAAGAGCCCAGAATAAGCTCTTAAAATAGCAGCATAAAAAATTTTAAAGTTTGGAACAATGTCTTCCCACTCTCCCATAAGTAGAATCCAACCTTGACATAAAAAGTCAAAAAAATAGGCTTGGAAAATGAGCAAAACCACAAAAAAGAATTTGACCATAAAAAGATTTACTATGGTGATAGAGAAAATCAATACAAAACTCAGAAGACAACAATGTCAAAGTAGCTACAAGTGAAGCTTTAAAGGAAAAAAGTGTGAAATGGACAGAAGGCCAACAGGAATTCCTGAAAGAGTTAAAGAAAGAGATGAGAATGGTAGAAAAGAAGTTTAAAAAAGAAATGAGAGATTAAAGAAAATTATGAAAAGAGAATTAATAGCTTGGTAAATGAAGCCCAAAAAATACTAAAGAAAATAACATCTTGAAAAACAGAACTGGCCAAATGGTTAAGGGAAAATAAAAATTCAATGAAGAAAAGAAGTCCAAAAAAAAAAAGCAAAGTTGATTAAATGGGGAAGGAATATAAAATCTCGCTGAAGAAAATAATTTCTCAAAAATTATAATTATACAAGTAGAAATGAATTATTTCATAAGACATCAAGAAATAAGCCAAAGTATAAAAAGTTTTTTAAAGAAAATGTGAAATATCTCATCAGAAAAAAAACTAAATAAGAAAATGGATTGAGAAGAAATCATTTAAGAATTATTATTTTGCTTTAAAAGCCAGGATCAAAAAACAACCTAGACTTCATATTACAAGAAATTATTAAGGAAAACTGCCCCAATATATTAGAACTTGGAGGGTAAAATGGAAATTCACATAATCTACTTGTCACCTCCTAAAAGAGATTTCAAAATAAAAACTTCCAGGAATATTATGGCCACATTTCAGAGCTTCCAAGTCAAGGAGAAAATATTACAAGTAGTCAGAGAAAGAGAAGGATAAATAGAAGAAAATAGGATGGACATAAGACATACAAAAAAATTAGAACCAATTTCTCCTTGATTAAAAAAAAAAACATTTTAAATAAAATACTATCAAGGTAACACAGCTAGGTAACAGTGCATAGAGTGTCAGAGTTGGAGACCAAAGATTCACCTTCCTGAGTTCAATTATAGCCTTGGACACTTATTAGCTATCTGACTATCTGACTAGCAAGAAAACTCCAAATGCAGTCATAAGGATTTAGACTTGATTGAAAAATAACTGAACAATAACAGCAAAGGAAATTACAGCAATATATCACAAAGATCATGGACTAATAACTGGTAGGATTTATATCAGGAAGGTAAGGCTGGTTCAAAATAAGCAAAACCATAAGCTTTACTGATTATATCAATAACAAAAACAACAAGAATCATATGATTATCTCAGAAGATATAGAAAATCTTTAGACAAAATACAATACCCATTCCTATACCTTTTGACCCAGCAATACCACTATTAGGATTTTTTCCTGAGGTGTTGGAAAAAAGAAAAGGAACCAATACATTCTAAAATATTTTTAGCAGCTCTCTTTGTGGTGCCAAAGAACTGGAAGTTGAGGGAATGCCCATTAATTTGAGAATAGCTAAACAAGTTGTGGCATATTATTGTGATGGAATACTATTGCCCTGTAAGAAATAATGAGGTTAATATTTTTAGAAACATGGAAAGACCTACATGAAATTATAAAGAGTAAAATGAGCAGAACTAAGAGAACATTAAATATAGTAACCGAAATATTATTTGAAAAATGAATTGTGTATGTCCAGCTCCAGAAAAAGAACTGATCAAAAAAACAAGCATGAAGTCATATTATATATGCATATGTGTTATTTTTATTTTGGTCAAATGATGCCTTTTCTAGTGTGGGGAGGGGAGGGAGGGAGATACTTGGAAATTTTAATATAACAAACTATTAATTAATTTAAAAAGCATTCAAAAATTTTACATCAGATATATGGATAAGGGAAGTGCTCCTGATCTAATAAGAGATATAATAGTTCATGTGTAGGAATCAATGGAGTTTTCCATAAAATGATAAGCATCCAAAACTAAACACAACAGTATCTCTAATGGGGATAAAATAGAAATGTTCCCAAAAAAGATCAAGAGCAAATCTATACTGTCCATTCTTACAACTCTTAATTGATATTGTATTCAAAAAGCTAGCTATAATAATAAAAGAGAATAAAGTTAAAGGACTAAAAATAAGCAATGAGGAAATAAAACTATGAACTTTTTGAAGATGGTATGATGGTATACTTGGGTAACTCTAGAGAATCAACTAAAAACTTGTTGAGACAAAAACAACTTTAGCAAAGTTATAGAACTTAAACTAAATCCATATAGCTCATCAGCATTTTTGTATACAAACAAAAACAAACAAACAAAGCAAGGGGAGATAGAAAGAGAAATTCAATTTAAAATAATGGTAGACAAAATAAAATACTTGGGATCTACCTCCTAAGACAAACTAGGAACTATGTGATCGAAATTACAAAACACTTTTCACACCTATAAAAACAAACTAAACAAATGGAGAAATTATTCATTGCTAGTGGGCAAGCCAAGGCAATATGAAAAAATTTATAATTCTACCTAAATTAATCTGCTAATTCAATGCCATACCAAACTACCAAAGAAATAGCTTTTAGATCTAGAAAAAGTAATAATTCATCTGGAAGAACAAAAATTCAAGAATATCAAGGAAATCAATGAAAAAATATATGAAGGGAGGTAAGACTGCAAACTATATTATAAGGCAGTAATCATCAGAACAACCTGCTAATACCCAAGAAATAGAGCAGTGAATCAATGAAATGGATTAAGTATAGAATATATAGTAGTAAAAGACGAGTGATTTAGTATTCAATAAGCTAAAAGACCCAAGCTTTGGGGGCAAAAACTCTATTTGTCAAAATCTGCTAGGAAAACTAGAAAGCAGTTAAGCAGAATCTAGGCATAGACCAATGTCTTACACCATATAACAACAAAGAACAAAATGGGGACATGATTTAAACATAATGGGTGATGACATAAGCAAATTAGAGGAGCATAGAAATTTTATCTGTCAGATCTGTCAGGGTAATGTAAATCTTGAAATTTCTCAGACTTGTGAATGTTAAAAATTTCCACATTGAGGAATCCTCCATTGGAACAAATTCCCTACTGGGAAACATTTCCCATTTTGATGTGAGAACTCGCCAGGATCAGAAATGGGAGGACCTCTACTCCACCGGTACTTAAGACTGCTTTAGGGGAGAAAAATCCTTGCTATGGGAGGACCTCTACTCCACCCATACTTATAAGACTGCTTTAGGGGAGAAAACTCCTTGCTAAACAATGAAAGTACTTGGACCCATGCTTATAATAAGGCAAGGAGTTCTTTGAGCCATGCCTGTTTTTTAGAAATGATACAATGAGATGCTAGGTACCTAAAAGGGTTGGGCAAGTTTTCTCTTAATGAGATTAGTCAACACAGCAGCATTTTTTCTGGTTCAGATTTACTGAGGAGATTAGTGGACTTAGCAGGAATTCAGATGGGCAGTCCTTTGGAAAACGTCTACAGTGATTGGTAGATGTAAGGACTTAGGGGAGGTGACATAGGAGAAAAACCCCTATATAAGAAAAAGCAGAATCTCTTGAAAAAAAAAAGAATCCTTTTGGAGAAAGCTCTTATGAGGATCGCTTGGGAAGAATCTCTTGAGAGAGGCTCTGGAGAAGGGAAGCTCTTGGAGGACAATCGCTAAGGAGGTCTCGTTGGAGCTCCTCTGAGGGGACTCTGTCCCTCTGGAGGCTCTGGAGAGAGGCCCTTTGGAACAGTCTCTAGCTGGAACTCTCTCTGGTGAAGTCAGCTGAGATGGAGCTGGCCTGGTGTCCCTAGAATCCTTGCTTAGACAGGCCTTGTGTGTGATAAGACTGACTGACTGATCTCTCTCTCTCTCTTAAGTTAGCTTAAGGCCCTTCATACTTATTTCTTTTTTTCTCTCTTTCTCTCTTTTCTTTAATTCCACATTTGTATTAATTAAAATCTCTATAAAACCCAGTTGACTTGGGTATTTGAATAATTGGGAATATTTCCCCGGCGACCACCTTATATTTGATTTAAAAACCAAGACACTGTAGTGAAACATATTTTCTGCAGTCAAATTTACTCACCCTCTCTTATATCTATCACAATTTATATCTTCCACCATTTTAACTCACTACAATTTACATCACTCTTTTAACTGTTACAGTTTAAGGCCTTCAACCAATCTAACAATCTAACAGTAATGGAAGAGCTCCTGATCAAATAAGAGATATAATGGTTTATGGGCATTATGATGAATAATTTTGATTACAGGGAATTAAAAATCAATATAGTAAAAATCAAAAGGAAATCTGGAAACAGAGAATTTTTACAAGTTTCTCAAGTAATATCTCATTTTGCAAATATATAGGAAACTGAGCCAAATTTATAAAAATGCAAATGATTCCCTAATTGATAAATGGTCAAAAGATAAGAACACTAAGTTTTCAGAAGAAGAAATCAAAGCAGACTATAGTGAAATAAAAAAAAATACTCTAAATCATTATTGAATAGAAAAATGCAAATCAAAATAACTCTGAGGCACCACTTATCATCTATCAGACTGACTAATATGACAGAAAAAGAAAATGACGCATGCTGAAAGGGTTGTGAAAAAATAGGAAGAGAAATGAATTGTTGGTGGAGTTGTGAACTGGTCCAACTATTCTGAAGAGCAATTTGGAACTATGCTCCAAAGGCAATAAAACTGCAAACCCCAAAATACACTGCTAGTTCTGATTCCCAAAGAGATCAAAGGAAAAAAAAATGTGCCTATATATACAAAAATATTTATAGCAGATCTTTTTTTGTGGTGGCAACAATTTGGAAATTGAGGAAATTCCCACTAATTGGGGAATGGCTGAGCAAGTTGTGGTATATAATTGTTATGGAATAGTACAATGCCATAAGAAATTACAAGCAGGATAGCTTCAGAAAAAATATGCTAAAAGAATTGATGCAAAGTAAGCAAAACTTACTTTGTAAAAAAAATATAGGTTCAGATGAGGCTAGACCCACTGCCAAAAAGGTTGTTTTGCTGGCAACTTAGTGAAGAATCAGACTCTCAGAATTGCAAGTTACATCAATGGTCACCTATTTCAACCTACACCTGAAAACATCCCCACTCGAACATGCTGAACAAATGATCATTTGAAGACTTCTTGGGAAGGAGAATTTACTTACCACCAAGAGCCCACTCTACTCTGAAAATTCAAATTGGTAGGAAGTTTTCCTAGATATCAAGTCAAATTTTCCTCTTTGATTTCCACCCATTCCTCCTAGTCTTTTGAAGTCAAATCCATATAGTTAATTCAGCTTCCCCATCTAGGCTTTCAGGCACTTAAAGACCACTTTCATATTACTCTCCTTTTTTTTGAGTCTTCTTGGAGTTAACATTTCTAGTTCCATCAAGTGATCCTCAAATGATAAGGACTTGAAGCCCTTTGCAGTTCTGGTTACTTTATTCTGGACATGCTCTAACTTATCAGTGTTGTTTCTAAATTGCAGTACCTAGAATAAAACGGAATACTTTAGATGGTTCTGAGTAGGGCATAAAGCAGGGCAAGATTATCACCTGCTTATGCCTGGAAACTGTGTCACTGTGCCTTCCTTATTGTAGTCCAAGATTGCATTAGGTTTTTCTGCTTACTATACCAATCTCATTTTGGAAGAGAAAGGGCATTTTTCTGACCTCTTTTTCTTTCTCAAGAAAACTCATCAAAATAGGGTGCCAGGAGTTTTATGTTTCCGTCATTCAATCACAGAAGAATCACATGTTTGGGTGTTTCAGGGTATTGGAGAAAGGTAATGCCTGTATTAGGAAATTTTATTCATTCAGTCCATCCATCTATCTGTTCATTCATTCATGTGATGAACCTCAGTGGTCATCTAGTTCAACTCATACCTCAATAAGAATTGCCTCTACAATGTTCCTGAGGACTTCTAGGAGTTAAAAAAAAATAGCCCCAAAGATAGATCTTTCCACTTTTGGTGAGGGCTAATTGTTAGGCAATCATCCTTCTATCAAGAATATACCCCTTTAAGCATCATGGTACCATGGAGTTACTAAGACAAGTAGGGTTCACATACCAGCTCTGCTACTATATGACTTTAAGTAGAAGTCACTTAGTCTCTTGAGGAATGTTTCCTTATTGTAGAGGGAAGAAGGGAAGGAGGGAAGGAGGGAAGGAGGGAAGGAAGGAAAGACTTTCAGTGTCTAACAGGGGATATCACTAGAAGACAGTGATCACGTGACTCTATCCTAACCTAAAATGTTGCTTTTGAAACTGAACACAACAAGACAGATGTCATCTGGATGGCTCATAGAAGAGGGGAGCTATCAGTATTCTTCATTCATTCACTCACTCATTTATTTACACATTTGACAAATATTTATTAGGTACCTACTAGGTCCAGAGTATTTTGCAAAGTTCTAACTAAATAAATTTTATCTAGTGTATGATTAAAATTATCTTAAGAGGATGATTTGGGGGTAAGAATATATGTTTATTGATTATGTCAGGTTTATTAGTTAGCCCAGCATCATAATAAATAAAGTGATATAGATTTTCATGACTCTCCTGAGCTGGACTAGGCAGTCTGATAAATAGATTTTTTTAGTAGCTCATTATTCAGCCTCTCTTGATCATCCTAGGATATCCTTAATTGGTGATGGCTAATTAAGAGGGTGTCCATCAGACCCCCATCCTCAAACTGACAGGTGAAGTTGAAGGAACCCTTCTCCCTCCATTTATTAACCAAATTCTATTACAAAAGAAGCTATTCTTGGGATTCCCAAGGATAAAGAAAATTCAAAAAGGAGCAGACTAGGTGATATCTCTGACCCAAATCCCAGATACATGAATATACAGTAATGCTCCCTAGTATATAGGAATGAACAGAATACATGAAAAATAAATTCTCAAAGAGCTTATAAGCTACTTGGGAGAAAAGTTTTAAGACAATAAAAAGTTAAAGATGAAATACAAAGGATCTCTGGGTGAATCTCAGATGTTATAATCAATTGCCTTTTGCTCCAATTAAGATTCTTGTGCCTCAACCTAAAACCCTCTGCTCTGGCCATCACTCCACTATATGCATAGTCTCCTCAATTAGAATGAAAGCTTTTTGAGGGCAGGACCTGTCCTTTTTGTATTTGTATGCCCAGGACTTTGCACAATGCCTGGCACATAGCTAGTACTTAATAAATGTTATTCATTTCCACATAGCAAGTTTCAATATGCGATTAAGAATTAAATTAAGGGTAAAGAAAGAAGGATTAGAGGAGCTGAAATAAGAGGGAGAATATTCTGGACTGGAATCATTAGAAAACCTTCATGGCATAGAAGGTATCATAATTATTTACCTTTTTATAGGATCATAGATATAGAGTTGTAAAGGACCATAAAGGTCATTAGACCAACTCTCCTCATTTTACACCTGAGGAAACTGAGGCCCAAAGATAAGTCACTTATCCAAGATTACACAGATAGTGGTAAAAGTAAGATTTGAACCCAGGACCTTGGTTTTCTGATCTAATACTCTTTTCCTCTTTGGGCCTCAGCATGCTCATAGTATTAGCTTTCATTAAATTTTACTGGAGCCCTTTAAAATTTCTAAAACATGTTCTTTGCCCTTATTACCCATTTGATCCTCATAACAACCTCATGAAATAAGTCCTAATGGTATTGTAATCACCACTTCTCAAAGAAGAAAGCAGGCTCGGAGAGACTTTCTCCTAATCACATAGCTAGTGGTGATAATCCAGCATTCAAAATCCCAGGAGTCTTCCTGATAACTGGAGTTCTGTGCAGTCTGTAACTTCTTTGCTCTGTGTCTGCATTGTTTTACCTCCCATCCATGTCAATGTGGTTTTAATTTGGCACATTTAGAATTCTCTTATAATAACCTCCAAAGAAAACAGAATTATTTGTGGTATTTGAAACTGGCCTAAACAAATGGTTAGTGCTTGTAGACCACAGAGGTAAGGTAAGTACTGTTGTCAGATCTGGATTCTGAGCTTTGACAGTTTTTTTTTTTTTTTGGCTCAGATAGAATGCTGAACTTTTACTACGGGTATTGGCTCTGACTCTTCCAGAAAGTCAAGAATTATAAAATGAGAGAGAAAATTCCAGGCAAGGGGCACAGCATAGTGATGGGAGATGGAGTCCTGTGTGTGACGATCAGCAAAATCATGACTAGATGTTAAAAATTCATGGAGAGGAGAGGAAAGATTATTTCATTTTTTGCATTACTTCTAGAAGTGGGTTCAAATCCTTATTTTATGACTACAATAAACTCATTCAACCAATCTCATCCTCAGTTTCCATTTCTGAAAATTTGGGATCAAATTGCCTGAAGCATCCCAGGCATCAGAGGTAATGCTTGCAAAGCACCCTCCAACTTTTAAAGCATTATATAAATGTCATCTGTGGTTATTACTGATAATAGACACTAACTCAAGGCATGCCTCATTCACCCCTTTCCCCACCCTTGACTGGTGACCAATCTCGCCATTGATTCTATCAATTATAATGAATGGGTTTTTGTCATTCAGATTTTTTAGCTGTGCCCAACTCTTCATGACCACATTTGGGGTTTTCTTGGCAAAGATACAGGAGTGGTTGGCCATTTCCTTCTTCAATGCATGTTAAAGATGAAGAACTGAGGCAAATAGGATAAAGAGGCAAGGCACAAAGCTTTCTAGCTCAGGAAGATGAGTCTTCCTGACTCCAAACCTAGCACCTATTCACTGAGCCACCTAGCTGCCAAGACACGATGGATTCTCCCTCATCTTCTCTCTTACCGATGAGCTGCCCTGTGTATTTTATAACTATTGCTCCTTTATGCCCTAAGGAAGGTCTTATCATTATTTCCCCTTGCCCATCTCTGTTCTGTGCCATTCCCACCCCAAAAAAATCCCATAAACACAATATCTTATAAAAATCTTCAATATTTTAACAGGCATTATCTTTCCGTATGCCTATCTGCAATAGATGTAGCAACCAGGCAATGCACTCGGCCCAAGACTAAAGAGGAGGGTGGGTTGGATTGCTTCTGGGAAAGGGGAGCTCTTCCTTGAAGAGACTGAGTGTTTTAAAGCCAATATTCTTCTAGCAATGCTAGTATCTAATACTTGTAAAGCACTTCATAATATTCAGTTATCCATATGCATATGGCTATGTGTATACACACACATCAGTATACAGTAGGACCCCTGAATCCACAAGGTGACGTGTCTCAAGACCTACTGTGGATGGATGAAAACCTGGGTAGTCCTGTTCTAGAACCCTTAACTTTTGACACTAATATAAATTCTACCCTCATAACACTGTGCTGTCTCCAGGCTCCTGCCCCTCAGCTTGGCTTCCCCCACCACCACCATCACCATCACTACTACAAAGAAAGAAAAAAAAAACAGACCCTGTAAAAAAGAACCTTTTAAGTGAAAACAGAAGAACTGTCCTATGGAGAGACCAGAGACCACCGCTGCAGGTGGACCTCCAGCACAGAGACAGGAGACCTTTGCTTCTCCCTACCTGCCCGGCTGCTGGCCCCCATATCTCTCTTCCACATGTATACACTCATACACTGATGTCTGTTCCTGGATTCCATAGGTTCTTGAACTGAGCACCAGCCCTGTCTCTCATCCAATGCTGCCCCATTCTGGTCTCCCTTCTGGAATTGGAGGTTGAATAAGGTTAACTGAAACCACTGAAAGGGAAACTATGGATAAGGGGGAGAGCAGGGAACTACTATATTTTATATATATATATATATATGTATATATATATATATATATATATTATCTATGCTATCCTCACAACATACCTGTGAGGCAAATGCTACTATTGTGTCCATTTTACAGATGAGAAAACTGATGCTCAGAGAGGTTAAGTGAATTGCCCAGAGTCATATAGCTAGAACATGTCTAAGACAAGATTTGAACTGGGGTCTTCCTCTGATCCTGCTTATCCACAGATCCACCTGGTTGCATCATGATACCATAACAAGCTATAAGACAAGGAATATTATGGTCTCTGTGTAACTGAAGCAAAGCTCTTGCAAAGGTCAATGGAGAGAGGCATGATGGCTAAGAGTAGGCTGTGACACTTCAAAAATGAGGAATTAAGCTGGAGAAGTGGGATAAAAGATATCAGAGAAATGTATGACAAGGAAAGAAGCTGGATCAGTCATTTGGAGGATTAGTGAAAGGAGAAATAAATGGATGAATGAAAAAGGTATTGATTAGGTCTCCTATACCAAGAACTGTCTTGATACAAATACAAGTAGTTCAGTCCCTTTCCTCAATTATCTTGGGATTCTGAAGGGGTGAGACAGCATATACAGGGGGGTGGTGACTTGGGAGGGGGTGTTTTGATTTGGAAAGTCTAAAGTAGAGTTATTAGGGTTTAGAATGACCACCTTTTCCTGAGTAGCTATGGTAGGGCTGATTTGATTATGATTACAAAGTTGGAAAGGTCCAAAGTAGGAAGGAAAGCAAAAAGATAGTCAGGATGGATGGCCCAGCATGGCTTGGACTTGCTAGAGATAGGAGACCACCAATCAAGTTCTCAATTCAAAAGGGTTAAGTTTCTAATAATGGACGACTGATGGAGAGCCAACAATGTTCCATCAGTATCCTCCCAAAGTTAAGAGAACATGAGGAAAGTACATTGGATAGACCCCCTATGGTAAGTTATTGGGGGGCACGGAAAAGAGTAACAAGAATGGAAAGGCATGGGTGGATTATGATCCACATATTGGAAAGAATTTCTACATTGATGAGATCAGAAACCTACTAGAGTATCAAAGCATTATATCCAAATGATTACACTACAGACTAATATGAAAGCAAATGTGTCTTCACTTTACAAATTATAGCATATCTACAGAGACAGGGACTAATAAATGGACTGCTTATATAGTAAATTTTAGCATAATAAACCTTGTAGAGAGAGATAAATATATACAATGACTCCCAGAATAATAGGATCATAGATTTAGAGTTTGAAGGGACATTAAATAGCTATCTAGTACAAAGCAACCCCTCATTTTATCAATTAGAAGCCTAAAGCCCATTGACTTGCCCAATGTCACATAGATTATAGATGGCAGAGCCACCATGTGACCCCAGGTCTCTACTCTAAACTCATCATATCTAACTGCTATAATAATGTCAATGAAAAGATCGTTGAAAGGAATCTAAATTCTGGATAACTAAAAAAATCAATAATAGTGTCAAAGAACAGGAAATGAAACATATCAATATCTTCTTGGCAGAGAATCGGGGGACTACAAGAGCAGAAAGGTGGTGATATATTGATAAGCATATCAATATTTCAACTGTCAACTGTTCTAGTAGGTTTTTTGCTTATTTTTTCCGTGATGGGTTCAATTTTGAGGCAGAAGATGGGAAAGATATATTCAAAAATAACTGTTATAGAAATAAAAGACATCAATAAAATGTGGATTTTTTAAAGTATGGGTTGGTGGAAGTGAGAGGAGATATTGGTTATGACACATGGAACAGACAGTCTCTGATGAAGTAAAAATGAAAAGTGTATAGTATATGAGGGTAGGCTGCAATATAATAACAATAACAATAATAATAATAACTATAATTTCTATAGTGTCTACTATATGCCAACCACTGTGTTAAGTACTTTACAAATATTATCTTATTTGGTCTCACAGCCCTGAGAGGTAGGTACTATTATTATCCCCATTTTACAGTTGGGGAAACTGAGACAAATATAAATTAAGTGAATTTTTCAGGGTCACATAGTAGGGTTTCCCTGACTCTAAGTCTAGCACTCCAGGCATTCTGTCACCTTGCTATTTCCCTAGGGTTTGGAAAGTCAAAAGTGGAGTTCTTGGGGATTAGAATGCAATAGGAATTTATGTAAATATGGAATAAATGATGTCATCAAAGACATAGAAGGGTAAAGAAGATTGTTGTAGTTTAGTCATTTTTCAGTCATGTCCAACTCTTTGTGACTTCATTTGGGTTTTCTTGGCAAAGATATTAGAGTGGTTTGCTATTTCTTTCCCTAGCTCATTTTACAGATAAGGAAACTGAGGCAAACAGGGCTCACACAACCAATAAGAATCTGAGGCCAGATTCAAATTCAAGAAGATGAGTCTTCCGGACTCCAGGCCCAGTACTGAGCTTCCTAGGCATGCCAACCAAAAAAAAAATTTTTTTTTAGCTAGTCACTTTTTATCTTTTCTTTTAAGCCATTACTTTCCATCTTCGAGTCAATATTGTCCTTCAATACTAAGGCAAAAAAGTGTTAAGGGTTAGGCAATGGAAATTAAGTCACTTGCCCAAGGTCACATGACTAGGACATGTCTGAGGCCAAATTTGAACTCAGGACCTTCCATATCTCAGTCCTGGTTCTCAATTCACTAAGCCATCTACCCCTCTGTTCATTTTTTAAGAGGGAATTCCTTTGGTATCTTCAAGCTATCATGAGAAACTAGGAAGGCCCCCAGCACACTGGGAAGAATCCTTATAATAAACTTACACATGGAAATAGCCACATTGATGAGTTGTAGTGTTGCCATTGAACGGAATACTTCATACCCACGGAATACTAAAACCCAGAGCTTTGGTTCTGGGACTACCTGCATCCCCTGCCCTGGTCAGTCGTACTTGTCAATTACAGACATTACTGGGAACTTCAGGTGAATTTATACATTATTAATATGTACATTAACAAATCCATATCTGCTACAGCTTTGTCACTCCAGCTCCCAAACTCTTTATACCACTCCGTAGGATTCACTCCAAGGATCTAGGGCTGCCCATCCTCTTGAGCCTATAAGACAGGCAGGAGCTGCCTACGTTTTCTTCATCCTACTCACCCCAGACAGTCACAAGTAAAGATTTACTTACTTGGTTCCAGATATCTTCATCATTCTGAAATTCCCCATCAAATTGCACAGGAACACCCCATCCCCACACAACACCCAAACCCCGGAATCACTCTTTCGGAGTCATAGCACCATTCAGTTAGCCTAACAGAGTCTCCTTCCTTTACAAATCCACACAAAGTAAATATCAATTCTCAATCCTCCTCCTAAGCAAAGCCTGTTCTTCTCCTTGTCTCAGATATGCAGGGGACTGGCCTCCTTACACACCTATTCTATGTTCAAGTAATTTCTAATCAGTTAACTACCAGCAGCTGGCAGCCCTAGTGACCATTTGTATCCTCTTTAAAGTCCACCAATATTCACTGTGATAATTTCTCCCAATCAATAGAATCAAGAGTAATTTTCTTTAAAACTTCAAAGCGGAGAAGACAGCTAAGCAGAACAGAAAATCACCCATAAACATTAAATTGATTACATGTCAGTTTCTCAGTAAACATACCAGATATATTATCAATATTTCCCTTCCTTTTTAATCCTTTTAAAAATATGTTTTCCCCTTGTGATTAGTTCTCCACCTATACATTTTTAGAGATTTTTTTTTGTAAAAATTCTGTCTACAGACTGCAATCTTTCTTTTCTATTTTTTCTGAATGTTTTTAAAGTCAGTATCCTTCACAATGTCCTCTGATGCCTTTTTTTGGAATGGAGGTGACCCTGTGTGTTCTTTTAGATATTCCAACAGTGCAAAAGTTCTGGCAGGTTCTACCATACTGGAAAGGCTTTAAGCACAGTCCTGGCAACAGAATACATCTGTTTTCCAATGATCAGCCTAGCTAAGTAGAGACAGACTCATTACCAGCAGGCTGGTGACTTGGTGATGAATTCTTTGGCCATGGCAACTCTGGAAACAAAGAAAAATACAAAATGGTCCTCAACTGGCAATACTGGTTTAGAATATAAACTCATTTGTTAACTCTTATACAAGAGTACTATGAACAGTAGGACCTCATAAAACAGTGAAGAGTAGTGCAGAAAACAACAACAACAACACAAGATTAGAGGAGGCTTGGCAAGATAGATCTAAGTAAAATCACCCCAAGGGCATTTAAGGATGAACTGAGAAAGAGGACAATGAACAGAGGAGAAATGGAAAAGATCTGTCAAGATTTCTATAACAAATTCTTTTCTCCATCAATGACAGCGAAGCCACCAGATTTAGACTCTCAGATCACACAGTCTGTGATAGACTATATAAAGTAGAAGAAAGGCACTATATAAAACAAAACAGGAAGAACAGCTGGACTAGCCCAAATCTAAATAGCCCTAGTTTTCCATTGGAGGCAACCCAGTTTTGAGAGCAATGAAGAGTTAATTCTCAAAGTATCTGAAAGAGAAAAGTACACCATAGGCTTTTAGGGGCAGGGGGGACTAAAACCACAGACACACAAAAAGAAATGAATTATCAGTAACTAGTGATCCCAATGGTTACTTTCCTTTTTGAGAGAATTCCCCACATATTTGTGAAAGATATTTGATGCTTGTTTTGAGAATGAAGAAGCAGTCTCCCACAAATGTTATTCTATAGCAGACTGTATCTTTAAAATCACACAACTGATTACAAGGCATAGAGAAAACCAGCTCCAACTGTGCTTGTTTGTGGACCAGAAAAAATGCATTTGATTTGCTAGAGAAAAAAACCCACCTTATAAATTCTACTCCAACAATGTGGTGGGGCAATTGTCTAATATATATGTTTAAATTATACATTTCCTTGAAATATGTAACAATGTAGATAATTTTGACTGTTGTCTGATTATTAAATATCAAGTAAGATATAAAACATGAAAACATGGGCTCACCAGAGGTGTGTGCACTGTTAGGAAATATATCCTACATAGAGTCCAAATGGAAAAGGGATTAGGGTAGAAACTCTCCAGCTCTATTTATTTACAGATGATTTTGTATGGATTCCATCAAGCCTTGAAACAATGTGGAGAATGATAAATGAGATCTAGAATTACTCAAAAGATGTGGTTAAACTACCAACACAGAATAACAAAGTGTAACAAATGGATTAAGGGTCACTACTGGTGGAAAGGACTAGACCATTGCTGATGAGAAAAGAGAAGCTTCAGAGGAGATATGATAGCTATCCTGATTTGACAAATATTGTTGTTATTTGTCAATCATTTTTTAAGAGGTTCAATGCCATCACAGGATGATGTTCTGACTTGTGCATTGATGGGATTTAAGTGATAGAATTTGTTAATTTTATGGTTAACCTGAATATTTAATTGGTTGCAATGGATTTAATTTCTAAATTCCCAAAATGAATTATTATTAAAGTCAAATGGAATTTATGGTAGTTTATTTTAGAATAGAGGAAAGATATTAAGGAAGAGAAAAGGGAGTGAGTGAGAGAGAGAGAGAGAGAGAGAGAGAGAGAGAGAGAGAGAGAGAGAGAGAGAGAGAGAGAGAGAACACTCTGACTTCCTCTGAGCCTGGTAGAAATTCTAAGGCCCCAGCCAGGGGAAAGGAGTGTCAGAAAGATGGGCCTTTCCCAGAGGCTCACACCTCCAGGAAGGGCAAGGAAGGAAGTCAGCCTTTATACTCCCCACGGTGACCATCTAAAAGAAAAGCAGTCTGAGTTCTTTCGAATGAGCTCCTCCAAATTTGAGTTCCATGGCCAAGTTCCAGTGTGTGTCTGTTTCCACTTTTAAAGACCTTTTTCTCTTGAGTCACTTCCCCTAAATTTTTACATCTACCAATCACAGCTGACACTCCATTCCAGGACTGCCCATGCTTTCACAGGTGGGTCACAGACTTCCCACTCAGTGTATGAAATGGGTGTTCACACTTTTTTTTTGTGGTTAACATCCAAAATGGATAGATCTCCATACTCAACTTCAAGTACTGTGCTTTACACTTTAGGCATTAAAATCTAAAAATAGACAGGGAATTACAATTCAATCTTCACAATCAAGGAAGAGCTAAGTACCTTCACTGTTACAATCAGGGGAGAGCCAAATTCAATCTTCACAATCCCCATAATGATCTTTGGGAGACTAGTCTCCCCATTGATCATTTAACATAATCATCTTGTAGTCCTAAAAACTTCTAACTACAAATGTATACAATATTTCACTTTCTAAGAGGAAATTACAATAGAGATGAGAGGGAAATAGAAAAGAGAGAGAGAGAAAAAAAAACAATGTTTTGCTAGGTGCGTTGACAAAAATCCAAATTAGGGGGCAATCATTGGTTTTGTTCTCTTTTCCTTTTTTCCCCCAAATTATTGTAATTTCAAATTTGGTTATGTTTACAAGATCTATTGGAGAAACCAATCTTCTATGGATCTCAGGGAGGTAATGTATAATTGAAAATCTGTTACCCTAAAAAAGAACTACATTTCCCAGGAGCCCACTGACTTCTTGTCCTTACATACTTCCTGTAGATAGGGGATATTAGGCAGGCACATGGAAGGTCCCAGCTCTTTACTTCCTATCCTAATCTTGGTGGGATAAGGCAGGTATTTGAACTGGCTGATCAGTCATGGGCATGTGGTCATTATTGTATTTTCTTTATTCCTTGATTTCTAATGATCTTTAATAAATCTCTTAAATATAAATATTTTTATTATTAAGATTTAATTTTAACTTTTACAAATTGCACAAAGGCTTCACTCTCTCTTCCAAAGTCCAGTAGCAAGACAAAATTCAGGACAACTGGCAATGTCCTGGGATGTGGTGAATGACGATTGCATCTTCAGTGTCTGACCAAGGTCTAAGAACTCCACAGTATCTGCTTCAGTCATTGGAACAGATTGTTCTCATGTACCCATTCCACCAGAGTAAGTCTTCATAAAATTCCAGTAGCCATTTGTCATAACTCACCAATATGCCTGTGGCCCATCAGTTACCCTCCAATTGGTTTAGCCCAGCTGATAAGATGATTTGCTGGGGTGTGGCCACTATACACAAGATATCTCTTTGGAGCCACAGGCAAAAGTTAAGTTCCAGATGGACACCAAAGCTGAATAAGCACCTCTGAAAAGGACTTAGCAAACCATCAAACCAGAGTTGCTACTCTTCCTTAAAGACCCATACACAAATATATTAACCTAACCTACGTACAGTGTAGCCTCCACCCCCCTGTAACCATTACTATAGCATCCTTTCTCCTGCTCTTCTTTTTCATATGTCCAAAATATGTTTACCCTTTTTTGAATATTGGCACAACATTTACCAATTTCCACTCTCCTGGAACCATAAATGTACAAGTCTACCCCAAAGTATTTTCATGGTCATATAACTGAGCTTTTTTCAGCATCCAAGAATGTAATTCACCTAAGTCTGAAAGTAATTATTGCTTTTTCCAAAAATGTTGATGTTCCATATACTCTGAGCTCTGTTTCTAGCAGTGGGGATAGATCTGTCACTGGCCCCAACTTTCCATTTTTTTGTGAATAAGGACACATATTTGCAAAATATCTGGTTAGATTTAGAGAGGCAGTGTTTCCTCTGTCCAAAGAAGAGGACAAAATAAAGTCATCAGTCAATAAGTATTTATTAAGCATTTCATACATGCTAGGCTCTAGGGATGCAAAGAAAGAGAAAACTGTAGTCCTCACCTTAAAGGAACTCCCATTCTACTAGAAAAGACAATATGCAAATAATTCTACATAAAAGACAACATAAACTGGACAAAAGTTTAGCAGAAATTAGGTTTAGACCAACACTTCACACCATGCACCAAGACAAGCACCAAATGGATATGTAACCTATAAAAGGCACATCATAAACAAACTAGAGAAGGAGGAAGTTATCTTTCAGATCACTGGATGGGGAAAGAGTTCACAATGAAAAAAGGGACAGAGGGACTCACACATAATAAAATGTAATAGTATTTGCATAAAGGTATATACACTGTAAATGAAAGATAATCTTAGAGGGTGAACATATAGCTTTAATAGGATTGATGTGTGTAATAGTCTCAGTTCTACAAATAGTGGAAACAGAAGCAAGAGAAAGGGGTAAAGATGATACTTGAAGTATCTCTATGCCACCTTTGGTATGTATGTCACAGATCAACCCATGACTTTGACTCCTTTTACACAGTAGTTTTACCAACAGTACTATTTGATTATGGATACCTATGATATTGGATCATTGAATAGGATTTAGAGCCATAGTAGAGCTTAGAGATGAACAGTAATCTAATTTCCCAGATCTAAACAGTTGCTGTTGTGTAGGGTTTTGTTGTTGTTGTTGTTTTTAACGTCTATACCCTCATTTATGAGGAATAGGTTTATTCTTCCCTTCTCTTCTAAAGAAGATTAACCTTGGGGTTTAGAAGGAGATATCATAGGTGTCTTTTGTATTTGGAAAAGAAATCAGATTTAATATGCTTGGTCTCAGAGGTATAGAGCTATATCTCAGAGTCTACAGGTCCCTATTGGAGAACCTATGACATCCTTGATGGAAGGGGCTGCTCCTCTTCCCCCTCTCCACCACACCTGAAGACATTTTTTTAAACCTTTACCTTCTGTCTTGGAATATTTTGTATTATTCCAAGGCAGAAGAGTGGTAAGGGCTAAGCAATGGGGGCTAAGTGACTTGCCCAGGGTCACATAGCAGGGAAGTGTCTGAGGCCAGATTTGAACCTAGAACCTCCTATCTCTAGGCCTGGATCTCAATCCGTTGAGCTACCCAGCTGCCCCAAAAGACATTTTTCACTACACCTACCCCTCTGCCCAGCAGCCCAATGGCATCACTTCTTCCCTCCCCTGTCTGGAGTAAAGGGATGGCTCACATGTAGTGTGAGGGTACAGTTTGGGCACTCAGTCTCTAAAAGGTTTGCCATCACTGCTTTAGGTGAATGCACAGAAGCCAATTTAGGCTAGATGGCAGGAGAAACTATTTTTTTTTTAATTTCTAAGTTTATTATGTGTTAAGAAGCTTATTCACTTAAAAATCAAAAGCTGAGTACAAAAGGCCTATTATCTCTTTGTAAGGCAGAACATGTTTCAAAATACATAAAAGCTAAGTGTGTGTGTGTGTGTATGCGCACGTGTATAGATATATATGCATACACTTTTTTCAGCCAATACCCTCAATATACTTATAAATCAAAATTTACAGAGCACCCCACCAGAAAAAAATAAAATGCCTTACAACTATCTACGTATGTTTCATTCATATAAAACATTCATAAGAGTGCTTCATTACAGCTGGGTGTTGTTCAATGGTCCTTTTAATGATGCTGCAAAATACATATCAATGGGTATAGATTTTCCCCCCATAAAACATCTCCAAAAGTTACCAAGAGACTTGTAATGAAACGAGGCCCATTAATGCATCACTCTTTGAGAAAAGAATTTTACATGAATGTTCCCATGAGATTCAGCAAGCAAGACAGGGAGACTGATATGAAGGCTAAAAGTGATAATAAATGCATATTACAGAAGACTTAAGGAAGTCATGCAATTAATGAGAACAAAGATTTCACAGGTCAGTGAAGGGAGAGGAGAGAGGGAACTGAGTACCAGTGTCATAATTGTGCATGACCCTGGATAAATATTCCCATAGCACCCAATGATTTAGTCCCCCCACACTCTTAGGAAGATTCACATTTACCAAGCTTTGGAGACAAGGAAGTAATCCCAACTTGTATTCAACACATCAATTAAATACCTTTTTCCTCCCATCAATACCATTTTGGATTAGTCCTAGGATCTGGTAGTTCTGCATAATATATGTTTAAAGAAAAAAATGCTTTCTGTATTACTACTACCCACTAGCATGATGAATTAATTTTGCTACAGCAAAAACCTGGGAAGGAAGAAATAAGGATGCTGCAAACTGATAATAGATTGATTCCCTTCCTAATAGTAGTAACTGCAGAGTGTAGCCCCCACTCCAAACCAGGTGGACTGAACAGGACATACATTCAATGAAACTAGCAGTAACACTTAGCTGTTTCTTGGGAAAGAAATGGAGCCAACTCTAAAAACTGCACACTACACGGTTCCATTTAAGCAATTTTGAAAGGTTGTAGTAATCCATGACTACCTACATTTCTTCTTTTAAGGGTAGTTGACTTCTCTCTGCTACAAAGGTGCCCTTTACATTGGAGTTTTATAATCAGGGCTCTGGACCACTATTAGAAATGTATATCATTTGCAGATAAGAATTTCAAATCTTACCTTTTCCCTAATATATTAACAGAATGGGAAAAGGGAATGGTGAGGGAGATCAGTCTCAAAAACTTAGGTGGGCAGATAGGTGTCTCAGTTAATAGAGAGCTAAGCCTGGAGATGGGAGGTTTTGGGTTCAGATTTGGCCTCCTGTGTGACCCTGGGCAAGTCACTTAATCCCCATTGCCTAACCCTTACCTATCTTCTGCCTTAAGACCAATACTTGGTATTGATTCTAAGACAGAAGATAAGGGTTAAAAAAATTAGCTCTAGGAAGGCACCAGTATAATCCACAACTTTTTAACAATGAGAGTTGTCTTAAAGTAGAATGACATCTTGAAAGATACCAGTTGTCCCATGAGTGCTCAAAACTACTGTTGCTTGTTGTATCTATACTTTTCTGCTCTTAGGTGAAGGAATATTAAAGATAAAACAGTCTTTGGCTTTGACCTTGTGAGACTCAAAAGCCTGGAGGACCAGAGGTCTAGTGAGAGCATCATCAAGGTCCTGAGGAGCAATCAAGCATCAAACTAGACCTAGGAGTCAAGATGATGTTCTCAGGAAGGACCTTATCCATTAACTGATACTACATTTGGAAGTAAACTTGATTAAGGAAATGTTTTTAATCAACTGTTTAAAGATGGAGCCCACTCTCCCCAGGCATAGAGGTGGTAGAGAGAAAAGTATGTCCCAATTTCTAGGAGAATGTTTTATACTTGTATATATTATCTCTGTAAATATCACTTATAAAAGCTAATTGAGGTTACTTGGTTTTGTGATACTAGGATAATAAATCATACAATCAATGAATGATAGAGGAAAGATATTAACTAGTTAGTAATCAATATTGGGGAAAGGTACAAGAATGAAAATTTGGTTTGGGCCAATGGTATTAGACATGATGTCAAGTCTTATTAGAATGCAAGTTAGTTGAAGCAAGGAGTCTTTGCTTTTAATATCAGCATCTCTAGCACTTGATATAGACATCTAAGAAAAAGTTAAATGCTTTTCCATCATTCATTCTGTGAAAAGGAATTTTTATTCCCTTTGTCTATTTTAAGTTAATCAATTGAGAACTTAAAGTATCCCTACTTAACACTTAGTCAGTCACTAACAAAGAAAGTTGATGTCCTAAAAAGCCACAAGCACTGACCCCCACCCCAGTCAGTTCCAGGAAAATTGAAAGGCTGTGAATGATTCCTGAGATGTGATGAGAACTGATGGGTGGAGAAAACTGTATGTATATAAGTGGGAGTCTAAAAGAGATTTGGGGTCTTATTGTTGAGCTCTTGATTTGTGAGCTCTTCATTCATGGCAGTCTTGGCCTCACGTACACTGAAGGTTCTCTGTGGATTTGCAGCATCTTTGGCTATTTGGATTTCCGCTTCCTGATCCAGATTTTGGATTCTGGTGAGATTCAAATTTGGATTCACATTCGTGGTCTAAAGGCACTAGGATTTGGACTTGGGATATTTTTAGCCAGGTGATATTTTTTCTACCTCCTTCCTATATTTCCCACTTTAATACTTCTACCTTGTCGTAAATAAAGCTACTAAAGCTACTAACAGGCTCATAGTTTAATTTTTAATTTTTATAAACAGTGACCACAATTCTTTTTTAACCATTATTATCTTTGTCAAACCAAATTTTTCATTATTACATTTGGCCACCCAATTTTAATTATTACAGTTCATTCAACTCAGCTGTGATGATTACTTTCCTTCAAATTAGACTATATTTGCTTTTAAATTTTGAAAAATATTTTTCCATTTACATGTGAAAACAATTTTAATACTCTTATTTTAAATTTCAATTTCCAAATTCTCTCCCTCCCTTTCTCCCTTCTCAACTCCCTGAAAAGGCAAACCACATGATATAGACTATATATGTGTACTTATATGAAACATATTTCCATGTTAGTATTTATTACATTTAATATAGTTAATTGCTTTTAATTTATTTAATTTTAATTAATATTTATTTATTAGAATGTGTATTTGGCTATAAAGTAATAGTATAATATAACATAATAAAATATATTATGTTTTATTATATTATTTCCATAATAGTTCCATATTAGACATGTTTCAAAAGAAAACACAGACTAAAAATAAATTTAACAAAGAGTATTCTTTGATATGCTTTCATACTCCATCAGTTCTTTCACCAGAAGTGGCTAGCATTTTTCATTATAAGTCCTTTAGAACTGTCTTGTATCACTGTATTGCTGAGAATCGTTATCATTCACAGTTGAGCATCATACATTTTTGCTATTACTGTGTCCAGTGTTCTCCTGGTTCTGTTCACTTCACTTTGCATCAGTTCATAGAAGTCTTTCCAGGTTTTTCCTGAAATCGTGCTGCTTGCTATTTCTTAGAGTCTAATAGTTTTCCAATACAATCATATACCACAACTTGTTTAGCCATTCTCCAATTAATGGACACCCCCTAGATTTCCAAAGTTTTGCCACCACAAAAAAATATTTTTGTACACATGGAGCCTTTTCCTTTTTCTTTGATCTAGACTATAAACTTCTTAAGAATAAAGACTATTTCTTGCTTTTTTTCTCATCTCTAGCACTTAGCACAGTGTCTAACACATAGTTGGTGCATAATGGATGCTATCCAGATGACTGACCAGTATTTTGCATATTCAGTTTAATGCTAAATTCTAGAATTATGAAATTATAAACATTAAATATAAATCTTTTAAACCCAGAAATGGTTTTTTAAGAAAATCTTACCAACTAAGTCATATAAGAAAGTCCATCTTTTGCCCAAAGCACAGCTGTGGAGATCCATGACTTTCATAGGGGATTGTCTTCTGTCATGCATAAATGTGATTTTAGGAAGAGGAAGATAATTTGTCATTGTTAAAGCTCTGTCAGGATATTGAAAAAAAAAACCTAGCTAGTATTGGAGGCTATACAGTCCAACCTGATCATTTAACATAAGAAGAACAAGAGGTTTCCCTTTGGACTTTGCCTTTAACAAATATCCATATTTACTTTTGGTGGGGTAGTAGTCTGCAATGTTAGTGAAACCAGAACAATGGAGATGCAGACGGAGTTCATTTGTTCAAATAAACCCTCAAATTTTATTTCCCTAAAAACTAAGCTGAAAGTCACAGCCATAACTAATAACTTGGATGCCCAGGACAAGCAGCACAAAATCTTTCCTAAAATCAATGAACTCCTCTGTGTATAATCGAGGGCAACAGATACAGATACAGATAATAATACAAAAAGTAACTAAGACAAATTCAATTGAGGTTCAGGGGAAAGAGACCCCAGAATACAGTGAGACTGCTGGGGAACATACTGACAGTAAAGGAGATGGGGCCAGACCAGGGCCAGAAGGTGTCCACTTGGGGTGCAGCTGCTCTGAGGGAGGAAGAGAACCATCCATGAGCTCTTTTTCAATCATTTATTCTTCCTGACTAGAATCCAAGTTCACTTCTTCCTATGAAATTGGAGAAGTGTGCTGCTAGGCAAATAAAAGTATAACAAATATTAAAACTTCAAAATGTTTTAAAATAACTTTAAATTTTTGAGTTTGCAAGATTTTAGTATCCTAGGCCAAAGCCCCAGTTGGATCACCCTAGTTGCTGCTGCAGCATCATTGAGTTTCTTTTAAACAAACACCAAGCCTTCAGCTTCACTCCAGGAACATTTTGCTTGAATTAAAAAGTGTCTTTTTGCTCATTTATTTCACTGAATCTCCAACAACCACAAACATATTTTTGGCAAACAAACCTGGCATGGTTTGGGGGTCAGTGAGACCAGTCTGAACTTCTGTAGTTCTGACAAGAGTAAGGATTTCGCACTTTCTCAAAACTTTGCAAAAAGATATAGAAGAGAAAGAAATGTCAAAGGAGAAAGGAGGAAAAAAACAAGGGGGGAGGAAAAAGAGGGGGAAAGAGAAAGGGAGAGGGGGGAAGGGGAGGGAGAGAGGGAGAGGAGAAGGAAGAGAGGAAGAGAGAGAAAAAGAGAGGGGGGAAGAGAGAGAGGGAGAGGAGAAGGAGGAGATGGAGAGAAAGAGAGGGAGGGAGAGGGAGAGACAGAAAGAGAAAGAGAGACAGAGGGGGTGTAGGAGGGAGAGAGAGAGGGGGAGGAGAGAGAAAGGGGGGAGATAGTTGTGTAACTTCCTCAAGTAGGATAATTAACTTTTTTTTCTAAAGAAAGGCCAAATTAAAGAGGTCACTGTTTTTTTCCAGCTGTGTTTTCTGTGATGCAATCCAAAGGGCCACCCTTCCCCAGGCTCGGCAGCAGGAGAAGAATACAAGAACATGCTCTCTTCACCCACAGCGGGATTAAGGGGCCTGGACTGCTTTACCATTTTAAACTTCCACCCCCACCAAGGCTTTCCTACCCGCAATGCTCCAAAGCCTGAGTCAGCAGAAGCAACCCTAAGGAAATAAGTCCATTTCCCCTTTGAATTCTTTGTAAGCAGCAAAGAGAGCCTCCAGGTAAGAGGTCAGCTGCTGGAACTGTCCAGGTTGGCTCCCTTCCTGAACTTGGGGCCAGACTCCCAGGAGGAGTTACGTTCCCTGCGTGGTTCTTTCCAATCTGCGTTAAGCCAAGCTGTGTGCCCCCACAAGGCCAGGGCTGGAGTGGAAATGTCGCAACAGCTGTGCTCTCTGCATCTGGGGTTTGGTTTCCTCTAGAAAAACTCCAGGGGGAAAAAAGTTCCGACATCTCTGGGCAAACCATCATCCTCCCACCCCTGCCTTCCTGACCCCTGGGGGGAGTCAAGCATCAACAAGTGCCGGTGCACAGGCTTCCTACAATAGGCAGACTGCTGCCCTTCCGCCCCTTCTCTCCTGGGGTTATATTCCCCAAAGCTGGCCCAGTGAGGCACATTGGAGCCCGGGGCACATTGGAGAGAGAGAGGGATTCTGGGATCAGAGTGGTATCCCCAGACCATTTGAGCTCAGCCACCTGCAGCTAATGAAGAGATGGGTTTGCTAGCCCTCTGGGCCCTGGGCTCCACTGTTATTTTTTTTTTTACACGTGGAAGGTCACTGCTTGGAGAACTTCGAAGGCAAAGATCTGACTGGCACACAGTCAGTACTTTAGTAAATTCGTATTAGCTTTACTTTAAAGGACCTGAAGATTAACAACTCCTGGGACTCAGAGCCCATAGTGTGGCCACTCTACTATAAGGTAGTAGTTTTTAAATGGGTATGGGCTTCTTCTGGGCAGCTAGGTGACAGAATGTGTGTGGGTGCTGGAGTGAGGAAGACATTAATCCAAATAAAACCTCTGACACTAACTAGCTGTGTGACCCTGGGCAAGTCACTTAACTCTGTTTGCTTCAGTTTCCTAGTCTATAAATTGAGACAGAAAAGGAAATGACCAACCACTCCATGCCAAGAAAACCCCAAATGGAGTCATGAATTAGACATGACTAAACAACAACAGGGGGCTTCTTCACTTAGGCAACTAACATCCTGACCCAGCCCTCATCATCTCTTACCCAGGTTATTACAGTAAACCAATTGCTCTCTATTCCTCAGGTATCTCCACATAGCTATCAAAGTGGATTTTTTTCTTCAAAAACACAGATCTGGCAAAGTTACCCCTTTACCCAATAAACTTCAGTAGCTCCTTAGTGCCTCCTGGAGCAACGAAAAACTCTGTTTGGCCATTAAAGCCCTTTACAACCCAATTCCAAGGAGGTGCCTAAATAACTTTCTGTTCTTATTACATATATTCCTCCTCTCTAAACTCTACAACTCTACAGAGCAGCCTGAGTGGCTTTCTTGCTGTTCCTCATCCATGCCTCTCCTTTGTCTATTTACATGGGCCTCTTCACCTCCAACTCTTAGAACGATGGTTTCCATCAAGTCACCTTCATGTCACCTTCTCCATGAAGATCCTCCAGCTGCTGCTAACTCCCCTCTGCTCCAGTTAGAGTGAATTGACTTTGTTTATATTTATTTATATTAGTGCACATCTGTCCAAGTAGAATAGATATGGCTTGGAGATGAGAGCACATCATTTTTGTCTCCATTTGCCCAAAACTTAGT
Source organism: Monodelphis domestica (assembly GCF_027887165.1). Taxonomy (NCBI): domain Eukaryota; kingdom Metazoa; phylum Chordata; class Mammalia; order Didelphimorphia; family Didelphidae; genus Monodelphis; species Monodelphis domestica. The sequence goes on along the minus strand of NC_077233.1, from coordinate 26,921,945 downwards.
AGTGCTCCTCTGGCTAGGCCCTCTTGGAAGATGTCACAAAACTGCCCCTCCTATGCATTGATGCTAATTGCCATAGAGATGGCTCTCACAGCTGCACACTATCCCTTACTGGCCATCTCTCCATCACAGTCTCCATGGGGCTGTTCCAAATTGTCTTCATCTCCAATTCTATCCCACCATCTTTGTCTCAGATGATGATCTACTGTACTGGGTAGCTTCCTATTACTTTAAGGATCAAATCTAAATTCTGTTTGGTACTTCAAACCCTTTAGAATCTTGTCTCATCCTACCTTCCCAGCCCTCATTACATATTACTCCCTTCAGTCACTCCACATTCTAGTCAAATTTTATCTCTTCCTTATCCACTACAGCCCATCTCCCATCTCTGTGACTTTGTGCTGTGAGCCCCGCCCCCTAGCCTGGAATTCACTCCCTCTTCATTATGCCTCTTAGAATGCTCACTTGCCTTCAAGGCTCACCTAAGATGTCAAGAGTTTACATGAAACCTTTTCCCCTCAAATGCCTCCCACTACCTCATCCCTTCACGCACACAATTTACCAAGAACCTATTTTGTATATAACAATATAGAGATCTGAAAATAGTTACATGTTTATACCTTTGTTATATAGGAGGGGCAGAACCATATAATGATCAGAGTCGGCCTTGGAATTAGAAAGACCTGCCTTCAAAGTCTATCCTTCACACATCTTGGCTATCCTGGGCAAGTCATTTACCTTCCTGTGACTTATTTTCCGCATCTGTAAAATTAAGAGGTTGGACTTTATAGCTCTAAAACTATGATCTTAAGAAGGAAAGAAATGCCTCTTTACCCAGTCATCCTCCTTTTCCTCAAGTCAAAGCGAATACGATAGCCCCCTTCCTGCCTAGATCTCAGTTTTCCTCAAGTCATCTTGTTCTTGAGTCCTCCAGGACCTCCAGCCATTGTTAATTTCCATAATCTTCTCTCTCTCTCTTTCTGTCTCTTTCTTTCTCTTGGTCTCTATCTTTATCTCTCTGTCTGGCTTAATCCTTTCCTTCTACCTCCAAACATACATAGCTTTCTTCTAGCCTGCACAACGAAAAACCTTTCCTTTAATGCTTCTACATCTTCAAGTTATCACTCAAATTCTCTCCTCCCAGTTAGCACCAAGATTCTAAAATCAACAAAAAGTAGTCTTTACTTCCTCAGCATGTACTCACTGTAACCCCGTGAATTCCAACACTCGCCTGTCTCCTTACTCTGCTTCTCTTCCATTCTGAAACACAGCACTCTTTTTTTTAAATTATATTTTATTTGATCATTTCCAAGCATTATTCATTAAAGACATAGATCATTTTCTTTTCCTACCCCCCACCCTCCCCACCCCCCATAGCCGACGCGTAAATCCACTGGGCATTACATGCTGAAACACAGCACTCTTAACTGGCTCTCTTCCCATCTTTCTTACTGCTCTTTCCTGATGTCCTTGACTGGTCATTCCTCCTCCTTGAATCTAGGTCTTCCATTTTCTCTTGCCATATTTCATTCATTCCTATAGCTTTGATGATCATCTATCTATATGTAGATGGTTTCCAAATTTCCTGTCTTCACACTTTTCCCCCAAGCTCCACTCCCCAGTTTCCAACTGCTTGCTGTACATTTCCACCTTTGAAGTCCTCTTTTTTGTACCTCAAGCCCAGCGTGTACAAAACTGAATTCATTCCAAACTATTGACTCATTACCATTATCCTTTCCCCAGAAACTTTGCCCTTGCTCCTGCTATCTTTTTCTATTGATGTCAGTCACCCAGGCTCAAAATTTCAAAATTATTTTAATCTCTTCTTTCATTAATATACCAATATCTGGATGCCAAATATTGTTCAATTTAATTTCACAGTGTACCTGCTTCAATTCCCAAAGTCACCACCAAAGTTCTCCTGACTTCTGGTTGAGACTTTTGTAATAGCCTCTTATCTGATTCCTTTCAGTCACTCAATCAACAAACATCTAGAAATTCAAACACAAAAACTGGCATAGTCTCCATCTTCAAGGAGCTTGTGCTTGCTTTATAGGAGGGACATTTACACATATCTGCTTACTAAAAACAAAAGCATTATATATGTATATGTACATATATACATACACATATGCATGCATACTTGTAGACAATTTTGGGGAGGAGGCTCCAGTAGCTGAGAGATTTGGGAGTCTCATCCCTTTCATATGAATCCTTCCCATTGCCCAAGTAATTTGATCATGCCTTTTATGCGTTATAAACTCCTTACTATGCCCTCCTTAGTCTGAGTCTTACCCCAACTTTTCCAGCCTTATCTCATGCTACCCTGCTTTGTGTTCCAGATGAACTAGACTCCTAAGGATGCTGCCATACTTCCCTATCTTCTCCCACCTTAACTCATGGGAGCATACTGTGCATAATGCTTAGGAATGGTTCCCTCCACTCTTTCACCTTTAAAAACCATTCCCTTCCCTAAAGGTCTAGTTCTGATATCACCCTCTCTCTAAAACCATCCTTGATCATCTAGACCAGCTTTCCCAGAATCTGGAATCCATGGCTATATTTTAGGGGCTCTATCAACATGGATGGGAAAAGTCTCATATCTTTATTTTTATTAGCCTCTCATTGAAATTTAACATTATATTATATATACATATATATACCATTTTATATATATATATAACATTATAAAATTAACATTATATATTATATCCATTATGTAAAAATAGACTCGAATCCAGGACTTCAATCCCCAGAAATCCTTGCTCCACTTCCCCAGAATGCCCTCTAATCTCACTGAATTCTCACCTGGGCCAAGAGCGAGATGGAGTATTTAAACCTGGTTGTGAATAGGGTTGGCCTCTCTTCCACTTCGGTTTTAGACGCGTCTCTTTCATGATGTGAGGTTATCTTGTCTAGGCCTCTCTGGCCTAGACATGTGCTTTCTTATTCTGTATTTTCTTTAATCCTTAACCTTTAATAAACCTCATAAAAATATAATACTCCTTGCAGAGAGAAACTAATTTCTATCTTGCCTCAGTCTCCCCTAAATTTTAACTCTTACAATTATAAATGTAGAAGATGAAGATTATTCTAAGAAGGGGTCCATGGGCTTTGCTAGGCTGCCAAAAGAATCTATGACAAAAAAAAAAGAACCCCCTGGTCTAGACTCAAGGAAATTCCTTCCTCCCCCCCCCCTTTCTTGTTCTCTACCTGATTGACCTTCCTTAGATTCTTTTCTCATTTGAATTCATCTTTATTCGTATAGATGCCTCTTCTTTCACTAAATTGAAAATTTTGAATTCCCAGCACTGGACACAAGACATTGAATGTAGTAGATGATGTGTGTTTTGAATCAAGTTGGAAATAAAATCATATGGGTAAGGTGTTTTGTGCCATTTGAGTGTGAGCTTTTGTTATGATACTGATTGACTATTCCTCTTACATATCTCCCTAAAGAGACATTGGAGTTCTTCTAGGCCTACCTATAGCTAATAAGGAACATCCTTTAGACCCCAATACCAGTGAGTTGTCATTCATCCAGATGCTTCCAGGGAAAGGAGAAACCACTACTTCCTGCAGCAGCCCATTATTCTCCTTTGGCATGATTCTGGTAAGCAGACTTTCCCAGCAACCTGCACCCATCCTATTCTGCCCATGAGGACCAAGCAAAGCATGTCTAAGGCTTCTTTCATCCGACAGCCCTTCAAAAACTTGAAGAGAGCCCATAGATTTCCTCCTATGTCCCCCATCAGTCTTCTTATCAAGCCGACCATCCCTTTGGTCTAATTTCATTCACACATGGCATGAAGTCAGTGGCCGTCACCATCTTGGCTGCCCTCTCTGATACCCAGAGCTGACCATTCCCCAGGTGTGCTCTCACCAGCACAGAGGACAGCAAGTGTATCATCAACCCAGCTCTGAATCCACCAAATATTAATAACTCTTCAAACTCTGGCAGTGGGAATAGCAGAATTTTCACCAACCTCAGAAAAGATGCTCCTTGACCACTTACTGACTTCCAATGCCAGAATTGTGCTCCTTCAGGCCACTGTCAAATCTCCAGGTCTGACAAGGGAGGTCAGGGCTAGTGAGGATGCTGATGGGTAGGGAAAGCCTATATGTGAGACTAATTGACTACACTTATAAAGCAACAGATAGAGGGTGGGAATGCTAACATTTCCATACAAGAAAACTTTGAAAGTTGTAATCTGCCAAATAAAATAGTTTCCTTGGAGCTGAGTAAATAGTCTCCTGTGGACTGACCTGAGGAATCAAGCAGCTGCTTCTATTTAAGGCTTCCCCTCTGTCCACTTGATCAGATCAGGGCCAGGAGGAGCCAAGCTGGTTCATTTGTAATGTTCCCCCTTTCACATAAGGAGACAGAGAGCTTGGAGAAGGAGATGGGCAGCAGCTGCTGCTTCAAGTTCAGTTGGCTTGTTACAAGGCTAGAGCAATTAGAGCTGGGAAGGACCTTAGGGATTGCCCAGGCTAATCCTCTCATTTTAAGAATTAGGAAATTAAGTCTGGAAAAGATTGGGTGGCTTGCCTAACTGCTGTGAAATAATAATAATGGTAATGATAATCATAGGGGGGCAAGTAGGTGGCTCAGTGGATTGAGAGAGTCAGGCCTGGAGACCTGGGGTCTTGGGTTCAAATCTGGCCTCAGATCTTTCCTAGCTGTATGACTCTGGTCAAGGCCCTTCACCCCAGTTGCCTAGCCCTTACTATTCTTTTGCCTTGGGACTGATAACTCATATTGATTCTAAGATGGAAAGTAGGAATTTTAATAATAATAAGAGGCATTTGCATAGAACTTTAAGGTTTGCAAAGCACTTAAAATACATTATTTCATCTGAGCTTCCCAGCAATCCTTGTGAGATAGAATGAAAATTGTTATCCCCATTTTATAGATAAAGAAACTGAGGTTCCAGTGAAATTACTTGCTTGGGGATGACATGGATAGTAAATGTCAAGAGACAACACTGGAACCCAGAGATTCCTAAATGAAGATTCAGCACCCTATCAACTCTACCATGCTCTCTCTGGGTTTATATAATAGATTATAAATTGACAGGCTGGGATTCCAACCTCTTCATACATAAGTGGGGGTATTTCATTGTTCAACTGGAAGCAAAAGCCTCAGGGTTTCTGGAAACTTAACCCCCACTCCCATGTGCAACCACTTGCCAAATTCTGTCTACCTTCAAAATATCTCTTGCATATACCCCCCTGTCCCACCCACTCCTCTGACACCACCACCACCCTGGTGCAAGTCCTCGCTGAATGAAATTTGGATTACTAAAATTGCCTCCTGGTCGATCTCCCAGCTTTGAATCTCCCCCTACTCCAGTCCATCATTTACTCAGCTCTCAAAGATCTTCTTAAAACATAGGTCTGTCCATGCCACCTCTATTCCTCCTCAATAAACCCCAGTGGCTCCCTGTCCTCTCCAGGAACAAATATAAAATCCTTTGGCTCTTAAAGACTTTCATACGTTGACCCCTTTGGAAGACCTCTCCAGTCTTCTTATACTTACCAGCCCAGCCGCATTTCTATATACTCTGTGATGCAGGATTCAGTAGCACTGATCCCTCAACTGTTCCTTACACACAACACTCCTCTCTACTCCATGCATTTTCACTGGCTTTCCCCAAGTCTGTTAGCATCTCCCTCCTCATCTCTGCCTTCTAGCTTCCCTGGCTTCCTTCAAGGCTCAGCTAAAGTTCCGCCTTAGACAAGGAGCCTTTCCTAGGGTTCCTAAATTTTAGTGCCTTTCCTCTGAGATTATTTCCAGTTTCCCCTATAGTTATCATGTTTGTACATAGCTGTCTTGTTTTCTCCACCACAATCCCTCATTAGATTATCAGTCTCTTTAGAGTGGGGACTGTTTTGTTCTTGTTGTTTTGCCTTTCTTAGTATCATTAACACTTAACACAGTACCTGGCACACAAAAAGCGTTTAATAAATGTTTGTTGACTGACTTTATTTCAGTGATGATCTGCTTTTAGCAAAATTTTAGGGGTGGAAGAAGTTAGAGTGCCTGACAGAGTCAATTCTCCCTCAGATTTGCCCTAGTTGTACACATGACCCAAGGCAAATCATTTACCCTTTCTTAGTCTGTTTTCTCATCTGTAACATGAAGACAATAATAGGACATCACACACAGTTGTTATGAGGACCAAATGAGAATAAATCTATTATCTATTGTTATTGTATCTTAAGAAATATCATCTATTCTGTTGTTATATCTTAAGAAACATCATGTTTCCATTTATAAAGCGCTAAGCAAAAAATACACATTTTTCAGTTGTGTCTGACTCAGTAAGCCCATTTGAGGTTTTCTTGGTGGCAATTCTGGCGGGGTTTGTCATTTGCTTCTCCTGTTCACTTGACAGATAAATAAATTGAGGCAAGCAGGATTCAGTAAGTTGCTAAATTGCTCAGCATCATGTAGCTAGTAAGTGTCTGAGGCTACATTTGAACTTACAAAGATGACCCTTCCTGGATCCAGGTCTGGTATTCTATCCACTGTACCAATATAAACACTAGCTATTCCTAACCTCTTCTCTTCCAAACTTGAGGTTTGCATTTCAACACAGGATTCTGAGTGACCCCCAACCCCAGCCCTGCCCAAATTGTCCTTAAGTATTCAATTTCCAATAGACAAAGTCCTACCATCATTCAGTTCGATGAAGCAAGCATTTATTAAAAAGCAGTTACTACATATGCAAGGCACTGTGTTAGGTGATAGGGATACAAAAATATGAAAAGGCAAAACCATCTCAAACTGTTTCAATTCTACAAGGGGCACAAAGCATGCAGCCAGCTAAGCATAATTGAGGAGAGAAGGGAATCAGGGGAGGCTTCCACACATGGGGCATCTGAGATGAGTCTTCAAGAATGAAGCCATCTGAGTGGGAAATGTGAGGAAGAAAGGTATTCCAGGCTCAGGAAATAAGAAAAGCTAAATGGACATAAGTCTGCCTGTACGATATCCATAGCAATGAAGAAGGAATCCACTATGAAGGAAGTCTAATGATCCAATTTGGGCTAGAAGGTTGAGTAACTGAAAGGGAATAGTAGAAAATAATCCTGGATGGACAGATGGAAACCAGATTGGGGTACGGTCTGACCATGCTACTCACCTGGTCAAGAAGCTTCAGTGACTATCTAATTCCTCTAAGAGAAAATATAAAGTCCACCATTTGGCATTTCAAACCCTTCATAATCCATTTCCAGCCTACTTTTCTAGGCTAATCTCACATTACTCCCTTCTATTCTCTCTACCATTTAGCCAAAGGAGCCCACTTGAATTCTTTCTAGATAACACCTCATCTGTAGCTTTCAAACATTTTAACAAGTTGTATCCCATGAATGGAAGACTCTTCCCCCTCATTTCAGTCTTTTAGCATCCCCAGTCCTCTATATGATTCATCTCAAATACCATCTTCTATGTACCTGGTCTTTCTTTTCTTCCTTTCCTTTCCTTTCCTTTCCTTTCCTTTCCTTTCCTTTCCTTTCCTTTCCTTTCCTTTCCTTTCCTTTCCTTTCCTTTCCTTTCCTTTCCTTTCCTTTCCTTTCCTTTCCTTTCCTTTCCTTTCCTTTCCTTTCCTTTCCTTTCCTTTCTCTCTTACCTTCTGTAGATAAGGACTAGGCAATAAGGGCTCAGTGTCTTGCCAGGGTCACACAGCTAGGATGAATCTGAGGACAAATTTGAACCCAGGACCTGCTGTCTCTAGACCTGGCTCTCTCCTGAGCCACCTAACTGTTCCCAGTACCTGGCCTTTCTTGATCTTTTCTCTTGTTAGTACTCTCTGCTCTTACCCACCCAAATTATTTTTTTACATCTTTCATATATAAGTTCTTTTCACCACAAGGAGAATAGAAGTCCCTTGAGGGCAGATACTGATGGCTTTTTCTTTGTCTGTATCCTCAGTATTTGCATGCAGTAGGAGTTTAATAAATGCTTTTAAGACTAAGTTATACACTTACCACCTCTGAAATCAATCTTCCATAAATCATTTAACCTCCGTGGGCTGCTGTTTCCCCCTCTGCAGCATGAAAAGGTTGGTCTAATGGCCTCCTAGTTCTCAGTCTTTGAACTGAGCTGAATTAAATGGCCCCCCATCCAAAGGCTTTGTATGTTATCCAGTTTAGCTTCAGTACCTTGCCTAATGCTGTCTATACGCCACAGTCCCAAGGTGGGACACGTCTGGTAGCTTCTGCAAGTTTGCCCAAAGATGTTTAAATACTGCATTTTCCTACATCTAAACACTTTCAAAAGATAAACTAACGAGTCGAGATGTCATTTTTTAAGGCAACCATTCAGAATGTTTTGAAGATGAGAGAAAGCCTGGTTTATAGTTGGGCCAAAGCAGTAGAAGGATTCTGGTGCCCTGCCTAGCTAGAAGAAATGCACCAAGGGTTTCCTGTCCAACGGATTACAATATGACTCTTGGAATATACTCTTCTGCACAGTCGTGAGGATGTCAATTAGGCCTGGTGTCGAAAACCCAAAACATTCCAGTTGGCAGAACACTGGGACTACTGTGAGTTCAGTGATGGGCTCTGACTGTTCTTTCTGAAATGCCTTCGGGGAGGGAGGGGAAAGGAAGGGAGGGTAGAGAGAAAAGAGAGAAAGAGGGGAGAAATGGAGAAAAGGAGGGAAGAGAAAGAAACAGAGACTGGGACAGACACAGAGAAAAAGATCCAGCCAGGTGCCAGCCACCACCTCAGGGTGTCTCTCTCTTCCAGGTCCAACAGTTAGAGCTCTGGCGTCCACCCAGCTCAAAGCTTCATTTGGCATTTGACTATGGAGCCAGAGGCAAGGGATTTTTCCAAGGACAATTCTTTGAATCTGGAACTTTCTTCTCTTGCGGATCCAAGAGAATGTTCACAGGCAGGAGATCCAAGGCAGCAGGCTACTTACTGCCAGGCACCCAGGTCTCTGGCCCTGGAGTTTTTCTTCATTTGTAGAAGACGAGGGAAGATAAAGGCCAACACCTGGAGCAAGTCTGAAGGGATGTTTGAGAGGACAGAACCAGGGCCCTTCGGGATGGGGGGGTTCTCCTGCCTCCCTAAGGGAATAAGCCAGGCCACCTGAATACAGAAGGCGCCCTTTATAGTCATGGATGGCTTTCCACCCCCTCCTCTCTCTCTTCCCTACAAAAGCAAATGGGCTTTTTGGAACCTACATGAAGACGGCCTAAAGAGGTAAACATTTGGGTGGTCTGTTGATATTCGCAGAGCACATTTGAAATTAACTAAATTGCTTTCTATGAGAAACAGACTTTAATGCCCGTTCAAAGAGCCAGGCCTTGGAAGAGAATTGGTAAGTAGCATGAATATGCCTTTGTGTATACTGTGACTCGGCTTGTTGTTTTAATGGTAGCATCTGCTAATGAAGGAAAGAAATGGGGTGACTAGAACCAGAGGCTGAAGGCCTTGAAATACCCCCAGCCACCCACCCACCTAGGGGATTCTAGGCAGCAAGAGGGAAATGACATATTTACATCTGCTTTGTCCTTGGGCTTCAGTAATAAAAACCAAATTCTCTCTGTCTCTGTCTCTGTCTCTGTCTCTGTCTCTCTCTCTGTCTCTCGCTTCCTCCCTCCTCTCTCTCTCTCTCTCTCTCTCTCTCTCTCTCTCTCTCTCTCTCTCTCTATGTCTCTCTCTGTCTCTCTCTCTCTCTCTCTCTCTCTCTCTCTCTTTCTCTCTCTCTCTCTGTCTCTCTCTCTGTCTCTCTCTCTCATTTGCCTGTGCTTTCTGTCTTCCTTTCTTTCTCTCTGTCTTCCTGTCTTTCTCTCTCTCTCTCTCTTTTTCTCATGTGCATGTGCTTTCTCTGTCTTCCTCTCTCTCTGTCTTCCCCTCTCCCCCCTCCTCTCTCTTTCTCCTCCACTCTCTCCCTTTTCTTCCCTCTCCTCTTTCTCTTCATCTCTCCCTTCCTTCCCCTCCCTCTCTCTTTGTCTCTGTCTTTCTGTCTCTCTCCCTCTTCCCCATCCCCCAGCCTCTCCTTCCCTCCCCCTCTTACTTTCTCCCTATCCCCCCTTCCTCTCTCACAGCCCAAACAATAGATGAATTATCCCACTTGGGAAAGCAGCAAAGGGCTCCCAGTGCTTTGCCCACATAGTGGAAGGGCAGCGACGTGTCTGGAGGCGGGGATTCTCCAAAGTTTAGAGGATTCTGGAAGTGCTTACGAGTCTTCAGCTGGGTAGAACCAACCAAAGGTAGCCCTTCATTGGGAAGAATAGTTTGTTGAAATAGGAAACCACTAGAAGATTTTCCTCCACACCCTCAGCCTCTCTTCTAGGTAAGCTCCCATTTAGCCAGCCCTTTCTCACTCCTTCTTGCACATACATACACGCATGGCCACCCAAGTCCTCAGCAGTGGCCTCTCTTTGTTCCTTGGTACCAAGCTGTGCCCCCTTTGGTATCTTGTCCTCTGCACCAGAATGTATTTTTTAGCAAGTTTTACCCACATGTCAAAAGTGACAATTATAGCTCTAACCAAGGAACAGGAAGCAGGATTCCCCTTTCCCACAAGATATTATTGGGTAGGAATGAATGTCAAGGTGAGAGAGGAATAGTAATAGCTAACATTTATGTAACTCCTACTATGTGCCAGGCATTGTACTAAGCACTTTACAAATATCTCATTTGGCCTTCACAATAGTCCTGGAAAGTAGGTGCTATTTTTATCACCATTTTACAGGTGAGGAAACTGAGGCAAAGTTTAAGTGGTTTGCCTGGGGTCACACAGCCAATAAATGTCTAGGCTGGATTTGAACTCTAGTCTTCCTGACTCTAGACTTGTATTATCTACCTGATCCATATTGCTTGGGGACTGTTGGGTGAATAGAGAGCCAGGCCTGGAAACTTCAAATAAGGATTTTTTTAAAAAATCTTATTAGATGGAATATTACTACTGTGCTCAAAGGAATAATGAACTGGAGGGATTCCATGTGAACTGGAAAGACCTCCAGGAACTGATACAGAGCAAAAGGAGCAGAACCAGAAGAACATTATATACAGAGACCTATACATTGTGGTACAATCAAATGTAATGGACTTCTCTACTAGCAGTAATGCAATGACCCAGGATAATTCTGAGGGACTTATGAGAAAGATCACTATCCACATCCAGAAAAAGAACTGTGGGAGCAGAAACACAGAAGCAAAACAACTGCTTGATCACATGGGTTGATGGGGATATGATCAGGACTCGAAATGATCACCCTAGTGCAAATATCAATAATATGGAAATAGGTCTTAACCAATGACACATGTAAAACCCAGTGGAATTGTGTATAGGCTATGGGAGGGGTGAAGGGGAGGGAAAGAACATGAATCTTGTAACCATGGAAAAATATTCTAAATTAATTAATTAAATAAAATTTTCCAAGTTTTAAAAAAAATAAAACTAAAAAAATCTTATCTGACAACAATTCTAATTCAACTCTAATAGGTAAATGTTTTGTTTTTTGTTTTTTAACCCTTACCTTTCACCTTAGACTCAAATGAAGAGCAGTAAGGGCTAGGCAATGGGGGTTAAGTGACTTGCCCAGGGGCACACAGCTAGGAAGTATCTGAGACCAAATATGAACCCAGGAGCTCCTATCTCTAAGCCTAGTTCTCAATCTAGTGAGCTACCCAGCTGCCTCCAATAGGTAAGTCTTGAAGAATGGCCAGAGGTTACCTACCCCAGGGTTAAGAAGTATTGGTAACTACAAGGCTAATGAGAGTCAATACCAAGATTTGAATAAAAGTCTTCCTGACTCAAATCCATGTACTTTATCCATTATGTCATTATATATCTCCTATAATGCATGGCCATTAGCTCACTTCAAGAAGAGCCTGACATTTCTTAGAAGCTATGCAGTGCTTTGAGAATTGGGAATGATTCCCAAATCACCTCTGCCACTTACTAACTAGGTGACCTGGAAATCACTTCCATTCCCTATGACTCAGTTTCTTCATATGGAAAGTAATTGTAGTGTTGGTCTAATCCTGTTATGTGATGGCCCCATGAGATGCCTTTCAATGACCATATGCTCCATATCCATATCCAGAGTGCCTGTGTCCCATTAATTTCTTCTTTCCTCTTGCTTTCCTTCTCTCTCTCCCTCTCCGTCTCTCTGTCTCTCTGTCTCTCTGTCTCTCCGTCTCTCTGTCTCTCTGTCTCTCTGTCTCTCTGTCTCTCTGTCTCTCTCCTTCTCTCTCTCCCTCTCCTTCTCCCTCTCCCTCTCCCTCTCCCTCTCCCTCTCCCTCTCCCTCTCCCTCTCCCTCTCCCTCTCCCTCTTCCTCTCCCTCTCCCTCTCCCTCTCCCTCTCCCTCTCCCTCTCCCTCTCCCTCTCTCTTTCCTTCTCCCTCTCCCTCTCCCTCTCCCTCTCCCTCTCCCTCTCCCTCTCTCTTTCCCTCTCTCTCTCCCTCTCCCTCTCCCTCTCCCTCTCCCTCTCCCTCTCCCTCTCCCTCTCCCTCTCCCTCTCCCTCTTTTTCCCTCTCCCTCTCCCTCTCCCTCTCCCTCTCTCTCCCCCCCCCCTACACACACACAGAATCTCTCTCTCTTTTTTATGTTTTCAGAGGAGTCAGGGCTTGGTGAATTCCGCTTCTTCCTGGAGGAACAAGGAGGCAGTTCCTTGAACTGTTTATAGCCCCCGTTGCCTGGCTGCTAGAACCATTTCCAGCTTCAGACCCAAGCTGATGGCTACTCTAAGTGCTCAGCGCCAAGCTCTGCAATCAGCCACAACATGCACAGCGCTGGGACCAAGGCCGGCTGACGTGTTCTCCTCCTGAACCCCTAAGAGCACGTCACGAGAAAAGTCCTTGGACGTGTTTCTTATCTTCCTCCTCAAATGCACTGCTCTTAAGTGCTCTACCAGAATATTCCTGGGTGGGAAAGATTGCTTACAGAAGGACAATGGGGTAATAGGTCACTAGGTTTTCTCTGAGAGTTAGCCTAGTGTAATAATAATAAGAAGAACTAACATTTAAATAAGACTTTAACGTTTGCAGAGTACTTGAATTAATCAATCAGTTTTACACACTTTATCTCACTTGATCCTCACCTCAACCCAGCCGGATGGTTGTAATCATTATCTCCATTTTACAGATGAGGAAACAGACTCAAAGAATGAGTTACAGAGCAATGAATGCTAAATCTAGAAGACATCATTCGAATTCCCACTTCTGAACCACCGACTGGGTAACTTGGAACAAGTCCCTCATCTGATCTCCATTTCCTCTTCTATAAAATGATAACCATCATCAAAGCTAACAAATTTCCGTCTGTACCAGGTGCTTTACAATTACTATCTCATTTGATCTTTATCATAAATCTGAGATTATCCCCATTTTACAGCTGAGAAAATTGAGGCAAACAGAGATGCCCAGGTTGACATAGATAGTGTCTAAGGCCAGATTTGAATTGGATCTTCCTGCCTTGCTATCCTAATATTGGTAGGTTAATAAGTATGAGCTTTTGTTTATTTCAGTAGCAGAAAAAAATCCTAAAAAAAAAAGGCATTCTTGTCAATGGAGATCAGCAATTGTTCACTGGCTCACTGAAGTTCAAGTGACTTGCCCAGGGTCACATAACCAGTGTATGTGAGAAGTGAGACTTAAACTCAGATTTTCCTGAATCCAAGGCCATATCTAGCTCTGTATTATTAGTAAGAAGTTATCATAATCATCGTTATTATCATTTTAGCTATGCATTTATGAAACAACCAAAGAAACCTTCTTGCCCTAGAGATAATGACTTTGGGGCAAAAAAATATAATAAAATCAGAAATATATTCTCTTTCAAGGTCAGTGTAAAAAAAGGATAGATTTTATTTGTTTTTTAACTGATTGATTAGGGGAATAATGTTGCTTCCTCAACCAAATTTTCAGAATAGTTCCCATTGCCTCCTTGGGCACCTTCCACAACCAGAGGAAGTCATTTTGACTGATGAAAATTTGCTGGTACCAATGGAGCCATCTTGACTTTTCCTTTTTTGATATAATACTGTATTTCTTCAATGCCAACTCCCTTGAACCTTTATAAACTTCATGGGAGGGGCAGCTGGATAGCTCAGTGGATTGAGAGTCAGTCCCAGAGATGGGAGGTCCTGGGTTCAAATTTGACCTCAGACACTTCTTAACTGTGTGACCCTGAGCAAGTCACTTAACTCCTATTGCCCAGCCCTTATCACTCTCTACCTTGGAACCAATACACAGTATTGATACTAATATGGAAGGTAAAGGCTTAAAAAAAGCCTCATGGATTCTGCTAAACAGATTTTTCCACTTCAAATCCCAAAGCCATGTTGAAACTGCCACACCTTGGGTTAGGGTGCAGGGAAGGGAAGAGATATACTTTTCTGATTTGCCTTCTCAACTCACAAATCTTGGGTGACTTATGGGAAGGAGGAGCTAAATTTGGAATCAGTGTGCCAATTCTGAAAGTCTAGGATTCTTTTAATCTTCATATCAGTCTTACTCACCCAGATAATATTCTAGAGTCTTTAATGAAAGGTCAAGCACACTTGATTGTAAACCACTCCAGGAGGGATCAGAAAGGGAAAACATAAAAGCATCTCAGAAGTCTGGAAATATTCTAAAAGTCTCTCTCTGCTTTGTGTTCTCATACCCCTTTATTCTTGGCACAGTCCAACCTTGATTAATTGCAAATCTCAGGAATGAATTCTGATTAACTGAATGCTAACTAGAAATCTATTTGTGGGCTGTTCAAAGTCACTCTACATGAAACAGTCCAGTTTCCTGCCTTAGTAAGTATAGTAATATAGACCTTAACAATTTAAGCCATTATGCTTTTGTCTGGGTATTTTCCCTCCATCATGCAGATCACAACCCCTTTCCTGAAGGTATTAAGATGTGCTGTATCTAAACAAAATTCACCACCATAATGATGAGGCTAATTTCATACTCTGATAAAACATTTCCAGTCCCTCTTTGTGTTTGTCCTGGAAACCATTCCAGTTTAGGAGCATCTGCCAGAGCCATAGTCCTACTCTGTGCCATAGCCTTCAAGAAACCAGGATCATTTTTCAGTCCATAGAGTCAGGATTAGAGCAGATCCCAGAGGTCACCTAGGCCAACTTCTTCACTTTACAGATGAGGAAACTGAGGCTGTAGTAGGTTTAGTGACTTTCCCAAAGGCACACAGATAGTAAGATTTAAACTGAAATTTTCTGTTCTTTCAAATCCAGCACTCTTTTCCTTTTTCCTTGCTCAGTGGGTCATTATTAACTCAATTATGAACTTGCTTTAATGACTAATGATCTCATGGTACCTATGAGTCTTCATTCTGAAAATAAATTCTCATCTATCTGCTGGCACTTTCCCTGCTGTCTACAAATAGTTATCTAGCTCCAAGCTCTCTCCTATTCTTAGAAGATCCTCATTTGACTTTGCCATCCCCTCAAGTTATTGCCATTATCTTTTATTCTTTTACACAGTTCAATAATTAGGGGGAAATTATATGCATTGCCTCTTCTCTCACTCACTTCCCAAACTCTTTAATCTGGTATTTGACTTCATCACTCAACAGAAGCTTCTCTTTCCAAAGATATTGATGATAGTAGCACAGTAAATAGAATATCAGGACTAGGATCAGGACGAGCTGAGTTCAAATCCAATCACAGATTCTTCCTAGTTATATGACTCAAGGCAAGTTACTTAACCTCTATATGCCTCAGTTTCTTCAACTGTAAAAAGGAAGGAGTACCTTCTGCCAAAGATTGTTGTGAAGATAAACAAGATATTTGGACAGTGCTTAGCACAGTGCCCATGTAGACATGTGCTTAATAAATGCGTATTCCTTTATTTTTCCCTCTAGTTAAATCCAGAAGCCTTTCCTCAGTCCTCGTCTTTCTGGAACTCTCTTCCTCATTTGACCTTGTTCACCATCCTCTCCTGCTAGATGTTCTCTCATCCCTGAGTTCCCATGATAGTGTTCTTTCCATTCTGTAATATAAGACCAGAATGAGGTCCCCTACACTTACAATGGGGAATTAGAGAAAGGAGGATGTGAAGGAGCTAAAGAAATGGAGAGAAGGAAGAAATTGATTCTCCCCTCTCCTCCCTTTGGGGGAGATAGTACAAATTGTCTTTTGGTGGGACATAATATGTCCCTTCAGAGATTATACTGAATAGGGAGGTCAAGGCCTGAAGGAGAGGGTCTTAGAGAATTGACCCACTGCCTCCCTTCTTGATCTTGGTTGTTGAAGGGCAGAGTAATTTTCCTGCCCCTTGATTTCCCAATCTCCCAATTGCTCTCTTTCTCCCTTTTAGACCTGAGTCACTCTACAGCCTGGTTTGGAGCTAACTCCTCTCCTTGGGGAGAAAGATATAATTCACCCCACAGCTTAAGGCCCCTACAGTGATATTAGAAAGCAGACCTGATAATCGAATGTAATGGACTTCTCCATTAGGGGCGGTGTAATGTCCCTGAACAATCTGCAGGGATCTAGGAGAAAAAACACTATTCATAAGCAGAGGATAAACTGTGGGAGTAGAAACACCAAGGAAAAGCAACTGCCTGACTATGGCAGTTGAGGGGACATGACAGAGGAGAGACTCTAAACGAAACTCTAATGCAAATATTAACAACATGGCAATGGGTTCGAATCAAGACATATGTGATACCCAGTGGAATCACGCATCAGCTACTGGGGGTAGGGGGTGGGGGGAGGAAAAGAAAATGATCTTTGTCTTTAATGAATAATGCTTGGAAATGATCAAATAAAATATTATAAAATTAAAAAAAAAAAAGAAAGCAGACCTGATCTAAAAGGATAACTCTTTATACTAGGGGACACACAAGGCTGAGGGTTCAGGCTGTCTGCCTGACCCAATTTTGGTCATTTATTGAGGTTGTCCTTCCTCCTAATCTAATCTAGTTGTAAAATGAAGTTCAAGGACAATTTTGTGGATAGAGAATATTCTTTAGTAGACGGCTTTCTACAAAGTCCCAAATCTACTTTTATTATCTTCTGCTGGAACCAGAGAAATTTGGGGTTCACTGGAAGATGATCAGTGTTCAGAAAGGCTCTCTGTCTCAGAGGCTTCCTCTCAGACCATCCACTCCAGGTAGGCTCCCAAGAAGAAGTGAAGTAACTACTTTGAATCCTCTCAGCTCTTCTAGTTTTTTGTGGGTTTTTTTTTTTAATCTTGGGTCTTCCTTGCCCTTCCCCTGCTTGGATTGGTCTTTTGCATGCTGGATCTGATTTCTCTCTTACAACTCTACCTATCTGACCACTCCTCAGTCTCACTTATTGGTTGATCATCCATAGCCTGTACCATAATTATGGGTTTATCACAAGGCTCTGACCTGGGCTCTCTTTCTTATTCTCTACTCTCTAACCAGCTCTACTCTACTCTCTAACTCCAATGGATTCAATTGCCATCTCAATGAAGATGATCAGCTGTCCCCAAGATGCCTCCAACTAAGTCAACATGTCCAAAGCAGACCTCATATTTCCCCCTAAGCCCTCCCTTCTCTATTATTGTTGAGGGCACCAACATCTTCCCAGATACCCACATTTACAACCCAAGTGTCATCCTCAAGCCCTCATTGCCATTGTCCCCATATCCAATCAGCTGCCATGTCTTTTTAATCTTACCTCTACAAAATCCCTTATATCTGCCCCCTTCTCTCCATCCCCCTGACCAATTCCTTAGTTTAGCACCTCTTAACTAGATTATAACAATATCCTTTTAGATAATTTCTATACTTTCATTCCCTCCCTTCTACAGTTCATCCTTCACACAGCTACCAAACAAGTAACTAAAGTATCAATCTGATCATGTTGCCCTGCTCAAGAAACTTCAATAGCTGCTTTTTGCCCCCCACCCAGGATAAAAGCTACAAACTACCCAACTTGTCATCTAAACCCCTTTACAGTCATGTCTCCAGTCTACTTCTGCAGACTTAGTACTCCTAATCACTTTACCCAAAATGCCCCACTTGCTACCCCTTATGCACAACATCCCGTTTCCTTTGCAAGGGCTGACTTCCATGCCCATATAGTATATTCTCCCTCCTCACCTCACCACCCTCCTTGGAAGTCCTAGCTCTCCCTGAAGATCATCTCAGGTGCATCAGCTAAGCATAGCATTTCCTGATTCCTTCAATCATTAATGCTGCCTCAGTCCTAAAAATAAATAAAAACTTTGTATTTCCTTGTAGTATCCCTCTAGTAGAAGAGAAACTACTTGAGGGCAAGAACCAATTTATTTCCTCATTTACTTTTCATATAAAGGTATTTTATTTTGCCAATTACATGTCATAACAATTTTCCATGTAAGTTTTCTGAACTTATATGATCCAAGTTGTCTCCCTTCCCTTTCCCGGAGCTGGAAAGCAATTCAATCTGGGTTATACATGTATTATTATGCAAAACATATTTCCATGTTGGTTGGTCATACAATCATATAGAGATAAGCATATAATAATTAGATAAATGAATAATCATATAAAAATAATCTCCCCAAATAAAACCCCAAATAAACTAAAGTAAAAATCATATGCTTTTGTCTGTATTTCAACTCCTACAGTTCTTTCTTTGGAGATGGACAGATTTCTTCGTCATAAGTCCCTCAGAATCATCCTGGATCATTGTCTTGCTGAGAATAGCTACGTCTTTCATGGTTGACCATTCCACAGTATTGCTGTTACTGTGTACAATGAAGAAGTGATTTATTTTGTCCTCATATCCCCAATGCAGAGAGAGCTAGGTTCAGAGTCAGCAAGTCTTGGGTTTAAATCCTGCCTCTGACACATGCTGGTTAAATGACTGCAAATCACTGAGCCTCTCAGTATTCTAATTAACTCTCTAAGACTCTGGGTGGAAGAGAAGATATTGAGTTCTAATGGTAGAATGAGTTTCCTCTTCTGGAAGCTTTCCCTATCAGTAAAACCACAAGACCAATCCTTCTCCTCCTTCTCTATATATGTATCCATATCCCTATCCCAATCCCTATCCCCATCCCAATCATCAAAGCCTAGCATAGTGCCTTGTACATAATAAGCTTAATAAAAACTTTGTTGATGCAGTTTTGTTGAGCCATCTGCTTTTCAAGCTAATATCACCCACACAAGACTAGAAGGTCAATGAACTTCATCTGGTCTTAATACTATCAATAAAAAAAAAAAGTTGAGTTTCCAGAAAAAAAAAAACAAACCATTCTTCTACAACAGCCACCAAGGGGAGCAACTGGGTGGCTCAGTGGATTGAGAGCCAGACCTAGAGATAGGAGGTCCTAGGTTCAAATTTGACCTCAGACACTTCCCAGCTGTGTGACCCTGGGCAAGTCACTTAACCCCCATTGTCTGGCCCTTACCACTCTTCTGCCTTAGAACCAATACACAGTATTGATTCTAAGACATCTGGTAATGGTTTTATAAAAATAAAATAAATTAAAAAAACAGCCACCAAGGCAAAGAATGGGAAACTAAAAGGATGTCCCTCAATTGGGGAATGGCTGAACAAATTGTGGTTTATAATGATGATGGAATATTATTGTGCTATAAGGAATGATGAATAGGATGATTTCAGTAAGAACTGGAAAGACCTACATGAACTGATGCAGAGTGAAATAGGCAGAACCATCAGATGTGGTAACTGAAAAATTGTGGGATGATCAAACAGCAATACAATGATCCAGGACAACTCTTTTTTTTTTAATATTTTTCCATGGTTACATGAGTGATGTTGTCTCCCTCCCCTCTTCCCTTCCCACTCCCGGCGCTAACAGATCCAGGACAATTCTGAGGACATATGAGAAAGAATGCCATCTACCTCCAGAAAAAGAACTACTAGAGGAGAAATGCAGATGAAAACATATGATTTATCACTTGTTTATTTGGGTGTATGATCTGGCGTTTTGGTTTTATAAGATAATTCACTTACAAAAATGAGTAACATGGAATTGGGTTTTGTAAGATAATACAGACCCAGACTGGATTGTTTGCCAGCTCTGGGGGAGGGGAAGGAAGAAGGGAGGGAGACAATAGGAATCATATAACTTCAAAAAACATATTGGAAATTTGGTATTAGAATAAAATATAATTCCAAAAAGTAAAATAAAACAGCCACCAAGGTTGAGGGAGATCTTTTCCAAGTCCCCAATCAACTTCTTCACTTTAAGAAATATACTGTTCTTTGTAATATTACGTTGCAAATTTTTTGATGTCATCAAAATCACTTCTTCGCTGTTATTTCTCAGGGAAGAATTCAATCATGGGAAGGGGTGATGCTCTCATAAGGCAGTTGATATTCATAGTGGTTCCCTTTTATTATCTCACCAATATGGAATTCCATGGAGCCATCTAATTTGATTGTTACATAAGAAGTAAATCAGCTCAGAAAAGGCAGAAATGTTCAATCAGGGGAGAACTCTTTTCTCAGACTTCCTCTGGAAGTCTGGGCAAGGCCACTTTAGATCCCATCGACACTATCGAATAACCAGAGGAAGCTGAAAGGCCCGACCTATAAAAACCGTCATAGAGAAAAGATATTGAAGTAAAAGGACCAACGATTTGGAGGGGAGGCTTTCTAAGTAAAGCAGCCTTCCTGATTCTGATTCCATTCTTTTGTTCTTCACCTTAAAGGTTGGGGCTCCTTTTGTTTTCCTTCTTAATGCACCTTTCAGCAGGGGAAACTCAAGGTTTAATGAGGTCTTAACACGAGAGAAATTCTTAAAAGGAAGAGAAACAGGAGGGGGAAAATCTGTTTCTTTGGTTTTCATTTGTAATCACCCGACTGCCATTTGGGGGGCACATCAAGGATAAACATAAAGGAGATGGAAGGATGATGGGAAAAAAGAAGGTCGCAGCCCTTTCAATGAGCATGACAGGTTAGGGAGAGAATATATAAAATGTTATGGCCAAACAAGCATTTTAGCCAATAAATCCTACTTGTCGCTGTTAGCAGTTTGGTATTTAAAATCCCACCCGTGTGTTTAAAATTACACGTTAAACAAGGATACCCAACCCAGAGCCATGTGAAGATAAACCAAGATGCCCAGCTGTTTTTATTTTAAAAGATATTTAACTTTCCATATTAAATACTGTAGGTCTTTTTAGAGGGCAACAAGCACATGCTTTGGGGAGATTTTTTTTAAATCACTCCCTCCCCCTTTAAAAAATAAAAAACTAAGCTCTTTACAATAGCAGGCCACATGATGCTAAAACCTTCGAAAGGCACCCAGAGGCTCTCCTCACTCCCTGACACAGATGAACACTCACTGGAGGCTGGAGAGGAGAGCAGTCATTATCCTAAGTGCTTTGAGTCATCTCAGTAAGAATGATTTGGGACAGAAGAATGGCTCCAAGACTCTCTTTAATAAAAGCTGATGTTTACAGAAGATCTTAGCTCCAGAGCTAGAAGTAACCTCCAGGTCCATCTAGTCCCACCCTCTCCTTTTACACTGGAGAGAGTGGACTTGCTTAAGGACACTCAGGATGCTCCATAGGTGGGATTTGAATTTGGGACCGCTAGCACCAAAGCTAGTGCTCTTTTTACTATATTAGACTGCCTCCCATTAAAATTTCTGTGAATTATCTCATTTAAGTCTTAAAATAACCTTGTGAAGTAGTTGCTAAAAGTATCATCAGTGGGTAGCTAGATGCCTCAGTGGATTTAGATATAGAAGTTTCTGGGTTCAAAACTGGCCTCCCACACTTCATAGCTCTGTGATCATGAAATCCCCTACCATCTAGCCCTTACTGTTCTTCTGTCTTGGAATCAATACACAATACTGATTCCAAGAAAGTAAGGGTAAGGGTTTAAAAAATAAAAAGTGGAATCACCTCCATTAAAAAAATGCTGGGGGCAGCTGGGTAGCTCAGTGGATTGAGAGCCAGACCTAGAGACGGGAGGTCCTAGGTTCAAATCTGGCCTCAGACACTTCCCAGCTGTGTGACCCTGGGCAAGTCACTTGACCCCCATTGCCTAGCCCTTACCACTCTTCTGCCTTGGAGCCAATACACGGTATTGACTCCAAGATGGAAGGTAAGGGTTTAAAAAAAAATTTTTTTTTTAAAATGCTGATTTCCAGATTCTCAGTTTTTCTCTCAGCCTGAGAAGTGACTTGCCCAGGGTCATACAACGTAATATCTGAGGTAGTATTTGAATCTGAGTCTTTCTGACACCAGCCTTATCCCAGTGATTTTCTTTAGCCCAATAAAGTATCTTTGCCCAATATGTCACATCCTTTGAAGTCTTCCTTCCCTATTCCCTCCTCCTTCCCTCCTCCTAAATACACACACTGCCAGAACTCTGTGTTCTATGGAGACATGATATAAATAAGTTGGGTAGTAAAATGACCTTTTCCCAAATCACGTTTTGGGGAAGATCCATTCTACAGCTGTGTCATTAGTCCAGCTCTACTGGAGCCAAGAACCAGAACATTTTTCACAAGTGCTGCTCAAGGTTTGATTTCCACTTGAATTCAATTCTGAGGAAACATTATTACGCACACTTCCTTTGCGTGATTTTTTGGCACATTGAAAGCATGCACTGCCAAAGGCATGGGGAGCAGTGGGTGTGTCGCAACAGCATCCTTGTCTCAAGGCCTGGGAGTTAGAGTTGTAGGAATAAGTTTTAAAAGGGAAAGAGAGAAGAAGTGAAGGAGAGGAGGAGAGAGGGAGACAACAGAGGGGGTGGGAAGAGAGGGAGAGGAGAGGAGAGAAGAGAGATGGGAAGAATGGAGGAAAGGAGAGGGAGAGAAGAGGAGAAGAAAGAAGGGAATGGGAGAGAAGAAGAGACAAGAAAGGTTGGGGGGAAGAGAAAAAGAAGAATGGAAAAGACTGAAGGAGGAGAGGGAGAGGGGCCCCTGAGGGGAATGTTGCAAAGATCTGGGGCTGGAAGAGAAGGGCAGTTGCAAAGAGGACCAGGAATATTAAGGATAATCAGATCTGCCCCTTGGACATTACTAAATACAGTATATAAATAGGGCACAGAAGGAAAACAAACAGAAATCCTCACTTTCTGTTGGCCCTTGTCATCCTTGGGATCCTGGGGAGACAGACTCATACACCAGGGGATTTCATGTTGAACACATGGCAGTATTTAGGGCCATGCCTGACAGACACCAGTATTTGTCAACACAATGTAATCCACATTTCAAACAAAATCTCTTGTCTGATTGTAGGACATGGCATATCCAGGCCCTTTACTAGCAGGGTCAGAAATCACTGGAAAACATAAATACCAAGGGGTATTAGCTAGAGTAGGAAGGAACTGAGTGAGAGGAAGGAGAGGCACAAAGACGCCTCCCCGCCTCCTTTTTGGTCTATTTGACTTCCATGTTTAAATACTAAACTGTGCCCACTTTTTGAGATTGGGGAAGGGGGTAAGAAAGGCCCTCAAGTATAGATTGTGCCTGGCATAATAGAAACACTGGCCTTGGTGCCCAAAGTCCAGAATTGGCTGCTTCTTTGCCTCAAGATTGGGGACAAGACGTTTTATACTTCATTATCTCAGTTTCCTCATCTGTAAAAAGAGCATAAGAACACCAGCAGTGCAAATAATCCTACAGCTAGCAAGATTGTTTTTAAGGAAAGCTTTTCTTAAACTAAATGAAAGACTTTACTCTTAACTGTTTAAAGGTTTTATTGCACTCAGATCCGGAGTCCTCTCCTTGTCCCTCTTCCATTCCTCTTCTTTTCTCCCCCTCTAAAATGTGACTAGAGAAGGGCTGAGAATCTACTTTTAATTCACAAAGTCCTGCTCTCAGACTTAGAGCTGGAAAGAATCTGACAGGGGCTGGTCTCACTCTCTCATTTTTAAATATGAGGGAATCGAAAGCCTATTGTGGAGGAAAGGTAGAGCAAGGACAGGAGAGTAACCTAAGAGAGGTCACACAGTAACTTTTACTAACTAGTTACAGTATTGTGATTTGAATCCACGCCCTCTGACTCCAAATCCATTGCACATTCTCCAGTGCTTATGAGTTAAGAAAACTCAGTCTGTCCAACAATGATGTCTGCATATAGCATACATTTTGGTGGAAGGAGAAAGAGGGTAAAGTAATGTCTGGAAACATTTTTTATATTTCATTTCCCCCACTAGGATTCCAAGGACAATGTACTTCTAGACCCTTAACTACTAGATTTTCCCCTAAAGTTTTATTTGCCTCATATTCTGCCACTTCTATCTTCTATCAAGTTCATTAGCAATCTTCTTAGTCATCTCTTCCTCAGGCAAAATACTCATACACCAGTCATATGGATGACTTTCTCTGTGTCTGTCTGTCTATCTGTCTGTCTGTCTATCTTGATGTGTCTCTGCCTCCCTCTCCCTCTCCCTTTCTCCCTCCCTCCCTTCCCCCCTCTCTCTCCCTCTTTCTCTCTTCCTCTCTTTCTCTCTCTCTTCCTCTCTTTCTTTCTCTCTCTCTTCCTCTCCCTCTTTCTCTCTGTCTCTCTCTCTGTCTCTTTCTCTGTCTGTCTGTCTGTCTGTCTGTCTGTCTGTCTCTCTCTCTCTCCCCCACTGTCACTTGGAGTTTAGAGAGGCTTTGATTCAAAGATATTCTAGCCCACCAAGTAAGTGTGCACTGGGCTCCATAAAATGATTGGCCATAATAACTATGAAGGATTTATAGTTAATCTAATCTGACTTTCCCATTTTATAGATGAGGAAACTAAAATGACTTTGCCAAGATCCCACAGCCAGTCAGTGGTCTTATCTATTCCTCCTGTAATTTGTGGTTCTCAAAGAAATCTGACACAAAAATTCTTTTTTCTGTACTCACAAAAATCTTGTGGGGTAGCCGATCTTTAAACTTCTTGAGGGTAAGGATTGTTTGTTTTTGTCTTTGTAACCCTGGCATCTAGTACAAGGCCAAGCACATGTTCAGCACTTAATAAATTCTTGTTGATTAGCTATGATATTAAAGTTTTTGATAATCCAAAAGGCCATAGAAAGATCCAACCAATAAAAATGTAAAAGCACTTACGTGCCAGGCACCGTGCTGAGTTCCAGGGATATGATTAATAAAAAAAGAGATTGCCCCTGCCCTCAAGGAGCTTACAATCTACTGGGGAGATACAAAAGGAGGTCAACTGTGTGAGGAGGGTCATGAAGACCTTTTGTTCTGTGATGTTGAAATCAGGCAGGGCAGTAGATGTTGAACGAAGTAAGCCAAAAGTCCGGTTTCATTCCTTTATAAAGGAAGGCGTTGGGGGGAATTTCACTCTGTTCCTGCCAGTCCTCCAATCAGAGAGGAAAGAAGAGGTTAAGGGATGTGGTGTCAATCAAGGCTTGAGTCTGCAGTGTGGTAATGAGATTCAAAGTGATGGGCTTGACCTAGCACAGATACGTTCCCAGGCAGAGCAACCAATGCAGAATGGAATGAGCTGGAAGGACCTGAAAAGATGCATCATGAATCGATGATGCTGAGACTTCACACATCTCATCAGTCACAAATAGAGAGTTCTCAGAAATGACAAAAGGTATAGTTTGGGAGAAGTGTTATTGGAAAAAGATGTAGGCTAGTCATATGTTGGGAGCAAGTTGCCCAGATACTGAGAAAGATCACGTGATCCTTGTGTTAAACCCAAATCTCTCCTTTTATAGATAAGGAAACTAATATTTAGGTAGAGTGACTTACACAAAGCCATTCAGCTAGTAAGAGACTAAGATGAGATTTCATCTCAGGTCTTCCACAAGTCCAAATATTCGATCCACTAAACTATGATCCCTCAATATAATCATAATATGTTATTTAATTACATTAAAAATAGTGATAGCTCACAAGTATATTTAGTTTTCCAACACACCTAAATTATTTTATATTTTTTCACATTTCTGCAAGGTAGAAAATGTATAAATTATTATTCCCATTTCCTTGATAAGAAAAGTAATATTCAAAGGGCTTATAGAATCATTTACAAAGATGTAAAGAGAATGAGAGATCATAGATGACAACCCTCTTATTTGATATATGGAGAAAATGGGGCCCTGAAATGTGAAGAGCTTTATCCAAGGTCATATAGGTAACAGAACCCATTTTGAACCTGCATCCTTTGCCTCAAATTCAATGTTCTTTTCTTTTTTTATTCAAAGATATTTTATTTTCCCAATTACATGTTACAACAATTATCTACATGTTTTCCAAAATCATAAGATCCAAATTGTCTCTCTCCCTCCCTTCCTTCCCTACTCTCAGAGATAGTAAGCAATTTGATCCAGGTTATACATGTTTTGTCATGTAAACACACTTCCATATTGGTCATTATTGTAAGAGAATACTCCTAAAACCAAAACCCGAAATAAACCAATAAACAAACTAATGTGAAAAATAGAATATTTTGATCTGCATTCCAACTCCAGTAGTTCTTTCTCTGGAGGTGGATAGCATTTTTTGTCATAAGTCCTTCAGAATTGTCCTGCATCATTGTATTACTGAGTGTAGAAGTCTTTCATAGTTAATCATTGTACAATATTGCTGTCACTGTATGCAATGTTTTTCTGGTTCTGCTTATTTTGCTCTGCAACAATTCTCGTGGATCTTTCCAGCTTTTTCTGAAATCATCCTAGTCACTGTTTCTTATGGCATAATAGTACTCCATCACCATCACCATCACCATATAGAATAATATTTCCAATTCTTTGCTATACATATTTTTGTATGAATAGAACTTTCCACTTTTTATAATCAATTTAGTATACAGATCAAGGAGTGGTATTACTGGAATAAAGGGTATGTATTGTCTTACAGCCCTTTAGGCATAGTTCCAAATTGCTCTCTAAAATGATTGGATCAGTTACAACTCCATCAACAATGCATTAGTGTCCCAATTGTGCCACATCCCTTCCAAAAGTTATTACTTTCCTTTACTGTCATATTGACCAGTCTGATTGATGTGAGGTGGTACCTTACAGTTGTTTGCATTTCTCTAATCAAGAGTGATTTTGAACATTTTTTCATTCTCAATGCTACAGAAGGAATGCTGCCACATCTTTGGGTGTCCTGGAATAAGAATCTATTGCTGCAGAGACAGCTATGAAGGAATCTACTCACTTCAACATTTATTGTAAAGTTCAGCACAGGATAAGCTATTGTTGTTAACATTACTGATAATGATGCTTTTTGTTTAACAGATTCAATTACTTACAGTCTCTTATTGACTCTCACAACATCCTGGTCTGGGAAGTGCTGGCAGTATCACCATTTTAAAGAGGAGGAAGATAAGGTGGAAAGAAAGCCCACATATTCCACCTCCAAATTCATGGCTCTTTCCACTATACCAAAGCTACCTCTCCTAAATAATAATAGTCACATAGTACAGTGGATAGAATGCCAGGCCTCAAGAAGTTCTAGGTTCAGATCTGATCACAGACAGTTCCTCACTGTGTGACCCTGGGCAAGTCACTTAATTCTGCCTACTCCTTGCAACTCTTTTTTCTTAGAATTGATAATAATAATAGGCACTGTTATTTATAAGTTCTATAAAGCACCTTATGAATATTATCTCATTTTATCCTCATAACAACCCTGTGAGGTATTTGCTATTATTAACCCTATTCTACAGTTGAAGAAACTGAGGAAGATAAGGGTAAAACTGAGTTTCCCCGGATCATGCAGTTGGTAAGTATCTGAGGCTGGACTTGAATTCATGTACTTCTTGACTCCTAGACCAGGTTGTCATCCACTGAACCACTGAGCTGTCACTAAAATCATTTGGGGTTATGAAGAAATATTTTCTATTTATGCTTTTGATTCATTCACTTTTTTTTCAAATGGTGACTTTACTAAGGTTCAGCTTATATCCACATGTACCTGAGTTTTAAGCCATCAGAACTACCCCGATACATCTTTGTTTTTTAAACTTTCAAAATACAAATGACTTGCCCAAAGTCTCACACACAATTTGTGAGTGTCCCTGAGCTGCAACTCAAAACAAGATTTTTCTAATTTTCTCATTCAGAATAAGATTTCTAATCTTCAGATTTACTGATCTCGTTCTAACTGTGTTGAGAGGTTTTTCCATCAGGAGCCAGATTTCATGACAAAAAAAACAAAAACAAAAAACAAAACTTGAAGTAAGAGTTTTTGCTTCTCTGATCTTTATTATTAACTTGTGCTCGCACATTTTTGTCTGCTACTCTGTGACCTCACCACTGTCTTATAATTTCACATTAAAAGATCTCAAGCATTGAATCCTATGGGATACTAGATTGATTTTTAAAAGCTAACTAAACACAGAAAACTCTTTTGATTCTTTCATTCTTGAGTTTGAATGAGTTCCCTAAATAAGAACGTAGAACACTGACAACTGAATTAGTGAGATGACATGACAGCTCTCAAACTGCTACAGAAAAACGGAAAACATTTTAAATGAATTTTGGTGAGTGATTGAAATTTTCCAAAATAGTCCCATTTGGGATGTTAATTCAAGCTTCTGTTCTTCTCCATAACATTTCCCTCATTCACCCCCTTCTCTCTGCTCACATGACCCCAACCCTAGTTCAGCAATAATCTATGATTGAACTCCCTGCTTTTACTCTTTCTTCTCCCCAATCCATCCTCCAAATGGCTGCCCAAGCCATAATCCTTACAATACATGTTTTATGATATCACTCATGGATTCAAAAATCTTTAGGATTCTCTATTGCTAAATGCAATCATGGTCTGCAGTAAGAGAGAAAAAGCTTCTAGAAATATGGCGGCCCTCAATGTTCTGTACTCTCTCCTGGTCAGACCACACCTGGGACATTGTGTTCAGTCTAAGTTTGGGAAGCACTATGATAAGCTGGAGAAGGGCAAGCAGGATGGCAAAGAACCTTGGGTCTGCCATATATAAAAACCAATTGAAGGAATTGGGCATATTTTGTACAGAGAAGATTCAAGGGAGACATAATACCTGGGCTGCCATGGAGAAGAGATTAGAATTGTCATATTTGGACCCAAAGGATGGAATCAGGAGTAATGGATTGGAGATGAAAAAGGTAAATATTGGGCTTTTATCAAGGCAAATTGGGCTGCCTATAGAGATAGTAAATCCCCCCTCCTTGAAAGCCTTCAAGCAGGGGTTGAATGACCATTTACCACTCATGGCATGGAAGATAGTCCTTTAGAATATGGGTTTGGAGTACATAGATATTGACATCCTTTCCAGTTCTAAAATTCTGTGTTTGTGGTAACAAGGAAAAAATACAAAATCCTGGCCTTGTATTTAAGGAGCTTTAACATGGGTTCGCCTTTCGCCATTCGCCTTTCTAGTCTGATTTCCTATTATTTGGTTTTCTGCATTCTCTATTCCAGTTGTGAATTGTTAACTGTTTTCGCTATGAGATGCCAATTTTCCCATTGGCAGGCTTTTGAACAGAGAGCACCCACACCCCCCATTTGGGATGTACCTCATACTCACCTCTGCTTCATAGAATTCCTGGTTTCCTTGAAGGCACAGCTCTGGTGTTATCTCTACAATTTTTCTGATCTTCCTAGTTATTTTGACTTTTCCCTCTTTTTTTTTCCTAAACCTTTACCTTCATCTAAGAATCAATACTGGAAATTGGTTCCAAGGCAGAAGAGTGGTATGGGCTAGGCCATGGAGTTTAAGTAACTTACCCAGGGTCACACAGCTAGAAAGTATCTGATGCCAGATTTGAACCCAGGACCTCTTGGCTTATGCCTGTCTCTTTATCCACTGATAACCTAGCTGCCCCCAACCCTTTCCCTATTTAAGTTCCTTTGTATTATTTTGACCATTTTTTGTTGTGTTGATGTATCCTGTCCCATCCCAGTAGAAGGTAAGTACCTTGAGGGCAGGTGAGGTTTTTCATTTCTGTCTTTGCCTCTCAAGGGCCTAGCATGGTTGCCTTGTGAATACTACCTTTTGTTCAACTGAACTGACATCACTTTCATTAATCCCTGGAGGCAATAGGCCATACAGCCATGTCAAGTTCAAACTTCCCTTTTTGGAATAACCATTAAGTTTCTGGGTCGCTAAGCCTGCCCTGAGCGCAACCCGTGTCCTAATGACCTTCCCAGGCTGACCATTATCTTATTGTTCCAACCATCAGAGTCCTGGAAGTATTATAAGATAAAGCTAAATTTATCATCCTGGAGAGAATTGGTGCATTGTTTTAGGGGATGAGGATGTTCAAAGCACCCAGTATAAATAGTTGGTTTCCTTAGTTTAGATTTCAAGACTTGAAAATCTGGGCCTCTTGCCTTTAGGAAAAGGTTCAGGTTCATTATTCCAATAGTAAGTCGACCATGCCATAGTCACGGGTGATAAGTATTCATTTTGACACTTGGCAAACCTGAAAATAGAACTCCTCCACGTCAGTGAAGCCACACATGGCACTGGCCTGACATGGTTTGAAACTTCTTTATGGAGGCTGTATCTTTGCCATATTAGTCCATTTGAACCAGATTGAGGCTGAGTCATTATTTACACCCAAGCCACACATAGCATTTTCTCCCTAAAATGATTTAGTCAGCCAAAACCTTTGAAACAGAGAGAGAACAGGGAAAATGGGGGAAGAGAGAGAGAGAGAGAGAGACAGAGAGAGAGAGAGAGAGAGAGAGAGAGACAGAGAGAGAGAGACAGAGAGAGAGAGACAGAGACAGAGACAGAGACAGAGAGAGACAGAGAGAGACAGAGAGAGAGAGCAGAGAGACAGAGACAGAGAGGGAAGGAAGGAAGGAAGGAAGGAAGGAAGGAAGGAAGGAAGGAAGGAAGGAAGGAAGGAAGGAAGGAAGGAAGGAAGGAAGGAAGGAAGGAAGGAAGGAAGGAAGGAAGGAAGGAAGGAAGGAAGGAAGGAAGGAAGGAAAGAAGGAAGGAAGGAAGGAAGGAAGGAAGGAAGGAAGGAAGGAAGGAAGGAAGGAAGGAAGGAAGGAAGGAAGGAAGGAAGGAAGGAAGGAAGGAAGGAAGGAAGGAAGGAAGGAAGGAAGGAAGGAAGGAAGGAAGGAAGGAAGGAAAGGGAAGGCAAGGGAAGGAGGGAGGGAGGGAGAAAGGGAAGGCAAGGGAAGGAGGGAGGGAGGGAGGGAGGGAGGGAGGGAGGGAGGGAGAATAAGATGCATCTAAGTGTTACCTACTTATCCTGGTTTCCTAGGCCACTCAAGGACAATCTCATTTGGCTTTGCTGAAATGATACCCATGGTTAACCCTAACAATCCCATCTATCCAGAGCCATGCACCCAGGATGGATGAGAACTTGAATGAGAAAAGCAATTAAATGTAAAAAAAAGTAGAATCTGTAGAAAAAAAGCTTACTAATATAATTCAAACTAATTGGAGGGAAGGAAAGGAAGGTCTAAAAACAGTAGGCTGTTTTCAAGCATATAAAGTAATTTTAAACTTGAAAGGAAAATCAAATAGAAGTCCTATCCCATTTGTATCAATGAATAAAGGTCAATGGCAATTAGCATTCTCTTTATTTGCTTCTGTTGTTCAGTCATTTCAATCATGTCTATCTTCGTGACCCCATTTGGGATTTTCTTGACAAAGACACAGGAGTGGTTTGCCATTTCTTTCTCCAGCTCATTTAACAGATGAGGGAACTGAGGAAAACAGAGTTGTAGAACATGCCCAGGATCATATAGCTAATAAGAATCTGAATCCAGATTTGAACTCAGGAGGCTGAGTCTTCCTGATTTCAGGTCCAGAACTCTATCTTCTGTGCCACCTAGTTTCCCTTTAATTTACTTGAAAAAATGTGCTCTCTTTAGAAGTTTAGTAGCTTAAACATTTCCTCTTAAGTCTCGGTCGTATTAATTGTATTGGAAAAGCATTGTATTTTGGATCCAGTGTTGTCCTCTATATTGAAAAGCAAGGTATAATGGCCAGAGTGTTGCCTTGGTAAGAGGAAGATCCACCACTGGCCTTGGGATGCTGGGGAAATTCACTTAACTTTTCTTTGTTCCAAGCAAGGGTCTAAGACAATACATTGCTGAGCAGGTGCTGCAGGATTAAAAGGGGTTTCCTCATCTTCATCTTCCTATGCCAATGACATCATGTCTGCAACAATATACATACGTGGTGGGTATCTCAAGGATCTCAGTGAGGTTTTGAGCTTCAATATGTCAAAAGGAATTCTTTATTCCTTTTTTAGTTTAATGGGGGACCTGGAGGTCCTCTTACCATGGAGATATATAGAGACAGGAAGGAGGAACCATAGAGATAGGAAGTGAGGTAAAAAGGTTATTAAAAGGAGTCAGTTGCAGACTTAGGGCTGGCAGTTGAGGGAAGCTGGCTGCTGGGCCAGAGTTGGTCATTGGAGGTTGGTAGCTGGTGGTATGGGTTGGTGATTGGTTGGTGGTTGGTAGATATAGGCAGTTTAGGTAGTAATTATAGGTAGTTATAGGGAATCTATTTCGGCATTAGGAAATTTTATTTTTCTACCTCTCTTGTATATTTCTCTCCTTTACTATATTCATTTTACTAGATTCTTTTACTATATCTATTTTAATTAAACTAAACTGTTAATTGTTAAAAACTGGTAGAAGTTTTCTTTTCTCTGAATTAAAGGGAGAATATTAATTTACAACGCTACTATATTCTCATTAAAACTTAAAAAAAACTAAAAAAAACTTAAAACTTAAAAAAATTTAGTAAAAGCTGCTCTCTTATTTTGTCAAAATTCCTAATTTAACCCTTACAAATAGCTCAACTGCACTGAGACCTTTGGGATACCCTGTAAAGAGCACTGTACATAGTATATAATAATGACTAACATTTATATATCATTTACTAGATGCCAGGAATTGTGCTAAGATCTTTATTCAGATGATATGATTATCCTCCTTTTACAGATGAGGAAACTGAGACAAACCAAAGCTGACAAATATATACATATATGTGTTTATGTATATATACTACATATATCAAGAGAGAAATATTTAAATAAATGGGATCTGAATGATGCTCTACCACTTTTTTGTTTAAATGTGAAAGGTGACTTTTGTAACATGGTTCCACAGCCCACCCTTCCTTTAGACATTGTCCATGTTCTTGCCAAGGAACTCCAAGGAAGATCTACCCAATGGGTCAGAAGTCTTCTTCTCTAACTCACTTCTGTGGGTACTGGTGTAACATTTGGGCTCTCCATCTGCTGTGCCTCTCTCCTGCCATATGGGCAGATTTACTTCTAAATGAAATCTTATGCCACTTCTCTCAAGTATTTCATTGTTGATTGCATGCTATGGCCTCCAAGAATCCAGAATTCATCTCTCCATTGCCCTCTGGGTTATCTGAGATTTCAATCTTTGAGTCAGTCAATCCAATCAATCAATAAACATTTAAGTGCCAACTTTGTTGCAGGCAGCGTGGGTTACATTGGGGTTACAAATACAAAATAAAACTATTCCTGTCCTTAAGAAGCTTATATTATATTGGGGAAACAACATGCTCATATAGAAGAGCATATAAAATATATACAGTAAATGCAAGGCAATTAGGGGAGGGAGTATTAGGAAGTATTGGGGGGATAAATAAAACCCTTGTAGGAGGCAATAATTGGGCTGAGCTTAGAAGGAAGCTGGGGAAACTAGGTATGTGTTCTCTTAATCATTATAACATACATACTATCGTATAATATAGGCATATACTATAATATAGGTGTATATTATATTTTGATACATATATTTTATTTAGGTGTATATTATAATATACATGCACATTATTAATTTATTATATTTTAGTTAAAGTTATATATTATAGGTATGTAATATAGGCATATATCATAATATAGTTACACTAATGCACTGTTGGTGGAGTTGTGACTGGCCCAACCATTCTGGAAAACTATACTCAAAGGTCTATAAAATTGACTATAAACATTTTGATTCAGTAATACTACTACTAGTTCTGCCCTCCAAAGAAATCAAAGAAAAGGGGAAAAGACCCATATGTACAAAAATAGTGATAACAACTCTTTCTGTTGTGGAAAATTGGAAAGAATTAAGGGGATGTTCATCAACTGGGGAATGGCTAGACAAGTTGTAGTATGTGAATGTGATGGAATCCTATTTATCCTATAATATTGTTCCATAAAAAAATTATAAACAAGACAATTTCAGAAAAACCTGGGAGAACTTATATGAACTGATGCAAAGTAAAGTAAGTAAAACCAGAAGAATATTGTACAAAGAAACAGCAATATTGTATTAATGATCAGCTGTGAAGGACTTGGCTACTCTGCTCAATATAATCAGTGTTCCACACCAATTCCAAAGAACTCATGATGAAAGATGCTAACCACCTCCAAAGAGAGAATTGATGAACTGTAAATACAGAAGGAAGGAGACTTATTTTCACTTTCTTCATTTTTTTTGCTTCTTCCACTTGCCCCCACAACATGACTAATGTGGAAATGTTTGTATTACTTCCTGTGAATAATGGATACTTTCTTTCTTGTGTTCTCAGTGGGTGGCTGAGGGGGTAGTGAGAGATTTTTAAATGGAAATAAAATTTAAAATCTAAAAAGTATACGTGGCATGAAAAAATGAGTGAAGGGACAATACATACCCGGTGCAATGGAATGACTAAAGGTTTGGGAAGTTGACGCTATGTAAAAGAACCACTTAGCTCTATTGACATCTGCTTTCTAAAAACAAGATCATCTTATATTTCATATTGGTAATGTGGCACAGATAAGACATTTTGAGATTTTTGCTTAATTGAATTCATGAAAATTCTTGATGACAGATGAGAACTGAGTTTTCTACTGTTTAGATCATGCTATCACGTATGTATTAGAAGTGATCCCACTAGACCATATATAGAACTGAATTGAACATCTCTGTCCACTTCCATAGGCATATGTTCAGCCCCAAAGGGTTCTTAGATCACAATCCTTTGGTCCCCATAATAATAACCCAGCAGAAGTAGGAAATATATTCAAGAGAACCAGCCAGCCAACCAAGAACAGTTCACTCAGTAGATTGAAGGGGGGGGGGTGGCGCTTCTGTCTTCACTCTCTTCCTTCTTTCTCTTAAAATATGTGGTTTGGAACTCTTCTGGGACTTCCTTGTGGGAAAGCAGGAAGGACTCCTCTCACACAGCAGAGGGATCACTGTTCACCCATGACATCAAATATAGGTATTGTCAATGATCCTGAACCTCGATCTCAGTTCCTCTGGCTTCCTCTTCTGCTCTATATTCCTTTGCCTACACGTAGCAGAGTGAAGCACAATCATGAAAGATGAACCTTTGAATGTGACAACTTCAGGAGTGTTGCTTGGGAGTTCCTGGGTTACTTAGTCAAAGATAATAAATAGGCAGGTATCACCTTCTCAGAGGAGAAGACCACAGCAAAACACATCAACTCAAGCCATGCCCTAGCATGCAGGAAGATATAGCTCGAGAAAATTGTTCAGAAAGTGCAAAGCCAAGGTGAAAATGAAGTCCCTGTTCCACAGTCCAAAAAGTGTTCCGTGTTTTAACCTGGGAGGGTTAATAAGAATAATGGTTTACTGTTTGGTGCTTTAAGTCCGTGGATGTACATTTAGATGTATGTCTTTTGCATTTTAAACACATTTTCTATAGTAGAGGAAATAAAAAATTATCCCGTGCTGGATGTGCACTGTATATTGAATAATTTTCTAATCCCTTTTAGGGAGACCTTAGACATGAAACAAATGTAAACCTTAAGTGATTTCTCCCAGAGCTTTGGGGAAGAGATGTCAAAAGCTAGATCCAATAAGAAAGAGCCTGAGCTCAGCATCCCCAGAACTGAACCTGCATCAGTCAAGCGGTGAGCTGGAGACCTTTTGTGGAAAGGGATGCCCAGCATCATTCTAAAGCCAGGCCAAGCTATTTCACTGCTTCTCTAAATCTTCCTTTAGTCCTACAAAATCCTTAGACTTTAAAACCACACCATATTATGAAAAAAGGACTTCTATTAAATTTCTAATTTAAATAGAAAGTGAAAATGGTCCAGCTTTATCTTCTGTGTATAAATATTCAAGAGGAGTAAGAAGCAACAACAGGTGTGTTTCACAAAATCCAGGCTATGACAACTGATACTTAAAAGAAATACAATGGAGAATAATTCTTTGCAGCACAAAAGGCTCCCAAGAAGGGTTCCTTTAAAAA